>NC_056689.1:63835192-64148482 GCF_018350215.1 Panthera leo
CTTTGTTCAAAAAATCACCAATACCTCCCTGAACTGAATGCCAAAGGTGTCACTCAGATATCTATTCTCATGCAATAAA
This sequence comes from Panthera leo, assembly GCF_018350215.1. Taxonomy (NCBI): domain Eukaryota; kingdom Metazoa; phylum Chordata; class Mammalia; order Carnivora; family Felidae; genus Panthera; species Panthera leo. The sequence continues at coordinate 63,835,272 of NC_056689.1, forward strand.
AGGACATTTATTTCCCCAGTCGCTGGGAATGTGGGCTGCTAAGAACTTACTGTATGAGTGTCTTTCCAGTAATTATCCTTGGCCAAAGCAAGTAGCCTCTCCCAAGATTGGACTCCCTTCCCAGAAGCAGCTCCCATCTAATGGCGGGTTAATGCTTGAGTACAAAGGTGTAGCCTCCTTGCCTCAATTTGCAACAACTCTGAAGGATCCACTCAGCCCCAAACCTCCTCACATGATTTTCAGAGTTTCTATTGCAATTAGTTACATCATGGTTCCACTTCTTCCTTTGCTAAATCCTACTTCTCTCACTTCCTTCAAGTTTTGTTCCTCAGAGCACTCCCTAGTCAACCTCCTGTTCATCTCTGCCTTTAAATCCCTACATTATTTGCTTTCCTTCTACCCCCTTACTTCTTTTCTTTTACTCTCTCCCTCCCTCCTGCTCCAGACCACTGGTCTCCTGGCTGTTTCTGAGAGGTACAAGGTACATCCTTACCTCAGAACATTTCCACTCAGGCTTACGTTTGCCAGGAATACTTCCAAAATACATTTCTCTTCCCTTATTTTTCAGCTCCATGTGTTTAAAATGTACCCTTCTCTACGCATGTAATTTAATAATTGCAATCCTCCTCCACTGCCCCACTCCCACATCCTGTGCCCATTATTTGGCTTGATTTTTTGTCTACATTGCACTCATCTCCATCTTATATCAATATATCTTATTTAATGTCTATGTTCTCCACCTGGAACAAAGCTCCACGAAAGCAGGGGATTTTGTTGTTGCTCTATTTTCTAGGGCATAGAACATGACCTAACACACATTGGATGAACCAATGGATTAAAGTGCATTCAGGACCAAATTAAAGAAGATAATTTCCATTCCAAAGAAACTTCCAAAGGATTTTATTTCCTGTCCCAAATGTCTCCATTCCTCCTCAAATGAATGGTTCTCTGAAGTAATACCCTTACCCCAAGGTAAACTAATGCTCTTGCCAAGACATTAATTGGCACCCACCTGGTCAAATGTAAGTAAATTTTCAGCAATCATCAATTCCCAAATGGGATTTTTCACTTTCTTTAATCTGAATTTTCGTAATAAATAAGAGTATTCCCCTTACCTCCCCAAATAAGGGGGTGGGGTAGGGGAGAGGCAGAGGGAGGGTTGATTTTAAAAGAGGTCCCAGATTACAGCCTTAGGGACAAGGACTGAAGCAAAAGATGGCAGAAGTTTCAAGGCTGTAAAAGTGTAATGAAAGCAGATATCCAAACTTGCTCCCTAATAATGTATGGCTTATAGGACACAAGGTCATGAAAACTTACATTGCTTACCTAGCATTGATTTATATATTCCTTAGAAGAAAAAAATATATATATCCCCAGAGACTCTTTGGTAATATTAGTATTCTGCATTTTGAATACATTTAATACATGTCTACAATGATTTTATATCCATTATCTCATGTCATTTTCACACAAAGCCACTAGCGAAATCAATACGACCAACCAACCTTATTCCCATGTGGCATAAAAGGACGGTCAAACACAAAAGCTTTGTTAAATGTTTAAGATCACACTAAATTCATCAAGGACTTTGAATCTTTCTACTAAATATATTGCTCCTTACTGTTTCCTGTTAGAAACTGCTGAGCTTTGAAAAGGGGACTAAGAAGCTTCAATAGATAATTATGAATCTGAGATCAAAAGGTGTTTTCAGGTTTGTGTCAGAAAAGATCTGTTAAGAAAATGCAAACTATAAAGACATTAAAGAACCACATAAGAAAAACCATAAGCTCACAGTAGGAAGGAAAAAAAAAAAAGGACTTTCTTGAAAGGAGATAATTTAGTACAAGTAAAATTGTAGTTTATTGCACATTAAAAAAACATATCCCCTTTGTTTTGTTTCCAAATTACAAGTAACATCAATCACTCAGGAGAAAAGAAGCAAGACAGAGTATCTAAAATCCCCTAGGTTCAATGAAATCCTTAATTGATATAATTCAGAGTACCCTCCCCTTAGATTTCTTAGAATCTCATTTTATTATAATTGAAATTTAATCAATATGCAGTTCAGATTACTTATACTCGTGAACAAGTTATTAAGACAGTGCTTACAGGATAGCATAACTACCAGTTGATTAAGTAAAGGGGGGAAAAAAGGCAAACTCAGTGCTCTGGAGACAAAAATAACAGTGGATTGATTCAGAATTTCATTTTTAATGACTGTGTGTAGGTAGAGTTTAAATCATTTCTCAATTATCTTCACTCATCTGACTAAGATAAAAAAAGCTATAATTTCTTTGCCCTAAATGCACTCCACCAAATGAGTGTAAGTTTGTGAAATAGTGTGTAGCACGAGCCAGATTAACAGTAAAAGATACCTAGTACTATCTCACCAAATAGTCCATGATTCTTGTTACCGTCATTATGATTGTATATGTGTTTGCCAGGCCCCTAAGTTCTTGAATAATTAGATTTTTAATGTTTATTTACTTTTGAGAGAGAGACAGAGAAAGCTCATGAACAGGGGAGGGGCAGAAGAGAGAAGGAGACAGAGACTCCCAAGGAGGTTCCACACTGTCAGTGCAGAGCCCCACGTAGGGTTTGAACTCACGTCCCGAAATCAAGACCTGAGCTGAAAACAAGAGCCAGACACTTAACCAACGGAGCCGTCGGGGCACCTCTTGAATAATTAATTTTTAAAAATTAAGGAACACCGTTAACAGTCCACCTTGTGTACATATAGACATTCTGTATAAAAATAAAACAAACACTGTAAAGAGAGAAGAAAAAAAATATGATGGACAAGGGCAGGCTAGACATTAGCTGTGCCACTGTGGCTTTTAAACACAGGCTACCACATTCTTGACCTACTGGGAAATTAGTATGCAAGTGGGTCCCTAATTTCTACCTCTAGTCTCAAGCCATTTATGGTAAAGGAAAATGGTTCCTTTGTCTTCCCTTTCAAATCCACCACTGATGGATATTTTTGTAAAACACAGTAAATACAGATTACTAGAAAAATGAAATAAAAAGCTAGAAGCGTGTAAAACATAGCCCTTTGTCATTGGATTCAATAGACACAAAATTACTCTGGCAAAGTGCCATAAAATTATTTAAGTGCTTACTCTCAATTTTGGTACTTCTCATGGACTAGTAATAGTTTGAAGACTGACAACCATCTGAGGAACACCTACCAAATGACTTTATAGGTCATGATGAGATTGTTAACGGAGATGGTTAAGGATCATGAAAGTCTTACTGTATGTGAGGCATTGTCGCTAAATTATTTCTATACATTATCTTATTTAGTCCTCACAGAATTCCTGTGAATTCTTTCTTTTTGATCAAATTTAATTATTTATTTTGAGAGAGACAGCCTGAGCAGAGAAGGGGCAGAGAAAGAGGGAGGGAGGGAGAGAATCCCAAGCAGGCTCCGCACAGTGCAGAGCCTGATGTGGAGCTCAGACTCACAAACCAGGAGATCATGACCTAAGCCAAAATCAAGAGTTGGCTGCCTAACTGAATGAGCCACCTAGGCGCCCCCCCCATAAAGTCTTTCTACATTTTAGCCTCATTTTACACATGAATAAACTGAGGCTCAGTCTTTAAGTTTTTATTGAAATTCCAGTTAACATACAGTGTAATATTAGTTTCAGGTGTGCAGTATAGCGATTCCACACTTCCATACATCTGGTGCTCATCAGAGTAAGTGCCCTCTTAACCCCCATCACCTATTTCCCCCATCTCCCCTCCCACCTGCCCTCTGGTGACTATCAGTTTGTTCTCTGCAGTTAAGAGTCTGTTCCTTGGTTTGCCTCTCTTTTTCTCTTTGCTCATTTGTTTTGGTTCTTAAGTTCCACGTATATGAAATCACATGGTATTTGTGTTTCTCTGACTTATTTCACTTGGCATTTTACTCTCTAGCTCCATTCATATCCCTGCAAATGGCAAGATTTCATTCTTTTTTATAACTGAGTAATATTCCATTACACACACACACATTATATATATATATATATATATATATATATATATATATATATATATATATATGTATATATATATATATATGCACACACATACATACACACACACACACACACACACACACACACACCACCTCTTCTTTATCCATTCATCAGTTGACGGACACTTCCATAGTTGGGCTATTGTAGATAATGCTCCAATAAACATAGGAGTGCCTCTATCTTTTCAGAATTAATGTTTTTGTCTCACCCTCACCTTTGATATCTAAATCCTTGGCCTACTTTTAGCAAGAATCTTGTTCAATTCCGAAAGTATCCTCCCAAGCTTAAGGTCTCCTCTTAGTCATTCTCCATCCACTGAGCTTCTCACCCTGCTGTCTATAAGCTCCCAGCTGTCTTCCTGTTATCCGGATTTGAGCCTGATCTCTCCCCCGTATTGTGATAGATTTGAAGGAAGTCTTCCTTACCGTTTTAACAAGTGTCACAATTATTTTTTTCTTTAAATGCAGGCAAACCCTTCTTATTCATAAAACCCAACAGTCTTGGAAGGAAGAACTACAGAATGTGTATCTTAAGTGAACCACAGAAGAGACCATTTACATAACTCATGTAATTGTTTCTGACAATCAGGGACCATTTTCTTAATTCTAGGAAGTAGACCATAGCGGTTAAGAGCATGAGCATTGAAGAAAACTTTTGTTTGGATCCTGGCTCTTCCATTTACTGGCTGTAGGACTTTGGGCAATTATATAGAGAGAGGACCTCTACTCTTCAATCATCAGTAAAACGAGAGCGTGGCACTCCATAACACTATTAGACGTTAATATGTATAAAATGTGTATAAGATTACCTATCACAGAGTAAATGCTTCAGAGTTAATTATTTTTATTCTTGTCATACTCCTACTCCATACTCATACTCCAGTAAGGGTTTTAGATATCAGATATGAAACGTGATATTCTTGAAAAGTTTGGGTTTTTTTAGTTGTGTAAAATCTTGTCCCATCCCAGGTGGATTAATAATTGGGTTCACTCAACTGGATTAGTATAAAATAGCAAACATTTTTTGAATGTCCAGCATCCTATTGGTATAGTTCATGAAAGGAGCTTTTCGGATTATCATGATAACAAAATGATGTAGTTGTCACAACTAATACCTTTAAAGTGGCTCAAAATCTTTCCCCCACTTCTCATTATCCAAGAATGTGACTGATGAATTCTCAGGTGCTCTAAAGATCACCAATGATGCTTTATCATTTATTTCAGGGCTTGGCTAAGAACATTGGATTTTTAACTGATTCTTGATTTTTTTTTTACTGGGTATAAACTCAGACATTTTCCCTTTTGCTGTATTCCCATAAAGAAAACCAAGTATCAGAAAATAAAGCTTGCTTCAAATCATTATAATATGATGGTCCTTGAAATATTTCATAGTACATTTTAGTTTTTGGTAACATCGCTTAATTTTCTGACTAGAAGGGTAATTTGCAAACTTCAAATCCCTGTCAGTTATGGGTGAGAGGAAAATATACCACATAATTACCACTGACCATGAAATAAATTAATTCACACAAATAAGCAACTTATATGTATTTTTATTCCTTGTCATTACAGAGTCACATGAGTACTAAAGTTGTAATGGTCAAAAAGGAAAGCGTCTCTACCCATAAATCTCCCAGGATATTATCTGAGATTCTGCAATAGATGCTACCTACCCTTTTAGAGAAAGAAAGAGTGTCAAGAAGTTTGTCAAGCTTCCGTGGCCACTGAGCCAGATGAATGTATGACACAGTCTATCATTTGGGCAGCCAGAGGCATCTCATGAGGTCCAGGTGCAAATAGAGATATCTTAACCACACTTGGTACCTTTTGTGAGTGGGAAATAGAGACCTATTTTTCATGGGACTTGTTCCTTCCTTCCTTAAGAGATTTTTGGCACAGAGAAGAAATGAGTTTCACTCTGAAAAAGTCTTCATGGGACCAGTACCACAAATTCATGTACATAGCATTACGCTTTCTGACTCATCCTCCAGTATACAGACTCATGTTTGTACCTCTAGTAATGAATTGATCAGGGCAAGCCTTATTTCAGAATTAATTATGTCTTTAGCATTTTCTAAACTGATACTTATTTCCAGGATGGCAGAAATAACCTTTCCTTTAGCTGTGCATCAACCACATTATCAAATCCTGATGCTTTGTGCCTAGAGGTATTATTTTCCTTCTTTCTTTCTTTCTTTCTTTCTTTCTTTCTTTCTTTCTTTCTTTCTTTCTTTCTTTCTATTAATTTAGCTGATTATTGTTCATCTCTATAGCTAGAAATAACGTGTTTATTTAGGGAAAAGAGGGCTTTAATGACTTAAAATCCTGAGATAAAATGTTATTTTGTTATTCTAGTCATCATGGCTCTGTGAATACAGTTACACAGAGATAGAGTTAACATAATCAAGGACAAGACATAATTGTCTTAATCCAAAATGCCAATATTTTGCAAATTATGTCAAAAAACTCACCATAGAAGCATGTTTGTGTTTTTTTTTTTTTTCATCCAAGACCAATTTAAAGGAGGAAGAATATTGTTCACTTTCAATAATGAAAGTGGGTAGAATTTGTCCTTAAAAGTCATGCTGGAATTGTTTTTAAGGTTTGCATGACTGTAATTACCCTGGGGCTGAATGTGGTAAATACAACCTATAAAACAAACAGACAAACAAAAAGGAAATAAAATTAGCCTCACTCCTTAAATGATTATGGCTTCTGATCATAGGGGGGAGGAGAGCATTATTTTTAAAAAGTACATTCTTCTTTGGATTGCTGAAGAGAATAGGTCATTAGAAGTACTTCTCCTAAACAGCAATATGAACATCTTTGAGTAGCTTCCTATTTAAATAAAATAAACATTGAAAATAAATAATTCAATGAATGTTTAAAATGCTGATCAGAGAAAGAAAATTAAAATCTTGAGTTCCTAATACATTTTCTGTGATATTTAAGATTTAACCCATTATCAAAAATAAATAAATAAAAATAATAAGGTTTAATCCATATCCAAATGATTTGCTTTTGCTAAGGCTTTCTGTATGTATATATGTACCATAAGTCACCAACAACAAAGCATGTCTTTGTGCTATCAACTGTGTGAGAGAAACGATGGACTCTACTGAGCTAACCAAATAGCGTACCAGTCCCCACTCTCACCTTATGAGACCATCTTCATGAATCTTAGCAACTCTGACCCATGCAAAGTTGGGCTAGTTTCTGGTTATGCTACTGTAGCACACAAGTAGGCTAAGTCACAGGTACCTACGGAAATGGAGAGGACTTTGTCCTCCTCAAAACAGAGGTCAGAAACCAGAGTCTAATACCAGCAGTGGATTTGAGTGAAGCGGTCCTACCTCACCCAAAGATCTTGGAAATATCAGCGCATACTGATGAGAGTTAGGGAAGACATACTGGCACAGAAATGATAAAGTAAATGATTTTGTTTTCTGTGGGCAGCAAATACAAATGGTTAAAAACACTATGCCAGTACCAGAAGTTCTAAAATCTATTGTCCTAGGCAACTTAGCCCAACCTTGTAGTCCTCCTATCCACCCACTCCCATATGTATATCAATTCTATTATATTCAACCATCATCTTATAAATATTTATTGTGCACCTACTCTTTACCAGACACTGTGAATCACAGAGAATAAAATGGTCTTCACTCAGAATCTAATGGTAACATATCTAAGAAAAATAATTGTAGTAATAAAAAAATTTATAATAGAGGCATACATAAGTGAGTAACAATTCTTCACTGAAAGCCCATGGAAGACTTCCAACAGTCAATCAATCAAACAATGTATATATTTATAACTTGAAGAAGAGAAGAAGGAGGGTTTGTGAAACTTAAGAGTGTAACTCTCCAGCTTTAAGCCATCCATGGCTTCCCACTGCTCTGAGGACTGACTTTAAAGTCTGCCAGTAAGATCTTTATTGTCCATAGGATTTGTCTTCTCACTGGATTTTGTCCACTATAGTTTAAGAATACGCACTGGTAAGTATTTATTATGCTTCCACAATGACCCAGGCATTGTGTTAGGCTCTGGGAGCACAATTATGAATCAAAGAGACATACTGATAGAATGGCATTTGAAGTCTAGTGGGGAGGGGCAGTTCACTTGGTCAAGCGTCCAATTTCAGCTCAGGTCATGATCTCACAGTTCTTGAGTTTGAGCCCTGCATCAGGCTGTCTGCTCAATGTAGAGCCCACTTCAGATTCTCTGTCCGCCCCCCCCCCCACACCTCCTATGCTCATTCATTCTCTCTCAAAAATAAGTAAACATTAAAAAAAATAAAATAATAAAGTTGAGTGGCAAAAATATAATAAGTGAGCACCCAAATAAAACCATGGCATATAGTAGGTGAGACAGAATGAAGAAGGTGTGGCAACAGAATGATGAAGTGGGAGTTAGTCCAGGGAAAGGAATAGGTCTCATTGAGTAAATGATACTTAAGGGGAGATTTGAAGTTTAAGAAGAAACCTGCCTTGCAAGAGCCTGAAAAATATTTTTCCAGGCCTAGGGAACTGTTAATACAAAGGTCATGACATAGAAATTAGTTTGTTGTATCAAAAAAAAAAAAAAGTAATATTAGTCAGGAGGGGTGAGCTCAATGACACAGAGCTTTGTAAGTCCCTAACAGCATGGGTTTTATTCAACGCACAAAATAGTATGCACTGTATTTCTTACTCACACCATATGTGGTCCCCTCTACCTGATCTGATCTCCCCCTACCTTCTTTACCTACTGTTAGTCCCTAATATCAGAAACCACGTCTGAATTCATTTTTGCTTCTTCAAAGCTGGTTTATAATAGCTGTTTGATGACTGAAGAATGGAAATATGGAAAACATTCTCTTGCTTAATAAGACTTTTGTAACATTGTAGAAAAATCTCTTCAGAATTTCAATGAGAACATAGTAAATGATATTAAGATCTGATGGAATAGGAGGGGATTAACTCAAGTTTGAGGAAGAAATCCATCTGCCATCTTTGAAGAATATACACATAGTATATATTCTTTATCTTTGAATTAGGAAAGTCTAATTTGGTACCTTTTGCACTTGGTATTTTAAAATCAATATTTTCATCCTGATTTATCCCATCCCTTTTGCAAATATATATAGATATAGGCATATTTTAGTTTTATAATGTGAAAATAAAGAACACTTTTTCATGAAGTCACCAAGCATATTGAAGAACACCAATGAAGATACAATTATAGGGAACACTCAGGCCTTCTCTCCTTTGTGAAAATGATTTTTTAAATTATTAATGGGTCATTGGTTATTACAGAGTGTAGTCTATAGGATGCATGTTACCAACTAATGATACTTCTAATGATGGTATCATGGATCTCATGGATCTCAAAGATACAATGAGAATGTATCTAACACTGCTGTCGTTGTCAAGGATATCTTTAACACATTCCACAAGGAATTTCTTAGCTGCAAGGGTCATCTTCACAGAGCAAATTTCCAGTAATAACTGGTGACCAGAAGCATCACCCTTTTTCAATGCAGATAGCTCCCATTGTGCAAAGTGAAAAAGAACCAGTTGCCACGAATAATTAGGACTAATTAGGAAAATTTTGACAAGGGTATAATTTCAATTCGTGATTCTCAGCACTGAGATAATTTCATGCTTTGTGAAAACCATTTGGTGAAAAGTTAATTCAAATCTAAACTTTAGTTTTGCAGGAATTCAGTGAAATTGATTTGACATTGGCTAATGGTTTTATAACAAGCAATCAAGATGAGAGGCCTTTAGGGAAAAAATTTTAAATCCCCCTTTTTCTTGGTTGGCCTCCCTTTTTCCACTATGATTGTTTGATTCTTAATAAGAGAAAACAAACTGATAGTGACTAGAGGGGGGGAGGGCGGGGGTGATGGGCTAAATGGGTGATGGGGATTAAGGAGCGCACTTGTCCTGATGAGCACCAGCTGTTGTATGGAAGAATGGAGTCACTAAATTGTACACCTGAACTCACATTACACTGTATGTTAACTGGAATTATGTAAAAACTTAAAAAATAACCCTCTTTTTTCCTTATGTCCTATGCGCTATCTTGGCAGTATAAGAAAGACTTTAGCTGCTATCAATGTATGGAAAAGTATATAACTCAATCTTGGCTAGGTGAGTGTGGGAAAAAGAAGCGTGTACATTTATTTTATCATATTCACTGTTCCACAAGCAGCACACCTGTAAACATTCATTTGATTTAACTTATGTATTTTAACATCTCAATTTGCCATATTTAAGACTGTCTTTGAATCCCAAAGTGTGAAATAGATGGACCTCTTTACAAAATTTGGCATCCAAAAGTAATATCAAATTCTATACAAATTCTTTGCTTGAGATATTTGAAGGGAATTTTACTTTCAAAAATTGGTCCAGCTAATGTAATTCTTCTTCCCTTTGTAGCATCTATTTTCAATGTCAAACATATCATTTAAAATCCTTTGATGCAATGAGGATTGTGTTGAACATTAAAAAATTTCACAATTCCACAATATGATTCATATTCTATGTTGTAAAATAAATACCCTGTAATAAGTGTTCTAATCAATTAAGTAAAGAAATACTGTAAGATCTATTCATGTCCTAGTGGAGCAGGAATCAGCAAACATATTCTATAAATGGCCAGAAAGTAAAGATTTCAGACATTGTGGGCCATACAGTCTCCATCATAACTACTCAATGCTGCAATGAGAGTTCCAAGCAACCACAGATAATATGTAAAGTGGTGTGTCTGTGTTTTAATAAAACTTTATTTACAAAAACAGGCCACGAGCTGAATTTGACCCATGGGCCAAAATTTACCAACGTCTACTCTACAGGAGTAAGAGGTAGTTCATATTAAAATGTTTTCAAGGCTGTTTTCTAAATCATGTGGAAACTGTCAGTTTTTATTCAAGCTTCAGAAAGGGCCAAATACTAAATGACATTTTATAGAAATATTTCATATATTTATGAAAGCAGGTGTCAAAGAAATTAGTAGCACTCTGTAGCCATTTGTGCTAACACACAGTAAAAATATTTCTTTCAAGTTATTCCATATTTGGGAAATTTAATAATTTAGACCATTCTTTGTGCACCCTAACCCAGATGCACTGCCAAATCCCATAAATTCTACTTTCTCATTTAAATCTATTCACTCATCTCTATCCCTGCACCTGCTCACGTCAGCATCATCTCTTTTCTTGACCACAGCAACAGCTTCCTAACTTATATCCCTGAAGTCAGTTACCCATCTTGTTCCACAAGCCCCTGTCCAAATCTCCATTTAGTTGTAAGAATGATCTGTGATAAAGGAAAATCTACTCATATCCTCTTCTCTCTTCTGTTTAAACCTTCCAAACTTCTATGTTTAGGATAAAATCTAATCTTAATGTGACCTGCAAAGTCTTGGCTTGATTTTGCCTGTCCACTTCTGTACTGCTATTCTCTCTTTCAACTCATTGTGTTCCTTTTGCTTAAAGACATGTGCACATATGATTTGCTTTGCCTGGAATTCATTGGTAAACAATTATCTCCCCACCAGGTTCCATGAGGGGAAGCGTGATAATGTATATTTCAGCAATTGACCCAGGGTTGACATAGAATAGATAGCTGATATAATAGGTGCTCAAGAAATATGTGTAAGGCATGAATAACTGAATGAATTGGTATCCTAGATGTATTTAGATATTTGTTGAAAATACATCATGTTCCAGGGATGGAAATGGGACAAAGCCATTCATATTGCTTTTATCAGTGGTTAACTATATGTATACTTATATGTATAGCTATATGTATAGCTTTCTAGTTTGTAATGTTTTCTTCTATAAAGCCCTGTAAGAGTTCTTCCCTGTGCACCACCCACCCCCGCCGCCCATATAATATTTCAATCAGCTTTCACCAAATCCAAATGAGATTTTGTAACCTTTTTTTTTCAGATCACTAATACTAATGATCAAGTAGGATCTTTCATTCCCTTAAAGCATTCCCAATCTGAGACCCCTGCAGAGATTTCAGAATAACGGAGAGCTGGAAACATTCCCAGGTCTTACATTCAACTCGCTGACAGGTTAAGGTTATAAACTATTCAGAGAAGCAAAGCTGTTAGATCAATTTGTCTTGTAGAAGTTCTAAGACAGTTGGTTCATGAACACTTTCTGATATGTTCAGCAGTCTACAGTTCTTCTGCTGAGTTGACAAGAGACGTGACTTCCCAGATGTTAAAACAGCTGTCATATTCACCCCTAAGGGATCACAACAATTGCTAAATTTTTTGGTTTTTTGTTTTTATTTTTCCTTCTGGATAAAATTGGCAAAATGTTTGAAACTTTGTCCTGTGCTGCTACAAAGCCTCTTATGCATTTGTGAGCTGTGCAGGTGCGGGGCCAGCTGTGGAATGAGAATAGAAAGGTCATAAAGGAACTTGGGATAGGATTTGTAGGGGTGATGCTTATTTCTTGATGCAGTGGACTGAAGAGTATCTTCATTTCAAAACTCAGTTAAAAGGCCCAGTGTTTAAAGAAAGTTCACTGGGGCAGGTGGCTGACTCAGTCAGTGGAGCATGTGATTTTTTTAATCTCAGGATTGTGAGTTCAAGCCTCACATTGGTGTAGAGATTACTTAAAAATAAAATTTGTTAAAAGTAAGTAAATAAAGAAGGCCCACTGGAAAGAAACATGAAGTACCAGAAAGATACCAACATGTATTTGGCTCAATGTATCCCCAAAACCCTATGAATTATCTGAATATATGCAATTACAAGTTAAATATTCTTGATTAGGAATCTAAATGCATTCAATTATTTTTAATGGTTTTTAACAGCATTTTTTATAAGAGGAGAGGAAAACTAATTCAAAGACAAACCAATTCATAGTAGTTATATGTATTGTGTGTGTGTGTGTGTGTGTGTGTGTGTGTGTGTATGCATATATATGTTCACAAATCTTTTTGGAGAAACCAGAAATCATACCATCAAAATACCTTATTCTGTAGATAAACAACTTAAATAAAAACATGAAATGTTAAATCACTTGCCCAATATCACAGAAATAGTGGCACAATATAAACTAGCATCTAAATATGCAAGATATTTTCCATTACATCATACAGATTGTTTTTTTTTTTTTTTTTTATTTGTCTATTTTTTTATTTATTTATTTATTTTCTTAACATGAGTAATTTTTTTTTTTATTTTTATTTTTTAATATATGAAATTTACTGTCAAATTGGTTTCCATACAACACCCAGTGCTCATCCCAAAAGGTGCCCTCCTCAATACCCATCACCCACCCTGCCCTCCCTCCCACCCTGCCCTCCCTCCCACCCCCCATCAACCCTCAGTTTGTTCTAAGTTTTTAACAGTCTCTAATGCTTTGGCTCTCTCCCACTCTAACCTCTTTTTTTTTTTTTCCTTCCCCTCCCCCATGGGTTTCTGTTATGTTTCTCAGGATCCACATAAGAGTGAAACCATATGGTATCTGTCTTTCTCTGTATGGCTTATTTCACTTAGCATCACACTCTCCAGTTCCATCCATGTTGCTACAAAAGGCCATATTTCATTTTTTCTCATTGCCACGTAGTATTCCATTGTGTATATAAACCACAATTTCTTTATCCATTCATCAGTTGATGGACATTTAGGCTCTTTCCATAATTTGGCTATTGTTGAGAGTGCCGCTATAAACATTGGGGTACAGGTGCCCCTATGCATCAGTACTCCTGTATCCCTTGGATAAATTCCTAGCAGTGCTATTGCTGGGTCATAGGGTAGGTCTATTTTTAATTTTCTGAGGAACCTCCACACTGCTTTCCAGAGCGGCTGCACCAATTTGCATTCCCACCAACAGTGCAAGAGGGTTCCTGTTTCTCCACATCCTCGCCAGCATCTATAGTCTCCTGATTTCTTCATTTTGGCCACTCTGACTGGCGTGAGGTGGTATCTGAGTGTGGTTTTGATTTGTATTTCCCTGATAAGGAGCGACGTTGAACATCTTTTCATGTGCCTGTTGGCCATCCGGATGTCTTCTTTAGAGAAGTGTCTATTCATGTTTTCTGCCCATTTCTTCACCGGGTTATTTGTTTTTCGGGTGTGGAGTTTGATGAGCTCTTTATAGATTTTGGATACTAGCCCTTTGTCCGATGTGTCATTTGCAAATATCTTTTCCCATTCCGTTGGTTGCCTCTTAGTTTTGTTGGTTGTTTCCTTTGCTGTGCAGAAGCTTTTTATCTTCATAAGGTCCCAGTAATTCACTTTTGCTTTTAATTCCCTTGCCTTTGGGGATGTGCCGAGTAAGAGATTGCTACGGCTGAGGTCAGAGAGGTCTTTTCCTGCTTTCTCCTCTAAGGTTTTGATGGTTTTCTGTCTCACATTCAGGTCCTTTATCCATTTTGAGTTTATTTTTGTGAATGGTGTGAGAAAGTGGTCTAGTTTCAACCTTCTGCATGTTGCTGTCCAGTTCTCCCAGCACCATTTGTTAAAGAGACTGTCTTTTTTCCATTGGATGTTCTTTCCTGCTTTGTCAAAGATGAGTTGGCCATACGTTTGTGGGTCTAGTTCTGGGGTTTCTATTCTATTCCATTGGTCTATGTGTCTGTTTTTATGCCAATACCATGCTGTCTTGATGATGACAGCTTTGTAGTAGAGGCTAAAGTCTGGGATTGTGATGCCTCCTGCTTTGGTCTTCTTCTTCAAAATTACTTTGGCTATTCGGGGCCTTTTGTGGTTCCATATGAATTTTAGGATTGCTTGTTCTAGTTTCGAGAAGAATGCTGGTGCAATTTTGATTGGGATTGCATTGAATGTGTAGATAGCTTTGGGTAGTATTGACATTTTGACAATATTTATTCTTCCAATCCATGAGCAGGGAATGTCTTTCCATTTCTTTATATCTTCTTCAATTACCTGCATAAGCTTTCTATAGTTTTCAGCATACAGATCTTTTACATCTTTGGTTAGATTTATTCCTAGGTATTTTATGCTTCTTGGTGCAATTGTGAATGGGATCAGTTTCTTCATTTGTCTTTCTGTTGCTTCATTGTTAGTGTATAAGAATGCAACTGATTTCTGCACATTGATTTTGTATCCTGCAACTTTGCTGAATTCATGTATCAGTTCTAGCAGACTTTTGGTGGAGTCTATCGGATTTTCCATGTATAATATCATGTCATCTGCAAAAAGCGAAAGCTTGACTTCATCTTTGCCAATTTTGATGCCTTTGATTTCCTTTTGTTGTCTGATTGCTGATGCTAGAACTTCCAGCACTATATTGAACAGCAGCGGTGACAGTGGGCATCCCTGTCGTGTTCCTGATCTCAGGGAAAAAGCTCTCAATTTTTCCCCGTTGAGGATGATGTTAGCTGTGGGCTTTTCATAAATGGCCTTTATGATCTTTAAGTATGTTCCTTCTATCCCGACTTTCTCAAGGGTTTTTATTAAGAAAGGGTGCTGGATTTTGTCAAAGGCCTTTTCTGCATCGATTGACAGGATCATATGGTTCTTCTCTTTTTTTTTGTTAATGTGATGTATCACGTTGATCGATTTGCGAATGTTGAACCAGCCCTGCATCCCAGGAATGAATCCCACTTGATCATGGTGAATAATTCTTTTTATATGCTGTTGAATTCGATTTGCTAGTATCTTATTAAGAATTTTTGCATCCATATTCATCAGGGATATTGGCCTGTAGTTCTCTTTTTTTACTGGGTCTCTGTCTGGTTTAGGAATCAAAGTAATACTGGCTTCATAGAATGAGTCTGGAAGTTTTCCTTCCCTTTCTATTTCTTGGAATAGCTTGAGAAGGATAGGTATTATCTCTGCTTTAAATGTCTGGTAGAACTCCCCTGGGAAGCCATCTGGTCCTGGACTCTTATTTGTTGGGAGATTTTTGATAACCGATTCAATTTCTTCGCTGGTTATGGGTCTGTTCAAGCTTTCTATTTCCTCCTGATTGAGTTTTGGAAGAGTGTGGGTGTTTAGAAATTTGTCCATTTCTTCCAGGTTGTCCAATTTGCTGGCATATAATTTTTCATAGTATTCCCTGATAATTGTTTGTATCTCTGAGGGATTGGTTGTAATCATTCCATTTTCATTCATGATTTTATCTATTTGGGTCATCTCCCTTTTCTTTTTGAGAAGCCTGGCTAGAGGTTTGTCAATTTTGTTTATTTTTTCAAAAAACCAACTCTTGGTTTCGTTGATCTGCTCTACAGTTTTTTTAGATTCTATATTGTTTATTTCTGCTCTGATCTTTATTATTTCTCTTCTTCTGCTGGGTTTAGGCTGCCTTTGCTGTTCTGCTTCTATTTCCTTTAGGTGTGCTGTTAGATTTTGTATTTGGGATTTTTCTTGTTTCTTGAGATAGGCCTGGATTGCAATGTATTTTCCTCTCAGGACTGCCTTCGCTGCATCCCAAAGCGTTTGGATTGTTGTATTTTCATTTTCGTTTGTTTCCATATATGTTTTAATTTCTTCTCTAATTGCCTGGTTGACCCACTCATTCGTTAGTAGGGTGTTCTTTAACCTCCATGCTTTTGGAGGTTTTCCAGACTTTTTCCTGTGGTTGATTTCAAGCTTCATAGCATTGTGGTCTGAAAGTATGCATGGTATAATTTCAATTCTTGTAAACTTATGAAGGGCTGTTTTGTGACCCAGTATATGATCTATCTTGGAGAATGTTCCATGTGCACTCGAGAAGAAAGTATATTCTGTTGCTTTGGGATGCAGAGTTCTAAATATATCTGTCAAGTCCATCTGATCCAATGTGTCATTCAGGGCCCTTGTTTCTTTATTGACTGTGTGTCTAGATGATCTATCCATTTCTGTAAGTGGGGTGTTAAAGTCCCCTGCAATGACCACATTCTTATCAATAAGGTTGCTTATGTTTATGAGTAATTGTTTTATATATCTGGGGGCTCGGGTATTTGGCGCATAGACATTTATAATAGTTAGCTCTTCCTGGTGGATAGACCCTGTGATTATTATATAATGCCCTTCTTCATCTCTTGTTACAGCCTTTAATTTAAAGTCTAGTTTGTCTGATATAAGTATGGCTACTCCAGCTTTCTTTTGGCTTCCAGGAGCATGATAAATAGTTCTCCATCCCCTCACTTTCAATCTAAAGGTGTCCTCAGATCTAAAATGAGTCTCTTGTAGACAGCAAATAGATGGGTCTTGTTTTTTTATCCATTCTGATACCCTATGTCTTTTAGTTGGCGCATTTAATCCATTTACATTCAGTGTTATTATAGAAAGATATGGGTTTAGAGTCATTGTGATGTCTGTATGTTTTATGCTTGTAGTGATGTCTCTGGTACTTTGTCTCACAGGATCCCCCTTAGGATCTCTTGTAGGGCTGGTTTCGTGGTGACAAATTCCTTCAGTTTTTGTTTGTTTGGGAAGACCTTTATCTCTCCTTCTATTCTAAATGACAGACTTGCTGGATAAAGGATTCTCGGCTGCATATTTTTTCTGTTTAGCACACTGTAGATATCGTGCCAAGCCTTTCTGGCCTGCCAAGTTTCAAAGGAGAGATCAGTCACGAGTCTTATAGGTCTCCCTTTATATGTGAGGGCACGTTTATCCCTTGCTGCTTTCAGAATTTTCTCTTTATCCTTGTATTTTGCCAGTTTCACTATGATATGTCGTGCAGAAGATCGATTCAAGTTACGTCTGAAGGGAGTTCTCTGTGCCTCTTGGATTTCAATGCCTTTTTCCTTCCCCAGTTCAGGGAAGTTCTCAGCTATAATTTGTTCAAGTACCCCTTCAGCACCCTTCCCTCTCTCTTCCTCCTCTGGGATACCAATTATGCGTATATTATTTTTTTTTAGTGTATCACTTAGTTCTCTAATTTTCCCCTCATACTCCTGGATTTTTTTATCTCTCTTTCTTTCAGCTTCCTCTTTCTCCATAACTTTATCTTCTAGTTCACCTATTCTCTCCTCTGCCTCTTCAAGCCGAGCCATCGTGGATTCCATTTTGTTTTGCAATTCGTTTAAAGCGTTTTTCAACTCCTCGTGACTGTTCCTTAGTCCCTCGATCTTTGTGGCAAGAGATTCTCTGCTGTCCTGTATACTGTTTTCAAGCCCAGCGATTAATTTTATGACTATTATTCTAAATTCACTTTCTGTTATATTATTTAAATCCTTTTTGATCAGTTCATTAGCTGTTGTTATTTCCTGGAGATTCTTCTGAGGGGAATTCTTCCGTTTGGTCATTTTGGAGAGTCCCTGGCGTGGTGAGGACCTGCAGGGCACTTCCCCTGTGCTGTGGTGTATAACTGGAGTTGGTGGGCGGGGCCGCAGTCCGACCCGATGTCTGCCCCCAGCCCACCGCTGGGGCCACAGTCAGACTGGTGTGTGCCTTCTCTTCCCCTCTCGTAGGGGCGGGATTCACTGTGGGGAGGCGTGTCCCGTCTGGGCTACTTGCACACTGCCAGGCTTGTGTTGCTGGGGATCTGGCGTATTAGCTGGGGTGGGTAGGCAAGGTGCACGGGGGCTGGAGGGGCAGGCTTAGCTCGCTTCTCCTTAGGTGATCCACTTCAGGAGGAGCCCTGTGGCAGCGGGAGGGAGTCAGATCCGCTGCCGGAGGTTTGGCTCCGCAGAAGCACAGAGTTGGGTGTTTGCGCGGAGCGAGCAAGTTCCCTGGCAGGAACTGGTTCCCTTTGGGATTTTGGCTGGGGGATGGGCGGGGGAGATGGCGCTGGCGCCTTTGTTCCCCGCCAAGCTGAGCTCTGCCGTCAGGGGGCTCAGCAGCTCTCCCTCCCTTTGTCCTCCAGCCTTCCCGCTTTCCGAGCAGAGCTGTTAACTTATGACCTCCCAGACGCTAAGTTGCGCTTGCTCTCGGAACACAGTCCGTCCGGCCCCTCCGCTTTTGCCAGCCAGACTCGGGGGCTCTGCTTGGCCGGCGAGCCGCCCCTCCGCCCCGGCTCCCTCCCGCCAGTCCGTGGAGCGCGCACCGCCTCACCGCCCTTCCTACCCTCTACCGTGGGCCTCTCGTCTGCGCTTGACTCCGGAGACTCCCTTCTGCTAATCCTCTGGCGGTTTTCTGGGTTCTTTAGGCAGGTGTAGGTGGAATCTAAGTGATCGGCAGGACGCGCTGTGAGCCCCGCGTCCTCCTACGCCGCCATCTTCCGGACTCTCCCAGATTGTTGTTTTAAAAGAAAAAAAAAAAACCCTCAATCCTATCATTCTACAAATAAATTTCTAGTTTAATTAAGATTCATGAGGATTTATTTTTTAACTGTACTTTAAAATTTACAACTCTAAATCTCATGCAACTAAGACTTTCCCCCTCTCGTCTTAAGAAACTGAGTAAGATTCACACATCAACTTATACTAATTAGGTGCATTTGACATCCAAAGGAATAGAAGCTTTCAAGAAATAAAGAAAATAAGAAAACAAGAAAAATAATTCTACATACTTAAAGAACATTCATATATTCTTTTCAGAAAGATTTTTGTGCTAAACCAGAGTTGAACAAATTGCAAAATAACAGCCTGAGGCTTATTTACTATAACTAATACTTTATCTTCAAATGCGGTTTGAGCCATTCCTGCCTTCTGCTCTCCTCAAATTGGGATGGGTTACTTACAGTAAACCACCTGGATAGTTCCAAAACCCCCGCCCTTTTCTTTGTATGTATAAGGTAAGCATAAACTCCCCCCTTGGATATTGAAAAAAGAACATTATTTTCTGGTAAAGATTTAAAGCGACAAATGAACATCGGCAAGTTTTACATACATAAAGGAGAAAGGTTTTAACACAAGGGGTGGGGGGTGACTGACATCATCCCTCCTGCTAGCAATTGTAATAATAACACTAGTACTTCTGGTAAGCATGGCTACAGTGTTTTCCATTTTGCCCTAAACAGAAAGAAGTCTTGATAGATCTACTTGTTTGTTATACCGCTTCTGTGCAACGAAGTAGCTGGAGAGGATCCTTGACCTAAAGGGGGATATGTATTATACTTTGCCACACAATTATGCAGTCATGTACCGATTCACATCCTGAGCCAGAGGAAGTCAACTACAGACACATTAGCTTATGAAATCTCCTGGGATAAGAACTCAGTCCAAAAGAGCATTCAGGATTGCGTACTGAGCACTTAACCCCACCCTGTTAAGAGCTGCCTCTTAGGGCATGTGAAGTCAAGATGGCAGAGTTGCTCACAAAGCTCAGGACACAGTAACTGGTACAGAATGAATACGAATCATAAAACTTGTATTCTGAGTTGCCATAGGATCAGCCTAAGGGAGAAGACAAGCTGAGTGATGAGAATGACTCATTGTTAGAGCTGCTTGTGGGTTATAGGGACGTTCTGCATGAAAAGTTGTCTCTCTGATGACTTACTGAGGTCACCTCCTGAGCTTTCAGACCTCCTTTATTTCTGAAAAATTAGTCCCACCTCCTTATTTGATCTCTGTTCTCACCACCTCAAAGAGGCTACCTGTGTAGAAGGTACCTTGAATGTATTATCATATGTCAGAGAAGACATTTAAAATGCTTGGGAAGAGGGAATATTATTATGCTGTTAACTTTCTGTCCCTTAATCTTACTTAGTGACATGTAAGTCACTTTGATAGAAGTAAATGGACTTTTCTTCATAAATGTCTAATATTCCGAAGTATACCTTGTTTAAGGAGTCAGTAGAGCCTCATGAACCTGCCACTTTTCCAGTTTGTCTGAATTGCCAAGAAATATTTTGAGAGAAAACTCAAGACTTAAGAAACATGAAAACTCAAAACTTTACAAACTGATTGGTTCTTTAAGGATGCACTTAGAAATGACTGTTGCATTGTTTTGTTTTGTTTTGTTTTTTCTTTTGATATTTGTGGACAAAGCTGAAAGAAATAGTTATGGTCAATGCATCATCCTGTGCCAATAGTTCCTGTAATTGAGAAAAGCAGCATAATACCATTTGAAGGCAGTACCATATTATAAAATGTATCCAAACTTCAGAATGTCATAACAGCATCAGAGAAGAGCACCGCATTGTGATTCTTATCTTTGATAATAGTATGAAGACAATAGGATATCTGCTTTCTTTTTACCTTGAAAAAAAGTTGGACTAGAAAAGATCTAGGAACATAAAACAATCCATAAATCTGGATACAACACTTATAATGAAGAGGTTTCAAGTAGAAACTCTAAGGAGGGGAAAGAGCTAGGACAGACTTAATTGAGGGATTTAACCTTGTGAAGGTCACAAACTAAAATGGTTTCTATGTATGCTTACTCTCCCTCTCTCACTCTCTGATTCTACAAACCCATGGACTAAAAATTACTCTCTCAAATTAAAATCCTAACATTCAGGGAAGCTGAACTGAAGAATTTCTGTAAGCAGTATGTATTTGAGTTAGTTTTAGTAGATGACCTTGGGGATATGGTAGATATTCAGTAAGTATTTCCTGATTTGCAATGCTTAATTTTAGAACCTGAAGGGACTTCAGATAATTATCATTTATCAAGCACAGATGATGAGCTAGGCATTTTATTTAGATTATTTCATTTTATCCTCACATCAACCCCCAAGTAGGGACTATTATTATTTCTATTTTAAGGACAAGATATACAAGGTTTGGAGAGGTCAAGTGATTTATTCAAGAAAATACCAGTGACTGGTGGAATTGAACTCCACATTGAGGCTTCAAAGCCTGCACTTCTAGCTTTAAGTATCACTTATTCTAATGTCTATTCTTTCCACCAGGAACAAAAACAATTTTTTTCTTCCAAAACTGAGATTTTGAAAGACTAAGTAAATGACTAAGGTGATATGACAAGTTCATGACAGAGTTGAAGTGGAAATTTGTGTCAGTGCTATTAGTTCAGAACTCTATCCTTCCAGTCACTCGATGTTATGGCTGTAGTTTAAAGAATGCTGATGCTGGCCCGGAGGTCACGTGGCAAAAGTCTGCAACTTGCTAGGTGATCTTAGATAAGTAATTTCATCTTTCTGTCCCATTTACTTCATGTTTAATATGAGGACATTATGCTATCAACCAAGACTCTTCATTTCTAAAATGTGATACTTCTATGTTTCTGTAGCCTATGATGCTATTGTCAATCTATTTAGCAAATACCTCAGCTATAATTTCAATTTGTTTTTTGATCAAGATGTTCAGGATAGTGTGATTTCTGAGACGATAGTCATGATCTAAGGAACCCAAAAACCTAGGTTTGAAACCCAGAACTGTTGTCTAATTATGAGAACTTGGGGAATTTCCTTAACAGTTCTGAATCTCTCAGATCTCTCCTTTGTAAAACAAAATATAATATCATCCCTACCTTAGAGGATGGTAATGATAAATGAGATGTCTGGCATAAATTCTGAAGAACTGCCACCCAACAAGTAGCCAATGACGATCTAATGATGGGGACAATAATGGCAATGAGGTTGGTGGCATTGGGATGTGTCCTATGGTTACAAGGCTTTCAAATCTGTTTTTGTGCTGTTAAGTGCAACATAAATATCTTCCCAGTATGGACATAATCTTTGGTAGTGATATTACACAAAGACAAATAGAACAAAAATTATAGATGGGGATGTATGATTGCAGTTATAATTAAGGCCCATAAAGCCAGAAGTCACAGCACAAATAGGACTAGTTTCTTTGTCTCCACCCCGTATCTCTCCCTTCCTCCATATCCTGTCTTTTCTCTACCTTCCTCCCTTCTTTGTTCTCTGACTTAAATGGATGATTTCCCTAACAAGATAATAGTAATAAATTTATAAGGATATAAAATTACACATAGGATATGTAAAATTATTACAAAATATGTAAATTACATACACACTTATGAATATATATACATATGTATGCATTTGCATAAAAATTCCCTCAAATGTTAACATATATGGATTGTAGGATTATTGGTGATATTAACTTTTTTCTTTACAAATTTCTGCCTTTCACAAATAAGTGTGCATTACTCCTAGTTTAAGAGGGAGACTTTAAGTCAATAAAAGAGCAAACAAGACCATAAGGAATCAAAGTCTCTTAACAAAGGCTATTTCTAGCTGGCGGGTTTAAAGGTGGTGTTCATTTTACTCTCTCATCTACTATTTTCTAAATTTTCTAATTGAGTGTACATCCTTTCAAAATTGCTTTTAAAGTGTTTAAAACCACATATAAATACTCTCTAATGATATGGTAGAGAAGTTTCTACCAGTATCGAACCACTTGATTTATGAGCTGAAACAGCTCCCCCCGTACACAGGTACATCTTCACACCTCAAAAGGTCTCAACTCATTTGACAGTAAGCAAATTATGTATGTCTCCCCTTCTCTTCCTGGGTAATGGAAGACAAACACATCCCTTTCAGAGTGATCATGAGGATTAACTGGGAAAGTATACATGGAGTGCTTGTAACAATGCTTGTCACTTAACCAGCCGCAAAGCATCATCACTGCCCCTGATCCAGCATGCTCTCTGACCCCTGCTGATGTCTGCAGAAAGAAGATGGAGGCCTCCTGCCCAACAAATCACTGAACTCAACCTTCCCTGGAGTCTCTAGTACATCCCTGCCCTCCCATCCCATTGTAAACTGTTAAGAGTTCTGCAGAAGATTATAACCATTAGGGTGACACCACATAATCGAAGAATTACTATGTAATTTAACAAAGCCGGTGTAAATGTCTTCAAAAGGAACAAATACAGGATTGAATTATGATCCTGAAGCAAAGAATTGTTTACCATGGTGCTTGTTTCCAGGCTTAAGTGCAAGACAATTTGTCCACTCAGAGTGGTCTCAATGCACAGCTGTTCTCATCAGCACTGGTGCCCTTCAGTGATGTGGGTTTGAAAGGAATTGCTTTGGATTAAAAAAAGTCACTTCAATTCACCATGAATTTAAATCTCCTGTTGTGCTTTCACAGTCTCTGCCACACACATTCTACCACTCCATGTTTCCTGACAAACCAAACAGCAGAATAAACTTAGAGGAAACTTAGAGTTAGCTCCTCAGTGTGAGCTAACCTTGAGATTTGGGGAGTGTCATCTCACATGGATGCCAGTGTCTGTCTGATCAGAGAAGATGCAGGTTTATCACACACTTCTTGCTAGCAAAGATAGTGTTACCAAATCAGGAACTGCAGTAATTATTGTGCTGGGCCAAAGGCAAAACAGACAGTTTCCCCATGGCCGATTATCATGGGCTGTATGAGAGGTCCTGGTACATAGTAGGCATTTGATAAGTGTTTATTTGGATGCATCAGAAAATACACAAATAATTAATAGTGACTTAAATCTCATTTGGATTTTAGTTTCTTGAATAGTGAACATCAGTATTATTAACCATCTACTTTATCAAACATCTGAGCTTGATATCCTTAAATCCATAGTTCCTATTTAGGTGGAAGTGAGGCTGGGTGCATGGGGTGCTGCAGAGAAGTACAAAACCCGTAGTACAAAACCCAGTCATAATGGAAAAAATCTGAATTGAGGAAGTATTTTCAAGAACAATGTATTAAATCTGCAATGTACTGTTTATTATAAATCAAGCATTTTAGTATTTTATTATTTCATTTAGTCTTCCCACACAATTGTCTTCCATTTATGACTACTGTTTCCATTCTGCAGATGATGGAACAGTTTTTTGTTGCTAAACAAACTATTCTGATATTCAGTGGCTTGAAACTATAACCATTTTATTATTCATTATATATTTTATCATTTACGGGAATGGCTTTTCTTGGCTATGATATCTAGGATCTCTTCTGGGAAGGTTCAAAAGCTGGATGATTCAAGAATTGGAAGACAGAATGATCTGGGGTCTCCTTCAGGTTCCACGATGACTTAGAAACCAAGACTGCTGAGTGGCTTGTCCTCCTTAAAGCATGTCATATTCATGTTGACAGACTCCTCTCCTGGTGGCTAAGGGCTTCAAGCCAAGTGTTCCAGACATCAAGGCAGAAGCTGCATCATCTTTTATGACTAAGCTTTGGGAGCCACACAGAGCCTTTGCTTTTGGTTGAAGAATCACAAGCCACCCAGAGCCAACGGGAAGATACATAGTCCCTGCAACTTGGTGGAAGAAGGGTTAAAGAATTTGGAAGCTATGGGGCGCCTGGGTGGCTCAGTTGGTTAAGCGTCCGACTTCAGGTCAGGTCACGATCTCACGGTCTGTGAGTTCGAGC
The DNA here is from genome assembly GCF_018350215.1 of Panthera leo. Taxonomy (NCBI): domain Eukaryota; kingdom Metazoa; phylum Chordata; class Mammalia; order Carnivora; family Felidae; genus Panthera; species Panthera leo. The sequence goes on from NC_056689.1 coordinate 63,860,430, forward strand.
CCCCAGTTGGGCTCTGGGCTGATGGCTCAGAGCCCGGAGCCTGTTTCCGATTCTGTGTCTCCCTCTCTCTCTGCCCCTCCCCCGTTCATGCTCTGTCTTTCTCTGTCTCAAAAATAAAAATAAATAAATAAATAAATAAATAAATAAATAAATAAACATTAAAAAAAGAATTTGGAAGCTGTAAGACTTAAAGGGATGAAGAAATATGACAAGGTTTCAGATCTAGTATTGGGACCTAGGTCTTTTGAATTCAATGCACAGGCCATTATGTCTCTTATTCAGACGGCCAATTAAGGTTTTCATGGAGTACATTTTTGGGGGATCAGTTTCAACAACAAACAGAAAAAGTAGGGGGAATGTTGCAATCAACTTAATTTATCATTCAAGAGGGTTTAGTTTATAAGGTAAAATATTCCCCTATAAACTTTCTTTTATTATGTACATCTTCCAACAAATTCTTACAGAAAAACAAACAAACCAACCAACAATAATGGTATATTACAGCCCAGTCAGCCTGAATTATAACAAATATCAAGTTAATGAGGTCTGAACTAATCAAGTTTAATGCAGCAATAATTGTGCAGTCCCAGTGAGAGAAAGGAGAATGGTTATTTAGGCTTTATTTGGCTTTAGAAGAATAGACTCTAGCTTTCAAGGTACTTGCTAAGTGACTGAGCATGTGCACATGCAAACCTCTCAATCTAGTGTTTGTCAGGAATATAAATGTGTCATATTCTGGAAGACTTTCACTGACGAATTGCACAGACCAGAGCTCTAATTAATATAAGAATCCATTCAAGACTTGTGGGTTATTTTAATTGCTGAGAGACCTAGTCCAGGGTAGGCAATTTTGTTTTATAATGGATGAATAGCAAATATTTTTCACTTTATGAGACATCTAGTCTCTGTTGCAACTACATAACTCACCTGTCATCACCCAAAAGCTGCCACAGACAATCCATAAATGAACAGGCATGTCTGCATTTAGTAACACTTTATTTACCAAGACTTGCAATAAGCCAGATTTGGCCTTTGGGCTATAAGTTTCTGACCTTTGTCCAAACCTTTCAGTTTATAAGCAAGAAGACTGAGGCCCAAAGAGCACAGTTTATTTTTCCATGTGAACCTTAAAACAATGCGATGAAACATAAAAGATCTAGAAAAAATCCAATAACATAAACACATATGTTGGATATCCCCTGATTTTCATCATCATCAATGAATATTTATTGAATATCCCCTGAGTGTAAAGTTCTTTACATCGCTTTTGGCTTCTCAAGTGTCTCTTTAGCTAGGTTACATTCACTGTACTGTTTTTTTGTTTTTTTTTTTCTCTGTTTTCTTGCCAAAGATATTCAAAACCTCCCCAATTTCATCAGTTTCAGTATGCATGTTTGAATGTATTCAGTTTTATTTTACTGAAGCTTCAAACATTCTTTGAATTTCTCCATCTATGCTTTATTAGAGGGCTCAAACAATGATAGCAGCCTGTTAATGATGTCTTATCTCCTAGCTAAGAGGAGTTAATATTTTTCTGCTCCTATCAAGCATCAAACATCTCCATCTGAGCAACTAAAAGATAAATATGTTTGCACTGGCCATGGAATGGCCATCTATTTCACCGCTCTGGCCAATGCCTGTTCGCCTAAGAATCAACATGTGAAAACACAACAACCTTCCGGGTGCATGGAGATACTCTGCGCAAGTGAACCTCACAGAAGAGGGGATGATGTGTGGTTTTGCATCACCTCATAAGGAAATATATCTATCCCAGCTAATTAGTGAAAAAAAAAGATGACTACATAGAAGAATGTGGCAAAGATGACATACAGATGATCAACAGACCCATGAAAAGATGCTCAACAACATCACTCATCATCAGGGAAATGCAGATCAAAACTACAATGAGGTATCACCTCACATCGGTTAGAATGGCTAAAATTAAAAACCCAAGAAAAAACAAGTGTTGGTGAGAATGTGAAAAAAAAAGAAAAAAGAAAAAAAGAAAAAAAAGAAACCTTCACATACTGTTGGTAGGAATGAAAACTGGTGCAACCAATGTGGAAAACACTGTGGAGGTTCTTCAAACAATTAAAAATAGCACTACCGGGGGCACCTAGGTGGCTCAGTCAGTTAAGCTTCCAACTTCGGCTCAGGTCATGATTTCACAGTTGGTGAGTCTGAGCCCCGCATCAGGTTCTCCACTCTCAGCGTGGAGCCCACTTCAGATCTTCTGATCTGAACTACCGCAAGACCCAATAATTCCACTACTAGCTGTTTACTACCCCCCCAAAAAAACACACTAATTTGAAACAATCTATGCATTCCTGTGTTTATTGCCAATATGGAAGCAACCCAACTATCCATTGATAGATGAATAGATAAAGAAGACGTGGTAGAGATATACAATGAAATATTACTCAGCCATAAAAAAGAATGCCATCCTTCCATTTGCAACAACGTGAGTGGATCTAAAGTGTGTAGTGCTAAGTGAAGTCAGCTAGAGAAAAATATCATATGATTTAATTCACATGTGGAATTTAAGGAGCAAAACAAACGAACAAAGACAAAAAGATATAAATGAAAAATAGATTCTTAAATACAGAGAACAAAGTGGTGGTTGACAGAGAGGGTGGGGCAGGGATGGGTGAAGTAAGTTAAAGGGTTTAAAAGTACACTTATGGTGATGAGGGCTGAATAATATATAGAATTGTTGAATCATGATATTGTACACCTGAAACTAATATAATACTCTATGCTAATTACACTTGAATAAATAGAATGTGACACTTTAGAGTAAGTCATCTTTTTCCATCTTCGGGGACATATTGCCTTTCTTAAGTCTGGCTGAGATGCATAGAAAATTTTACCTGTAAGATATAATTGAATGAATACCTGCGTCATGTTACGCAGGCTCTGGGGCCAAAGAGGACATATGCATCTGCAGATTAATTGCTATTACTTCTGATAACCTACTTATATCCCATCTACTGAAAAGAGGAAATGACCAAAACTCATTGATTTGGCATTCAAGGTACCCAACATTTTTACTTTAGTCTCTCTTCTCAGCCTTATTGTTTCGAATTTTCCTTTGTCAATTCTACCTGTAACATAAGCTTTATACCCAAGCAGCTTTTTCAGCTTCAAAGTACCATTTCTCTTGTCTGTAATTCTGTTCCTCCCTGCCCAATACCCCTTAAACTTTTACCATTCCTGGAGGATCATCCAAATATCTATTTCATCATGGCATCCTTCTTAATGCATCCAGCTAACTTCTTACATATTTAACTCAGAAATCATATAAATAACTATCTTTGTTATGACATTCAGCATCTGCTGTTTCATATTGTAATTGTTTATACATACCCTTCTTCAAGATTTTTGTTTTATGTACCTCTGCATCTTATTCAACACAAACAGGTTTCCCCCCCTCATGTAGACATTTATGAATTGGTTAAGGACCCTGGATTATAATTTATATTCTATAAAAATGTGTTCAGTCATGCCTAATGACTAAAAAAATTAAATTTTGATGAATTTTATCTTTTTCCTTTCACACAACATATCATCCTATTTACTCCTTTTTTCTTTTTTATATGGTCAACTTTAAATACACTCAAATTCCTTGAGAAACTGGTTCATTTATAATAATAAATAATACTGTTTCTCTCATTATTTAGGAATGATATTTTGAAGATATTTTATATCTGATCTAGTAGAATCCATGTATTTTTATTAAGGCCAACCAAATACTGTTTAAATTTGTTGGAGTTCAACTAGATTTCAATGGCCATGTCACCACATAATATCTTCTTCTTGTCCTTAACCAAAGCTAAATCCATGTCCTTATCAGCCTTGGATATTCTTTAATTTTTTTTTCAGTGTTTATTTAGTTTTGAGAGGCAGACAGAGTCCAAGCAGGGGAGGGGCAGACAGAGAGGGAAACACAAAATCTGAAGCAGGTTCCAGGCTCTGAGCTGTCAGCACAGAGCCTGACACGGGGCTCAAACTCACGAACCATGAGATCATGACCTGAGCTGAAGTCAGATCCTCAACTTAATGAGCCAACCAGGCACCCCTTAGCTTTGGATATTCTTAAATACAAGAAGGAAGTTTAGTTTTAATGCCCACAAATTGTAAATTACTCTGAATCCACCTGTCCCCAAGGAAGTTTACAATACGAATTTTGTTTTTTATTACTAATCAAGAGAATTGAGAATGTCAGGGTATAAAAAATCGTGGGTCTTTTATGCTGAAGACAATTAGAAAAGTTCAAAAACTGTAAGAGAGAAGACAAATGCAAGCATCCTTGGAAACAAATTCTTGCTAAAGAAGCTTGGATTTTGGAGGCAGTTTTGTCTGAATGATGTACAGGGTATTAGCTGACTATTGGCTAGTGAAATGGAGAATACTCTTTATTTTTTATACTAAATAAATGATGGTAAGTAGACACATTCTCAGATTGTTTGCCAGAGCCACAGCCCCCTTCTATGTAAACTGTCTCTTCCACAGCTACCATTTGTTCTTTGCAAAAATCTATGCACAGGCTGTATGACCCTGTCATATACCCAAGGATGATGGGATTCTAGGACACTAATACGCCAAAACAGTAAACTTTCAGGTTGGCCAGTTGAAGTGTTACAGCCTGAAAAAATAATGGACTAGATCAAATAGGGTCTCAAGAATTCAAGCAAAAAACATAATAAAAAAATAAGAAAATTAGCTGAATCAAAGGGTGCCCTAAAACAGAATTTGATCCATAAAAGTCCTCATATGTCAAAGCTGTGAGTGAACCCAAGTTATAAGCAGCACCATAAAGGGAAAAATGATCGACAGCATATAGAAAGGGAAAAATACCAAAAAAGGAGAGAGCTCAAATATTTAAGTGGTCCCAGAATTTCTGAGTTTCCTTCCCTCTGGTTGGTCTGGCTTATCAGTTGTGTCACATTGTACTCAGAGTTTAGATTCTATAGTGACTGCATACAACAGACATTGAAGATAGTCATCATTTCCCTTGAAAATCCTTTGGGAAAATGTCACTACAGAAACTAAAGTATCTTTTTCCCCCCTTCTTTTCCTTCTAGCTTCGGAGCAAATCATGGTTTCTTTCATTGAGTACCAGATGACGTGACTGTCTTGCTTTCGGGAGAAATTTTAAGCAAAAAATATGCTTCTTTAAACATTATAATCTCCTTAGGGTTTCCTGTGATGTTCTTGCTATGACAGAAATGCCCATCTTCCAGCTCATGCTCATTCCTGGGTGTATATTTATTAAATGAAATAGTCATAGGAATGCCCCACACATTTTAATTTTTTTTTTTCAACGTTTTTTTATTTATTTTTGGGACAGAGAGAGACAGAGCATGAACGGGGGAGTGCCCCACACATTTTAAATGTTCCACTCCTCTTCCCTTTCAGAAAAGCAAGTACGGTGGAAATTGCACAAATTAACAATGCCTACCTTAAGATGTGCCCTGGGTTATAATACATGTGTAACTTCCTAAAAAAAAAAAAAAAAAATCCTGGTGCTTTAAGTCAGTGAGAAAGCCTCAGTCCCTTGCAACCAAAAGAATTCAATAGAATGGGAAAACCATGTTTTTTTTTTTTATCACTTTATCTTCTTACAGAGAAATAGACAATCAAAATACATAAATTTAGACCAGTTCAAAAATCAAGGAGATTTGGAAAATGTGTAGCCTACAAAAACGTTATACTTCTGAGCTGCAAAATCGATAAGTTAGCTCATGGTTTTATTAAAAATAACCCCTTCTTAGGGCACCTGGCTGGCTCCATCAGTTAAACGTCCAACTCTTGATCTCATCTCAGATCTCAACTCATGATCTCACGGTTTGTGGGATTGAGTCCCCTGCCATTGGGATCTGCACTGAAAGCACTGAGTCTGCTTGGGATTCTCTCTCTCCCTCTCTCTTTGCCTCTCTCTCTCTCTCTCTCTCTGAATAAGTAAATAAATAAACTTAAAAAAAATAACCCCTTCTTTCCAAGATGGATTTGCCCATTATTTCATAGACACCTCTCTTCCACTTCACTTAGCCTACTTCATCAAACACACCATGTGCTCCCCACCACCATCCTTTGGTCCACTTTGTATTCCAGCCACTGCTGTAGCAACCAGACTCTTACAGATGTAACTGAAGAGCATCTCACACGAGGTGTCATTGCTCTGACTCTGTGCCATTCTACCTCTCTGGCTTTGCAATGCTGGTGCTATTGGATAGCTTCTGGAAACCAACTAGCACTCACACATATGCAGACCAGAAGGGAGAAGGAGTTAACAACCCAATTAGGAGGGGTGGAGCAAAGTGCCCAAAGATCAATTCCCCGTACTTCTGTTCTTCTGGTGAGTAATCTCGAGGCACATTCAATGTGTTCCTCAGTCCACATCTGAACAAAAGCTTTCCCTCTTTTCCTAATTCCCTCTCTCCGGCCTTCCGCTCCTGTTTCCTGAGATCACTCCCAAAATACACGACCCACGTGCAAGCTCTTGGTGAAGCTTTGTTATCCAAGAGTCTTCAAAGTAAGACATACCCCAAAGTAAGAGAGAGGACCCTGAAGACAACTGCTATTTACTGAAAATATTCTATTCCCGGGGTTCTCCGCATGTATTATTTCATGTAATCTTCCTCCAAACCTTATTAGTTGGCTCTATGACTCATTTGTTTCACCTGAGACAGCTTTGATTCTCAAAGATAATGGGATTTGTGGAGGTCACAGAGTTAATTAGAGATAAAAGAAGGACTTCAAATCCTTATCTATGATTCCAAACTCAAATTCTTTCCACCATATATTGTTATGTTAGATGAAGCAGTTATGTAAATGAGCCAGGGTTGACCTCTGTGTATTTGCCTATTCATGGTTTAATGCCTTGGTGGACTGAGACCAAACAGTTCAACAGCCTGCAAGCACCAAATTCCTTTTTAAATATATTGTTGTTTTAAATATAAGCCAAAGAAGCAGATTTTTAGGTATTTAGAGCCTGCCTACTTTGCATACCTATGAAGCTTTGCTTAACTTGTGCTAGCTATAGATAAGCCCTAGGGCTGTGCATACCTCAAGCTGCTGCCACCCTTTGCAGCTCTGTGACCCAGAGACTTCCCACTGTGCTGCTGAGCAACATCACCTAGATATTAGGCCTCTTCTCTGAGCCTCCTCTTCCTGGGAGTTCCCTACCCTCTTTCCCTTCTCAGTGGTGTTCCCCTCTCCTGTAACTTCTATGTGTCCTCGGGCTACAAGGGATTTCTCCACCTGCAAACCTGTCACAGGGTCGCCAAAATAAACCTTGTGTGGGCTATTGCCACCTAGTGGCCATATCTTTTTCTTTGTTCAGTTTTCAAACCCCTTAACCCCTGTACTCTGTGCTCTCCAGCTTGACTACTCTTTCAGTTCCTGTGGCACTATGATAAAAGTTCTTCCTTAAAGTCAAGAGAATTGTGGGCTGATAACAGCAACACTTATTTGAGAGAAAAAGGAATAAATCTACAAAATGTATTACCACAAGAGGCGACCCACACTGAAAACATAAACCTATGTCAGGAAAAATTAAAAGATGACAAGACAGTATTGGCTTATTAAGACTGTGATTGCCAAATACTCTTAATCTCTGAGACTTAATGAGGCTAAAAAGTTGAAAAAGAGGGACTTTTATTACACAGGCTTTCTCCATACCTACCTAGCACAATTCTTAGTAACAATACTTAATGGGTGCTCATTAAGAAGAAACCAATGATTTTTCACAGCCCATTCTTCAGTGTTTCTACCAGAGAAAGATTCTGATTCTGTGGCTAGAGGCACTTGAGGCTGGACCAGGGGGACAATTTTAAGATTTTGGGGTCCAATTTTGGTCCAAATCTAAAGCATTTGATTCTATGTAATGTATTTTACTAATTTTCAAAAGGCTTATGTGCTATCCAAGAATTAACCCATTCAATTCAAGGCCATCAGCTGAACAATTTAAGATCTTCAATACTTTAATCGCCATCAAATTTTCCAAAGTATGCTGACATGCTCTAAAATTTTTATGACGTGACTTGAGTCACAATAATCCTCAAATTACTTACTACAAATAACAATGATTAATATATAGATTTAGAATAGGAGGCATTAAGGAAGTTTGGAGTATGTTTTGGTTTATCACAATGAATGGGGTTATGACTGGAATCCAGTGGTTGAGTGGCAGAGATGCTAAATGTCCTACAATGCATGATTGTATCACCCAATAAAGATTTTTTCTACATCTTGCATGACTTTTAGATACAACTTACTTGCAAAGACTTAATGCTTTCTCATTTCTCCACTTCTAGATTTTCTAATTTCTCCTTGCATGTTATCCCTATTTCACATAAGCATTATCTGTCCTTCTTGTGCTGTACTCAAATCTAGTTGACTCATACTTAATCTGACATTAGTTTTTCTTCTAGTGTCTACTCATATAATTTTATTTCAAATTCCTGAGTGTGTTGTATGGAAAAGCTTGTGATCTTTTACATCTAAATTAATTACAGGTGGGTGCTACTTTTAGAATTATAATTTAATACAATCATGCACAAGTATTTGTATATAAACACATTTTTCTCTTATTTTCTTTCCTCTTATTTTTTTCTTCATATTACAGGGTTTTATATGAATTGTTTTATTATGTATTTAAGTAGCTTATTTATGAGTATCATCTTGTGACACTAGATGAGACATAAAAATATTTGTAACAAAAAAGGAAGTGGCTAGGTCTGACAGGTCTGAAAACCACTTTTAGAGTCTGTTAGAAAAAAGATCATCTTACCTCTTATGACTGTTGCTTAATGACTATGTGCTCTATACGTTAGGTTTGATCCCTAATCTTAGATTTTTTTTAAAGATTACTTATTTATTTTGAGAGAGAGCAAAACTGTGCACAAGTGGGGGGAGGGGCAGAGAGCTAGACAGAGAGTGAATTCCAAGCAGGCTCCATGTTGAGCTTGTGGACCTTGATCCCACAACCATGAGATCATGACTTGAACCAAAATCAAGAGTTGGACTCTCAACTGACTGAGCCATCCAAGTGCCCCTTATCTTAGATTTTGTATATGTAAAAATAAAATCATGATACCTGCCTTATCAGAATAAGTTTAGGCTGAAATGAAATAATACATTCCAGAGTTCCTGGAACATATAGATCATCCTTCCTACACTGCAGTCTCAAATTCTACATTAAAAAAGATGTTTCCTCCAAAATAAGAACACAAATGACTCAATTTTTAAAAACAGTCAAGAGATCTAAACACATATCTTACCAAAGAAGATACACAAATGGGAAATAAGCATATAAGAAGATTCTCAACATTACTTGTCATTAGGGAAATCAAATTAAAAAATGACACATCACTGTAGACCTATTAGAATGGCTCAAATAAAAACAAAAACAAAAACAAAAAACTGACACCACCAACTGCTGCTGATGATGCCGAGCAATGGGAACTTTCCTTTATTGGTGGTGGGAATGCAAAATGGTACATCCTCTTTGGAGAACATCTTGACAGACAGTTTCTTACAAAGCTCAACATGACCTTACCTTATAGCCCAGCAATTGTAGTTATAGTTATTTACCTAATTTGAACCTGTAGCCACACAAATATCTGCATGGGTTTAAAACTTACAGAAGCTTAATTCAAAATTACCTAAACTGGAAGCAACCACAAGATGTCCTTTGATAGGTGAATGGATAAGCAAATAGCAGCACATCCACTCAATGGAATATTATTAAATTAATAGAAGAGTTCTCAAGCTACCAAACACATGGATGAAACTCAAAAGCACATCGCTAAACAGAAGCAGCTGGGAGGAAAGGACTTCATCGTCTGATTTCATTTAGATGACACTCTGGAAAAGGCAAAATTATAGAGACAATAAGCAGATCAGTAGTTGACAGACATTGAATGGGAGAAGTTTGAAGACAGGTTGTTTTTTTGAGGAGGTGAAACTATTCTGGGTGATACTGTAATGGTGGGACATAACATTATGCCCAGTCCAAGACCTACAGAACTTTACAGCACAAAGAGTAAACTTTAATTTATGCAAATTTAAAAAGAATTATTTAAGAAGTCAGGGGATCTGAGATCTTGATCTCACAGTTCATGAGTTCAAACCTCACATCAGGCTCTGCACTGACAGCATGAAGCTGCTTGGGATTCTCTCTCGGCCCCTTCCCTACTCTTTCTCTCTCAAAATAAATAAACTTAAAAAAAAAGTCAGAATGCAGAATATGAAAAAAATCTAACTGTATTGGAAACGTATGAAACAATGTCATTGAAGAGGATGGAAGGAAAAATGTTGATATATTTGGGAAATGAGAGGACTCTGTAAGACTAAAGACAAAATAAATTGTACATAAGAACTGTACTCCAGTTGAAAAGTTGTTTCCAGTGGAGATATAGGCTAACAATTTTGAAACCACTGTTGTAAATGGGTTGAACTATATCCCTCCAGAGAAGTTCTGTTGAAGTTCTAGCCCCCAGTACCTGTGCATATGACTTTACGTGGAAACACGGTTGCTACAGATGGAATCAAGTTAAGATGAGGTCATTTGAATGGGCCTTAATCCAGTATGACCAGAGTACCCATAAGAAGAGATGAGACAGGGAGAAGAAAGTGAAGGGAGCCTCATGAAGAAAGAAGCAGAGATTGGAGCTATGCTGTCCCAAACCAAAGAATACTTGAGAGACAAGAAAGGATCCTCCCCTAGAGGCTTTCAAAAGAGTATGTTCTTGTCAACATCTGGATTTCAGACTTGCAGCAACAAAGTAGTAATAGATTACAACTCAACGTGTAAAATAAATATCCATGAACATATACTAATATAAATAAATACATAGAGGAAACAATGAAGAGAAGAGACAAATTTCCCATGAAGAATTCCAAATAATTTATCTAGATAATTAATTTGGATACTTTATCCAAATAATGTATCCATCCTTAAGGAGGTGTAGTGTAACTCCCCATTCTATAAGTGTGGGCTATCATAGTAACATTAAAGAAAACCTTAGGAGGAGCGCCTGCGTGGCTTGGTCACTTGAGTGTCCAACTTTGGCTCAGGTCATGAGCTCACAGTCTTTGATTTTGAGCCCACATCAGACTCTGTGCTGACAGCTCAGAGCCTGGAGTCTGCTCTGGATTCTGTGTCTTCCTCTCGCTCTGCCTTTCCCCCACTCATGCTCTGTCTCTCTCTTTCTCTCTCTCAAAAATAAACAAACATTAAAAAATTTAAAAAAAAGAAAACATTAGGAAACCTGAAAATAGGATGGAATGAATAGTAATGTTTCAATATTAATTAATAGTGAATACAACTTAGTAACGTAAAATAATAATAGGGGAATCTTGGTGTGGGGTATATGGGAAATCTATTACTTATTATTGTAAAATTAAAGTATACTACAAAAATAAACTGTTGTTTAACTCTCAGTTTAAATCTTGTTCCAGCCCTTCTTTATATGTGATGGGCAAGAGTTCAGTTTTGTATCTTTAATATGCTATGATCCCTAAGCTAGAAGACTGGTAAGGATTAAAAAATTAACCAATATGAAGGGTCTACCTGCTAAATTCTAACATAACGCCTTGACGGATTCTTAAACATTTAAATATCATTTTTCTTTTGTCTTTCTAAATATATTTTCAGACCTAGAGAAGCCAATTAATTAGTAGGAAAGGGGGATAATATAAAAAAATAGTTAATTGTGATTTCAAAGCTAGGCATCCCAAACTATGTTTCAGTTTGATGTGAATTTGGTCACATATGAATTTCTTGTTGGTTTAAGTAGGAGTCTACTGGAAGTTGAATTCCTCTTGGATGAAACACAAGGTCAAGCTGACTCCTACATCTTGGCTACCAGCTGCCCTTCGTCAATGTTTGTGGCTTAAAGTGATGATATCATGAGGCCTACAGATGAAATGAAAATGTCTTCTCACAGAACGTTCAGGTCACTTAAGAGTAAAGATGGAATTGTACTCCAAATCTAAACTTACTGAAGAGCTATTATCCAGTAAAATGGTATTAGCAATCAATATTTCCCACACAGAACCTCTTACAAACACTCTATATATAATCCTCAAAATAACAGAGAAAGGTTTTGTTTAAACCAGCCAGCCCAACTCGATAGTTGTGTAGACAAACATCAATTAATGTAATAGAAGTCTTGTCCTTATTTATCATCATCTCTGCCTACCCACATGGGTAATTATAACAGCATTATTTCAGTTTGAAAGAATTGTGCAATATAGAAAAAAAATCAGAGTCATTATGAGTCTGTGTACTTTTGTTTCCAATACTATCTGGACAAGCTCTAATAATGAACATTTTCAAACTATGTAGTCTCCAAAATACATACCATCATCAATGCCCTTAAGTGTACAATAACATAACCAAACAAAAGTTAGTAATATATGAGTGCTTCAAGTTCTGCCTTCCTTTGTCCATTAAAAATAATTTCGGCTTGGCTCTCTCACTGTCCTTCTTCATGTCCCTATCCCTAACATTTCAAGAATGGGGGTGGGGATAAAGATAGGAGACTGACTCATGGGATGGGCTTTGGGAAATTATTGTTGCAGTACAGATTCTCTCACATGGTACTCCAAAACCCAAGGTAAGAACTTGAGTCATGTTCATATTATCCTTGGTTTCTAAATTGTTTTATTTTGAAACCCTTGCATCACTGAGAAGGATCTAAGTAGCCAAGATGAGACCTTTACTGGGTAGCAGACTCTCAGTTTCACGTGTCACTGGTTACAAAGCCTGCCCTACTTCCACAACATTAAACATTATGGTGAGCTCATGTTGGAACCCACCTGACAGTATTTGGTTCCCAGCCCTTTCACTACTTGGGATTTAGATCCCAACTTTCTGGCCGTTGGTGAAATTGTTTCACATCTCATTATCTCACATTCCTCTAGTGTAAAATGGAGAGAAGAGTAGCGCATAGCTGATAGGATTAGTAGTAAGAAGTAAACCTTATAACCAGTGTAGAAACAACATAGCAGAGATGGAATAGTAAGTACTCAAGAAATGTTAGCCAAGGTTACATTTTCCTTTGTATCACTTCTCCCTGACTATCTCCATCTTGTTGTTTTGTTAAAGCTTTTTAGTTTTAAAGAAATAAGATATTTACATTAAACAGACATGCATTAATTTTCATTTTGTTGGGATTAATTTTCATTTATTGGGACAGCTAAGTTTTAAAAGTGTAGTTAAGACGTTCAACCCGGTGACTGTGTGATTTTGTTCATTCCTGCTCCTGAATATTTTGTATTCAGTGAATGTAAAATGTAAAATAACCAATTTTCTGAGCACCACAATTTTTTTAATGTTTATTTATTTTTGAGAGTGCAAACAAGGGAGGAGTAGATACAAGAGGGAGACATAGAATCCAAAGCAGACTCCAGGCTCTGAACTGTCAGCACACAGCCAGACACAGGGCTCGAACCCACGAACCTTGAGATCATGTCCTAAGCTGAAGTTGGACGCCTAACTGACTGAGTCACCCAGGGGCCTCCTGAGTACCCCCATTTTAAGAGATGTGTCTTAATTTAAATAAAATGCTTTCTAATTTTCCAGGCTTTGATGAATGGTGCCCCTATCAAGTTGAACTATGATACTTAGTCTTTCTGATGCAGGTTGGCCATTGACACAAAAAGAAAATCAGCCAAAATGGAGCTATCACAAATGGTTCACCCAGCAGCAAGAATACTTTATGAGCTGAAAAATCAGCCAATAGGGAAAACATACAACAACAATAAAAAGATCTCTCATCATTTAGATCTTTTTAAAAAAATTATTAACTTTACAGAAGCAGCTGAACCACATTTTACACCCAATTGCTGACACTTTTTGCTAACCACATTGAGAATCCTTTCTCCCCAAGATACGTTTTTGCATCTTAAAGCTTTTGGGAACCAATGGACTAAAAACAATATTATTTATGTTAATTTTGCTGTGAACTGCATTAATAAAAGAGTTTTAAAAACATTTGTGATATTATGCATTTAAATTCTGTCTGTATCTTCACCCTTCGGTGACAGCAGCATTTGCACAAATGGTAGAGGACTGAAAATAAATTCATTTTTTGTGACAAGCTTGCAAATGTGAAGGCGAATATTAATGGCAAGGCATGGACAAATGGAAAGCACTAAATTTTCACAAAAGAGAATGTTGAGTTGCAATGCACCCAAGAACAGAGTTTAAGGGTAAACAACTCATTCGTGTGAATTCCTATAAATCAGGACTATGGTAATACACCTGCCCTTGCTAAAATGAAGGAACATACTGAATGTTACTAAGGAGATCAACTATCAATCTCTTCTTAACTCAAATAAAGAGATAAAGATTCAAAAGCTCTAAGTGAAGAATCTGTCTAAGGTGAATGTATAATTAATGGTAGGTCACAGGGAGTAGAGGAGAACTCATTAACACTTCATATTTCCACTTAAATAGCTACCATATTATAGTTGTTATTGGCTTCCATGTACTAGGTGTGATAGTTATTAATTAAAATGATATCAATTTAATCTTATAATAATCCATTATGTAAGAAGGGCAAATATTACCTTTCTAGAGATGAGGAAACAGAAGAAGTTGTGACTTGAGCAAGTTGAAAGGCAACTATTTTTCTGCATTCATACAATCAACTTTGTGAGAACAAACTCTTTCAGAGAAATGCATAGATACTGCTAAATCAACTCTCAGGTTGAATTTTTAGTCTTCCGTGCATTTACTGACTGGTAACATTTAATCTGTTTGAATAGTGATCCTTTCTGCCATACAAAGTACATTTTTGGCATCATCACTGTTGTATTGATCTAATCTTGAATAACATTATCACCAAAAACTTAGAGGTTAAAACAACACACATTCACTATCTCCCAATGTCCGTGTGTCAAGAATCTGAATATGGCTAAGCTGGATCTTCTGTGTACAGTCTCACAAAGGCTGCAATATAGGCTAATTTGTTAGGGGTTGATCCCCAGGATCAACTGGGGAAGTTTCTGCTTTCCAAGCTCACTCATGCTGTTGGAAGAATTAAATCTCTTGCAATTATAGAACTGAGGGCTTCAATTTCTTGCTGACTATTGACTAGAGACATTCTCAGCTCCTGGAGGTCACCCACAATTGCTTGCCATGTAGGACTCCCCAGGTAGGACCACTTACTTCCTCAAAGCAAGCAAGAGATGGAAAAACTCTAGCAAGAAGAGCATTACAAGCTTGTGTAAATCATGTAATCACATATGAATAATCATGCACATACTATTACCATATTCTAATATAAAAAAATCATAGGTGTGGTCCACATTCAGGATCCCCACATAGGGGATCACATATCAGTATGAATAGCAGGAAATAGGAATCATTAGGGCTACCTTAAGAGCCTATTTGCCATGATCACTATTAACTTATGCAATGATATGAATAATTCATTGTATTTTGCCCTTATGAAAAGATTAAAGAAATATATATGTGCACTGATGTTACTGATAATGACTATTAGGTTTATCAGTTCAATATAAAGCTAGAAATTGTTACATAAATATTTAGTATGACAGATGCTATAATTCAAATTGAAATGAAGGAAAAAAGAAATTAAATAACATGTACAAAATTCTAAATATATATTGACATAGTAACTGAAAGAAAACTGGTGAATTTATCATTTGTTGAAGCTCTTTTAGAACTGTTCTTATGAGGTGTAAGGACACAGTTTAATTTTTGCACAAATTTTATACAACTACATATACATTCACTGGTTATGAAGGCATTGCCCCTAGTTAATAAGTGGCCAAGAACTCAAAAGTAGATTCTATAATACTTACTGGAGTTTTCCTCTAAAAGTTTACCTGTCACAGATTAGATCTAATTATGGCAACAGTGTTTAAAATTGTCCAAAAGCTTTCTGTTGCACATAAAATAAAAATCCTTAACAGGGCCACAAAGAAATGTGATTTGGTTTCTGCTCACCCTTCCAAGCACTCTCCCTACACTCTTACCTCAACGCTGTTGGCTTCTCATATCCTTTGTATATACCACTCTGGCAGCAATGAATGTTCCTTCATCACTCTCTTATTCATTTATCACTTTACTAAGCCAAGTTATTACTTTCTTGTTTAAGAATGATGCTCCTTTCCTTCATACAGTTTATCTCAGTTCATAATTATGTATTCATTTAAAAAATATAATGCCTTTATATTGCCTATGATATATGCCTATGATGAATGCCTTTCTAGCCATTGGGAAAGGCAAAATTCACCAAGTCAAATAATGTGCACTATTGTTTGCTTAGTGCTTGGGACCATGCTCAGGACATAGATGATCAGTAACTATGTTCAAAGATGAATCAACATCCAAATGAGCAATCAATGACTACCAATGTTTTTACCCCTTCCCATCTCTTAACTCAATCTCTTTAATTTTTTGCCCCCTTTAAATCATTGATTCTTCTATGTACTTTTAGAAGTAAACCATATCCATTTTCAATAGGTAGAGTTAAACAGGATTTTTTTTTTTAATTTGGAGATCAAAGGACACAATTGTAACTTTGAGAATAAAAAGGGGCTTTAGATTTTTCTTTGCTGTATTTTCAATGAAGATAATGGCATCAAGCTTCTACAATGAGTGGTGGCTTTTCTAGTATTAGTTTCATCATGGGCAAGTGGGATCTAATCTCTCTCATGTAGCTTCCAAGAAAGAACTGCTGGAATCAGGAGGTGGATTTCGTTTAGATTCTTTATTTTCTTTTCCATTTTTAGAATTGCAGTGAAGTAACAAAATACGTTGGGTTTTTTTTTTTT
Source organism: Panthera leo (assembly GCF_018350215.1). Lineage (NCBI taxonomy): Eukaryota > Metazoa > Chordata > Mammalia > Carnivora > Felidae > Panthera > Panthera leo. The sequence goes on from NC_056689.1 coordinate 63,877,248, forward strand.
TGGTTTTTTTTTTTGTGTTTTTTAAGAAATAAGGGAAGTTTCCTGAAAGCTAAATATAGGAAGCAGTCCTCATGGAACCTAAATGACCGAAGAGAATCCATTTTTAAATTAAAAAGCTAAAAGGCAAGTAAAAGGTTCTTTTTTTTTTTTTTTTTTTTTTTAAATCATGGTCTCATATTTAATCAACAATTATGTTCAAAATCAGAGAGAATAAAGAAGTTCACAGTGATTCTGGGATAGGTCTGCATGATTTACCCATTGTTATTTCATGCCAGTTTTGACATGGAGTTAAATTTTATGTAATTCTCTTAGCATAAAAGCTGATTATAAACAGATCTTGGGTAACTGCCCCCTTCCTCCTACATTATATAATAGCTATTTCAGCTAAGAAGTTTTCCACTTGCTGGCTCTATAAGCGAACTGTATAGGTTCTGCCATTGCAAATTGTTTTGTTGGCCAGATTTAATCAAATATGTATTAAAATCAAGTGAGTATATCACATGTGAATTTTTGTATATCCCCTATAACTTCTAAGGAAATTCTGCAGAGACAATTTGGTTAAACTATCTCCATTAACCCTGGAGTGGATGTTGGGATCAAAATCACAGAGTAAACACATCTGCTATATAAAGGAAACAATAGTATCTGGAATCAGCTATCCTTTTCTCCAACTTCTGCTGCACAGAAAACTAGAGCAAGACACACTTTTCCCCAAAGCATTAATGCTACATTTAATCCAAAGAAAGAAGGCTCTTAAAACTTCAAATTGATTTTAACATTTCCTCTACACATAGCATCTCTGCTAAATTCCCCCCATTGTAACAAGATATTTGAGTGCCTCAAACCATTTTTTATATAATTGTTCAAATCTTAGATTATCAGTATTATTTGAAGTGAATGCCTAGATGTTAATGGGAAATGATGCAATTATGGCTGAGATTTTTAATATTTTTGTAAGAAGTTGAGGTTTAAAGAAATCTAGACACTTTTCATGAGGAAACAGAAGATTTGTCTTCAGAGAGATCAATAGGGCAAAGTTTTCAAGCTCCCTCTAGTTATGAAACAGAAAGAAGCATGAAGGCCATTTATCCCTAGCATTTGTTCCAAGCTGGGTCAGTCAAGCCCCAAGCACCTGTTTTCTCTATTAGCACACACAGTGCCTGAATTACCCTGATTATTGTCTCAATTCTTCCTTTTACCTTGCCTGTGGGGACAGTCTGCCAACATTCAGGGCTTCAACCAAGAATGACAAAAACCCACAGGAGGCTCCATTTGGCTCTTGCTAGCCAAGAAGAGAACTAGAGCAGAAATAGGAGGTACTCCTTTGATTTTCCCAGTTGATTTCAGCCTTTGTTTGTCCTTCTAAAAATAACAGAAGGTATTTTTCAAATGTATATTATAGATCAGATCACATCCTTCACTTGGGGCTCTCTCTATGCCCTCTTTCGCTCGGACTATTTTAAATGGCACCCAAATTTCCAAGCAAATGAGGATTTGTTGAATCAAAGTTGCCAAATCTATCAATAAGGTGTTGCCAGTTTGAGGATGGAAAAGATCAGCTGAGCCTCAACAAGACGTGCATCATCAGACCTGTTTTGTTAGATTCCAAAGAATCTGAGTGTGGGCTGAGGAATGCTGGGGCTGAATACTGCACAGTTCAACAACATCACTTCCATTTCTATATCCAAGTGGTTAAGAAGAGCCTATTCTACCCAAGGAGTAGAAGAGGCACTGTTGAAGACAGGACATACCTGGCTGGCTCAGTCAGTAGAACATGTGACTCTTGATCTCAGGGTTGTGTGTGTGAGCTCCATGTTGGATGTAGCATTACTTAAAAAATAAAATCTCTTTGGGGCACCTGGGTGGCTCAGTCGGTTAAGCGTCTGACTTCGTCTCAGGTCATGATCTCGCGGTTCGCAAGTTTGAGCCCTGCGTCAGGCTCTGTGCTGATAGCTCAGAGCCAGGAGCTTGCTTTGGATTCTGTGTCTCCCTCTCTCTCTGCCCCTCCCTGCTCATGCTCTGTCTCTCTCTGTCTCAAAAATAAATAAAACATTAAAAAAAATTAAAAAATAAAATCTCTTTTAAAAAAAGACATAAAAAGGCATTAATGACTTTATTTCTGCCCCTGTCTCCAACCTAGAAGAATATAATTTGATTATGAAAGGAAGGGTACATATACAATTGCTAAGTAAAGGATTGACTAAAAAGAAGTTCTAAAAGCAGATCAAGGAAAATGGTTTACATATGGAAGGAAGAAGAGAACATTTCTGCCGGTGTCATGTGGCAAAGTAAGAAATCAAAAAGATTTCAGAGAAATCAGTATATGCTTGAAGAATAAATTAGAAAGATAAAGGGGACACATCATGAGCAAGGTCTTCAAAAAATCTGCACATCTTTGAACGTGATCATCTTTATTCGGTTATAGTAACTCAACTAAGTAATTTTTTAAGAAAAGCCTGTACTTACTCAATACAAGGAATTTGGCATTCTTAAAGGATGCAATCCTGCACCAACAAAATGAGGATCTTTGCACAAGAATAGAGTGATTACATTTAATCTCTGTGGGAAAGACTAAGTAGGACAAAGTCAAGAAAGAACAAATGTCTGAACTCCAAAGAACTGGTACACTCATTTCCTTATGCTGTTTAACAAGTTATCACAAAGCTAGTAGCTTCAAACAACACATATGCATTTTATTACAGTGTTAGGAATCCGGGTTCCATGTAAATGGGTTCTCAGCTCAGTGTATTTATTATAAGGCTGTAATGATGGTGTCAACTAGTCTGTGATATTTTTTAAAGCTAGGGGTCATCTTCCAAGTTCATGTACTCATTGGCAAAATTTAGTTCCTTATGGTTGTAGGACTGAGACGTTCTCAAGGGCTTACCCAGTTCCTTGCCATGTGCACATTTCCATAGGTAATTAACACAGCAGTTTGCTTCTTCAAGACTAGCAGAACAGTCTCTCTGTCCAACTTCCCAAGATTGAGTCTTATGCAAGCATTCCATCATCTTTGACATACAACCAATGATGTCCAATTATCTTTGCAATATTCTATTGGTTAAGGTAAATTACAGATCCCATTCATACTCAAGGAGAGAGCTTTATGCCCCTTGGAGGGGGGCACCTTAAGATATACCCAATCCTACAAATGGAAATAACATAAATGGAATGATGGGGGAAAGTTCATCCATGATAGTGAGCAAGATGTACAAATTGGGCACTTGTCTTTGCCTAAGTATGGACTACCATAATTCATTTTGTCTTTCTTTGTGTATATAAAAGAATAAAATTTACACACAATAACAACCTTAGACTCAGGCAACTGGGCCACTGTCCTGGGTCTTACACTGTTGAGTTCCCTGCTATAGCACTCTTCTAGCTGTATCCCTCCATGTAGGAAAAGGGCTTTGTGAGGCCAAAAAAAAAAAAAAAAAAAAAAGCCCAACTTGAGCCCACATATCTACTTTATGCTGCCCTCTGGATACTTAAGTCTGCAGAACTTCCTATCTGAATAACCCCAACCCTGCTTCCTGCAGCATGTAGTTCTTTCCCTCAGCCTGTACTCCTAAATGCAGAGCATGACAATGAAGTACCTTTAAATCCTAGGAGTCAAGAGGCAGCTCTTTTCAAGAAGGCACTGAATGACAGAACTGGGACTTATGGTCTGAGGTCTTCACAAACATGCTCCTGGCTCTCCACAGTACAGCCTGGAATGAGGGAAGATAATTGAAAATGTAGGCACTAGATGAAACACTCTCCATTTGTCCTCTTTCCCCAAGCCTCGCAAGTGGTATCAGTGGGCCTGTCTACCTACAGAAAGCAGAAATCCCACTTTAAGTATGTAATTTCATTCATGCTCATGATGTGAATTGACAGCCGACTTACATATTTTCACTCTTTGCTGAGTGAAGAATGGTCTCTTGAGAAGTTAGAATAAAAATGGTACCTCATCAATAAAAGCAAACACATGGAAAACAAACAAAACTTCACAACCATTTGGCAGGTGGGGAAATTCCCATAGGGTAAATGATACTTACATGTTTTATACTATGCATATTTTTTAAGGAGGCAAAAGGATGTGTGAGGATTAGTTTAGACTCTCATCATATAAAGCATGAGAGATACAATAAAATAATTGAATGTAAAACTCAAAAGAGATATTGGGGAAAAAAATTTCTCACAAAAACACATTAATTGGAAATACTGTTCAGAGTTGAAAAAGACATTTCCAACTTGGGGTTTTAGTACTGAGCATACGTGCTTTTGTGCATCCTCTATTACTAGAAGAGCATAAGAGAATCAGGTATTAATGCTACCCCTTGGAGGCTGTCCTGCCTGTTTACAATATGGCATTGGAGAGGTTTTAGAACTCAATAGCTTCCTTCCAAGTTTTCAGCTTCCAACTTCATGGCCATTCCAGATAAACATCTGTGCTTCATATCGTGTGCTGGGCATATTGCTACTGATGCGATATCAAATAGCTTTCCCCCCATCTGTTGCCTGCTGATATAACACTTGATTAAAGATTTTTTAAAAGCAGTTGAGTCAGATCTGCGCTTCCACCACGTTTGACCCCTAAGAGGTCAGAAAATCTGAACAAGAACACATTTAACACCAATAGCAAAACGAATTTGCATAGATAGGACTTACTGTAAGTTATTATCATTTAAGCATCTTGGAAGGTACATATCACAATTGGCCATGGTTTTCACTTAACGTATGCATCATCATGCTTAAACTTTCAGGGCAGAAAATATGTTTGATAATAAGGCCACAGGAGTAGTGTGGATGTGTATGGATGTTGTTACACAGAGTTATTAATTCACTCTCTTTGGTCTAGACCCATTTTTTTCTTTTACCATAAGCATCTTCTTGGAATATAGCTGGGTCACACCGAAAGTATACTGATAGTCAAGAAGATAAAGTCCAACAATGTTTAATTTTCCACTTTAGTTGCATCAGTACTGACTTCACTACCAGTTCAGCTTGCCAAACAATTTTTTTTTTTATTTTTAGAACTATTTTACTTTATTTTTTAAAATTTACATCCAGATTAGTTAGCATAGAGTACAACAATGATTTCAGGAGTAGATTCTTTAATGCCCCTAACCCATTTAGCCCATCCCCCTCCCACAACCCCTTTGGTAACCTTCTGTTTGTTCTCATATTTAAGAGTCTCTTATGTTTTGTCCCCCCTCCCTGTTTTTATATTTTGTCTCCCTTCCCTTATGTTCATCTGTTTTGGCTCTTAAAGTCCTCATATGAGTGAAGTCATATGATATTTGTCTTTCTCTAATTTCGCTTAGCATAAGATCTTCCAGTTCCATCCACGCAGCTGCAAATGGCAAGATTTCATTCTTTGTGATTGCTGAGTAATACTCCATTGTGAATATATACCACATCTTCTTTACCCATTCATTCATCCATGGACATTTGGGCTCTTTCCATACTTTGGCTGTTGTTGATAGTGCTGCTATCAACATTGGGGTGAATATGTCCCTTCAAAACAGCACACCTGTATCCCTTGGATAAATACCTAGTAGTGCAATTGCTGGGTTGTAGGGTAGTTCTATTTTTAATTTTTTGAGGAATCTCCGTACTGTTTTCCAGAGTGGCTGCACCAGCTTGCATTCCCTCCAACAACACAAAAGAGATCCTATTTCTCTGTATCCTCGCCAACATCTGTTGTTGCCTGAGTTGTTAACGTTAGCCATTCTGACAGGAGTGAGGTGGTATCTCATTGTGGTTTTGATTTGTATTTCCCTGATGATGAGTGATGTGGAGCATTTTTTCATGTGTTGGTTGGCCATCTGGATGCCTTCTTTGGAGAAGTGTCTATTCATGTCTTTTGCCCATTTCTTCACTGGGTGATTTGTTGTTTGGGTGTTGAATTCAATAAGTTCTTTATATATTTTGGATATTGACCCTTTATCTGATATGTATTTGCAAATATCTTCTCCCACTCTGTCAGTTATCTTTTAGTTTTACTGATGGTTTCCTTCACTCTGCAGAAGCGTTTTATTTTGATGAGGTCCCAGTAGTTCATTTTTGCTTCTGTTTCCCTTGCCTCCAGAGATGTGTTGAATAAGAAATTGCTGCAGCTGAGGTCAAAGAGGTTTTTTCCTACTTTCTCCTTGAGGATTTTGGTGGCTTCCTGTCTGACACTTAGGTCTTTCATCCATTTTGAGCTTATTTTTGTGTATGGTGTAAGAAAGTGGTCCAGGTTCATTTTTCTGCATGTCGCTGTCCAGTTTTCCCAGCACCACTTGCTGAAGAAACTGTCTTTATTCCACTGGGAATTCTTTCCTGCTTTGTCAAAGATTAGTTGGCCATACGTTTGTGGTTCCATTGCTGGGTTCTCTATTCCGTTCCATTGATCTGAGTGTCTGTTCTTGTGCCAGTACCATACTGTCTTGATGATTACAGCTTTGTAGTATAGCCTGAAGTCTGGGATTGTGATACCTCCTGCTTTGGTTTTCTTTTTCAAGATTGCTTTGGCTATTTGGGGTCTTTTCTGATTCCATACAAATTTTAGGATTATTTGTTCTAGCTCTGTGAAGAATACTGGTGTTATTTTGATAGGGATTGCATTGAATATGTAGATTGCTTTGGGTAGTATCGACATTTTAACAATATTTGTTCTTCCTATCCAGGAGCATGGAATCTTTTCCCATTTTCTTTGTGTCTTCTTCAATTTCTTTCATAAGCTTTCTCAGTTTTCAATGTATAGATTTTTCACCTCTTTGGTTAGATTTATTCCTAGATATTTTATGGTTTTTGGTGCAATTGTAAATGGGATCAATACCTTGATTTCTCTTTCTGTTGCTTCACTGTTGGTGAATAGGAATGCAACCGATTTCTGTGCATTGATTTTATATCCTGCAACTTTGCTGATTTCATGAATAAGTTCTAACAGTTTTTTGGTGGAATCTTTTGGTTTTCCATATAGAGTATCAGGACATCTGAAAAGACTGAAAGTTTGACCTCCTCCTGGCTGATTTGGATGTCTTTTATTTCTTTGTGTTGCCTGATTGTAGAGGCTAAGACTTCCAATATTATGTTGAATAACAGCAGTGAGAGTGGACATCCCTGTCTTGTTCCTGACCTTTGGGGGAAAGCCTCAGTTTTTCCCCATCGAGGATGATATTAGTGTTGGGTTGTCATATATGGCTTTTATGACCTCGAAGTATGATCCTTCTATCCATACTTTCTTGAGGGTTTTTATCAAGAAAGGATGCTGAATTTTGTCAAATGCTTTCTCTGCATCTATTGAAAGGATCATATGGTTCTTGTCCTTTCTTTTATTGATGTGATGAATCACGTTAATTGTTTTGTGGATATTGAACCAGCCCTGCATCCCAGGTATAAATCCCACTTGGTCATGGTGAATAATTTTTTTAATGTATTGTTGGAGCCAGTTGCCTAATATCTTGTTGAGGATTTTTGCATCCATGTTCATCAGGGAAATTGGTCTATAGTTCTCCTTTTTAGTTGGGTCTGTGTCTGGTTTTGGAATCAAGGTAATGCTGGCTTCATAGAAAGAGTTTGGAAGTTTTCCTTCCATTTCTATTTTTTGGAACAACTTCAAGAGAATAGGTGTTAAGTCTTCCTTAAATGTTTGCTAGAATTCCCCTGGAAAGCCATCTGGTCCTGGACTCTTGTTTTTTGGCAGATTTTTTATTACTAATTTTATTTCCTTACTGGTTATGGTTGTGTTCAAATTTTCTATTTCCTCCTGTTTCAGTTTTGGTAGTGTATATGTTTCTAGGAATTTGTCCATTTCTTCCAGATTGTCCATTTTATTGGCATGTAATTGCTTAAAATATTCTCTTATTGTTTTTATTTCTGCTGTGTTGGTTGTGATCTCTCCTCTTTCATTCTTGATTTTATTTATTTGGGCCCTTTCCTTTTTCTTTTTGATCAAACTGCCTAATCAATTTTATTAATTCTTTCAAAGAACTCGCTTCCGGTTTCATTGATCTGTTCTACTGTTTTTTTGTTTGTTTGTTGGTTGGTTGGTTTTGATAGCATTAACTTCTGCCCTAATCTTTATTATTTCCTGATTTCCTGTCTTCTGCTGGTTTGGGGTTTTATTTGCTGCTCTTTTTCCAGCACTTTAAGGCATAAGGTTAGGTTGTGTATCTGAGATCTTTCTTCCTTCTTTAGGAAGGTCTGGATTGCTAAATACTTTCCTCTTATGACCATGTTTTCTGTGTCCCAGAGGTTTTGGGTTGTGGTGTTATCATTTTCATTGTCTTCCATGTATTTTTTTAATTTCCTCTTTAACCTTTTGGTTAGCCCATTCATTCTTTAGTAGGATGTTCTTTAGTCTCCAGTTACCTTTAGTAACTCTTTAGTTACCTTTCCAAATTTTGTCTTGTGGTTGATTTTGAGTTTCATGGCGTTGTGGTCTGAAAATATGCATGGTATGATCTCGATCTTTTCACACTTGCTGAGAGCTTATTTGTGTCCCAGTATGCGGTCTCTTCTGGAGAACGTTCCATGTCCACTGGAGAAGAATATGTATTCTGCTGCTTTAGGATGAAATGTTCTGAATATATCTGTTAAGTCTATCTGTTCCAGTGTGTCATTCAAGCCATTGTTTCCTTATTGATTTTTTTTATTAGTTATCTGTCCATTGCTGTGAGTGGGGTGTTGAGGTCTCCTACTATTATGGTATTACTATCAATGAGTTTCTTTATGTTTGCGATTAATTGATTTATATATTTGGGTGCTTCCACATTTGGCACATACATGTGTACAACTGTTATGTCTTCTTGATGGATAGACCCCTTAATTATGATATAATGCCCTTCTTCATGTCTTGATACACCTTTATTTTAAAGTCTAGATTGTGTGATAAGTATGGCTATGCCAGCTTACTTTTGTTGACTATTAGCCTGATAGATGGTTCTCCATCCCCTTACTTACAATCTGAAGGTGTCTTTAGGTCTAAAGTGGGTGTCTTGTAAATGGCATATAGATGGATCTTGTTTTCTTATCCATTGTTACCCTATGTCTTTTTATTGGAGCATTGAGTCCATTGATGGTAAGAGTGAGTACTGAAAGATATGAATTTATTGCCATTATGTTGCTTGTAGAGTTGGAGTTTCTGGTGCTGTTCTCTGATCCTATCTAATCTTTGCTGCTTTTGTTATTTATTTATTTATTTATTTATTTATTTATTTATTCATCTTTTCTCCCCTCAGAGAGCCCCCCCTTAAAATTTCTCGCAGGGCTAGTTTAGTGTCATGAACTCCTTTAATTTTTGTTTGAGAAACTTTTTATCTCTCCTTCTATTTTGAATGACTGCGTTGCTGGATGAAGAATTATTGGATTCATATTTTTCTGATTCAGCACATTGAATATATTCTGCCACTCCTTTTTGGCCTGTCAAGTTTCTGTGGATAGGTCTACTACAAACCTGATCTGTTTTCCCTTGTGGGTTAAGGACTTTTTTTCCCCTTGCTGCTTTCATGATTCTCTCTTTGCCTGAGTATTTTGTGAATTTGACTATGATATGCCTTGTTGATGGTTGGTTTTTGTTGAATCTAATGGGAGTCCTTTGTGCTTCTTGGATTTTGAGGTCTGTGTCTTTCCCCAGGTTAGGAAAGTTTTCTGCTATGATTTGCTCCCATAACCCTTCTACCCCTATTTCTCTCTCTTCCTCTTCTGGGACCCCTAAGATTCTGATGTTGTTCTTTTTTAATGAGTCACTGATTTCTCTAATTCTTTTTTTTAATTTTTTTAAAGTTTATTCATTTTTCAGAGACAGTGAGACAAAGCATGAGTGGAGGAGGGGCAGAGAGAGAGGGAGACACGGAATCCAAAACAGGCTTCAGGCTCTGAGCTGTCAGCACAGAGCACAGTGCGGGGCTCAAACTCACGAACCATGAGGTCATGGTGCCCTCTGACCATCTGAGCCCAAGGCAGATGCCCAACTGACTGAGACACCCAGGTGCCCCAGCATTTATTTATTCTTAATATCTCCATTGTTTATTACAAAGGCATATGTATTGCTAATCAACATGATTCATATGTATGAAACAATCACTGGTGACTGGAATCAAGGTAAAGAGAAAACAAAATTATTTGTCTTTCAATTATCCATATCTTAGATTTTGAAATATGTAAGAGACAATCAACTCTTGTCAATCTTGGATCAAAGATTAGGAAGAGCATCCACTTCTAAGAGTTTCATCACTGTGAAATAAAGAAAATTAAACAATGTAGTGAGTTTTTCATTCTATCACATGTCTACTTTAAAGTAAGACTTTAGCATGAACACAATATCTATTGTGATATGATATTCTTTCTACTTCTGCTAACAACATTGTTTTCTTATTAACTAATGTTGATAGCAAAACTTTTTTGTCTCCTCCTTTTTGTTCCCTCCCACTCCCACTTTACTACTGCTGGACTCTGGTGTCTATTCTTAGCTCAAATTCTTCATTGATAATTTAATTAACCAACTTATGAATTGATGCCAACCCTAAATCAGCTGTCCATTTATGTTCCAATCAGTAATGGCCACTGAAGAGAAGATCACATGTCACATACATGTTTCCTGTATGCCATTACAATTTTTTAAGCAAGTTGCAAAAATCACATGTTAAGAATACAAATCAGTGTGGAAGTAATGATCACTGCTTTTTAAACAAATAGAATTGTAGAATAAATTAGGAGAGAAAGGAGCCCCATCCTCTTATCACCCACAAGAGAAAGGTAGCTTCTGATCTCCCTGAGTCTAGTTCCAGGGTACTAGGAAGTCACTAAGATAAATAAAAATTGATTAACACTTGACAATTTACTATAATTGTAGACACTGCTCTTGCCTTATGTCATGCTATAGCATCAGTCCTTCAGTATTCTGACACTAGTCATTACTGGTGGTTTGAGTTCTGCAGAGGTATGTGTTGGAAAAGGGTTAACAGGGGAAATCAAGCATGAGAATGACCAAAAGGACAATATTTGTTGTCTAAGCTTGAAAAAAAAAAAAAAAAGAGGTTAGAGTGGAAGAGCATAAAGAGCTCTTAAAAACTGAGAACAAACTGAGGGTTGATGGGGGGTGGGAGGGGGGGAGGGTGGGTGATGGGTATTGAGGAGGGCACCTTTTGGGATGAGCACTGGGTGTTGTATGGAAACCAATTTGACAATAAACTTCATATATTGGAAAAAATAAAAAAATAAAAAATAAATAAAAAATAAAGGCAAAATTTGTAACTGATTTGTATAAGAAAGAGTTTTATGTTAATCTAACATCAAAGAGCCAGTTATCATACATTCAGAAATGAACACAATTCTCCATTATATATCCCTGGCTCCTTTGTCATAATCAATCAAATATATATGGGTATGTTTCTGGGTTTTCTATTCTGTTGTATTGGTCTATATGTGTATTTTTATGCCAGTACCACACTGTTTTGATTACTATAGATTTGTAATATAGTCTCAAACAGGATATGTGCTGACTCCAGCTTTGCTCTTCTGACTCAAAATGGCTTTGGGTATTTTGTATCTTCATGGTTCCATATAAATTCTAGGATTTTTTTTTAATATCTGTGAAGAATGCCATTGGAATTTTGATAGCAATTGAATTGAATCTGTAGATCACTTTTGGTTGTATTGGCATTTTAACAAAATGAATTCTCCCAATACATGAACACGGGGTATCTTCACATTTATTTTGTCTTTTTTTAATTTAATTCATAGTTTTTGGTGTACTCCTTGGGTAAGTTTATGCCTAAGTATCTTATTATTTTTGATGCTTTTGTAAATTATATTGTTGTGGGTTTTTTTGCATAGTTTTTTCTATGTTATAAAAATGCAACTGATGTTTGTATATTGACTTGGTGTCCTGAAAATTTATTTAGTTTATTAGTTCTAATAGTTTTTTTTTTTTTTTTTTTTTTTTTTTTTTTTTTGGTAGAGTCCATAGGACTTTTTATACACAAAATGTCATCTGCAGAGACAATTTACTTTTCTGATTTGGATGTCTTTCATATTTTCTTGACTAATTGTTCTAGTTAGAATTTCCAGTACTATGTTTGATAGAAGTGGTGAGAGTGGGCATATGTGTCTTTTTACTGATCCTTATGAAAAAGGTTTCAGCTTTTTACCACTGAGTATGAGGTTAAATCTTGGCTTGTCATTCATGGCCTTTATTATGTTTATGTACATCCCTTATTTTTTTAATCAGAATATTTCAAAAGTTAACACTTTAGAAAAAATAATCTCAAGTATCAAGAACTAATCATACAATAAGAGACAGTTACAAAATTAAGCAACTCAAGGTACATCATTCTCTGAATTTGATTATTCTCTATTACAAACCTAGTCTTTAAAATATCATCTATTGGGCGACTTTAGATAATATTTTTTAAAAGAAAAGAAGAAAGTTTATTTTGCACCAGTGATATTGAGGCATATTCAATCTATCTTTAACCAGCTCCAGAGCTCCAGAGCTATCTTTAAAAGCTCCAGAACTTTTAAATCAGGACAAGTGAGGTCAATAGATTGCATGTTACATATGATAGAAACAATTATTCCTTTTGGGGGAACCTTGTTATTTATAAGTTCTACACCCATTCTTCATGAAGGACTGGCAGCACACTACTGATACCCACTTAACCTTTGGCATGTAAGTCAACACTCATGTTGTTGGAAGAATCCAGTTCCTTGTACTTGTCAGAAACACCTCCAGGGGTTGCTGGCAATTCCTTGTTATGTAAGATTCCCCAAAATAGCCACTTGCTTCCTCACAGTCAGGGTGAGAAATATTTCAGCAAGAGAGACACTACCATTTTGTGAGATATGATTATGTACATCCCATTCCCTTTGCTATATTCTATTGTTTAGAAGCCAGTCACAGGTTCTTCCTACGTGGAAGCACATGAGATCATGTAATAGTGTGACCACCAGGAAGTGAGGATGATGGAGACCACCTCAATTTCTGTCTGTCACCTAGGGACAGAGCAAATATTTGTTGAAGTGAATAAATGGTCCCCCAAACTACTCTGCCATTACCAATTAGTCCTCCAATGCAAAATCAAAATGGGGTAAGAAGTGTTCTAGACATTACATGCAAAGTTAGGGAAGTGAGGGGTGAGGAGAGGATGAAAACATTCAACAAAACATGTAATTAGAACTTAGGTTGGATCTGTTTAAAATAATATATTCTCTTATGTAACTATCTGCATGATACACATGGCTTAATTCAAAGGAAAAAAAACCAGAAAGTGAAAAATAAATAACTGAGGTAGTTTGTATGGATTTGAGAAGATCTGCTTCAGTCCTTATTTTCTCCAAGCACATCTGTCAACATTCCCTATTTCTTTAAGATGAGCTAGAGAGACCTCTGACATTTCAAATGCATCACCCCAATCAAAACCTTATTCTCCAGAATGATTTCAGAGAATGTATGCAGGCCTAAGGAAAGTTCTGAATGCCTAAGATTTCAAGCACAATAGACCAACTTGGAAAAAAGAGATAGCGGGGGAAAAAGGAGGCCAGGGGTTTTAGAACAGGTGCCTTCACATTCCTCATGATAGAAGCAGGAAATTGTCCATATGTGCTTTGTAGCAAATGAAAGCATATATCTACACAGACACATAACATTAACTCTTTGAGTGATGTATTTTAGGTTTTGCTATTTGTAATGCCAAGCCAAAAGCTGTCCAGGTCAAGGGTGAAGCTTTGTGCATAAAAATTTCATTGGTTAGAAGATATAGCCACATGTCTTCCTACACACCAAATGGTCATATCACAATGACTGGACTGCAGTTTTAGGCTGACAACACCTACTCTATTAAATATGACTTTGGGAAAATATTTTAACTCCTTTGGAACCTAACCTCACTCTGTGAAATGAGGATACATGTCTGCGATTTCCATAGTCAGCCCACTGATCTTTGGAGACATTGTTTGGGGAGCTTATATAAAAACACAGAATCACCAATCTCTCCCTGGAAAGTCTGATAGAGCAGGTTGGGCTGGTCTGAGAATATGCATTTTTAAAAAAATTCTCCCTCCAGAGATTACAATGCAGGTTTAGAACCTGCTTATCATTAAGTGTATTTTGTAACCAATACTCCATGATTCTCCTATCAGCAGACTACCAGGTCTTGTAAGTCAGGGAGAAATGTTAATCATGAAAGTGTGAGCTCTAGGTTAACTTGATTTGGAAAAGTAAGTTATTGACGCTTACTGCAAGAATAATCAGAGGATTTCTCACTGTGGCAGACTTTGCTTCAATTTTAAACTCTTGTTACATATTGTAGGTTGTGATTGCTCTCTTTTATTTATGCATGCTATAGACTGTGTGGCCCTCCCCACCCCCAAATTCCTGTTGAAACCTAATCTTCAATGCAATGTTATTTGGAGGTATGGTCTTTGGAGGGGCTTATTAGGTCATGAGGGTGGAACCTTATGAATGGGATTAATTAGTGCATTTATAAAACAGATCCCAAACAGCTCCCTCACCCCTTTTTCTGTGTGAGGTCACAGCACAAATGATGGCTGCCTGCCTATGAACTAGGAAGTGGACACTCACCAGACTCCAAATCTGCTGGCACCTTGGTCTTGGACTTCCCAACCTCTAGAACTGTGAAAAACTCACTTATGCTGTTTAATAAGCTATCCAGTGTAGGATAATCTGTTACAGCAGCCTGTAAGGACTAAGACAGCCCATTTCATTGCCTTAACCTCCAGTCAGTCGTCATCATTTTTCTGGAGAAATGTTTCATCTTGGCTTGTGTTTTATCCCATGGCTACATGTTCCTTGTGACTTGGAGCTGATATCTTTGATCCAGGCATGCGTCTCACTATTCCATCCCTGGCTTATTTGCCTTCCACTTTGATTTACAGCACATCAACAAGGAGGATGCCAAAAGTCCCACTATATAATTTGATGTTCATAGGATCCAGGTTGCATTGCAACTGGAAGCATGGATACAGAGGGATCAAATGGACAACACAGAAATGTTAGAACAAAAGGAGAAATAAAAACTGAAGCCTACTAAAGTGATGGAAACATACTTCCACATATGTAATAACGATATGTTTATGAAACTCGATTCCCCTTCAATGGCTCCTCCTTCTCTATGGACATAAGGCATTACCCCTTAGCAATTATTCAAGGATCTTTACATTTAGTCATTTTATCTGGTAGGTAGAGTAATACCCCTCTCCCAAAGATGCCCACCCTCATCCTAATCCTAGAAGCTGTAAATATGTTACTTAATATGCAAAAGGGACTTTGTAGCAATGGTTAAGTTAAAGACCCTGGAATAAATAAATTTTAGTGGATTACCCCGGTATGCCCAATCTAATCACATGGTTCTTTAAAATCAGAGTACTTTGGCTGTAATTAGAGAACCAGAGAGATAGCAGAATAAGCAAGACCTGGCCTGCTGTTGTTGGCTTTGAGGATGAAGGAAGGTGGCCATAAACCAAGGTATGCAAGACCTCCAGAACCTAGAATAGTCATGGAAACAGATTCTCTCCTAGAGCTCCATGGAACTATGTGGACCTGTCAATTTCTTTGTTTTAGTCCAATGAGGATTTCTAACCTACAAAATTGTAAACACATAAATTTGAGTTATTTTAAGCCTCTAAATTTGAGGAAATTTGTTTAGCAGCCAAAGACAATCTACCACCCCGGAAAATGCTCACCATTTCCCTTGAACCACTCTTCTTCAGTTGAGCTAGTAAAGTGAGCAAACGTCCCCCAGATACTTAGCTTTCTGGAGTTTTGCAACTTTTGTTCACCAATAGTTTAGCCATTTGTGATTTTGCTACATTCTCTGTCTCTCCATTTGATCCTATATTTCCTTTAAAATCCAAAGTCCTACCTTCTTTATTAAACTTTCTCATATTACATCAAGTGTTGTATATGTTATTCAAACTTTCATAGCAGTTTATTCACCATTCAGTACATCTTTATTTTTAAGCTTATATTGTTAGTGAGTACTTTTGTCATTTTTTAACTCTTTAAAAAAAAAAAAAAAACCTGTATCTTTTAAAAGGCAAATCTATCTCATAACAATTTTAAATCCCAATTATGCCTCAAAGGGAGGTAGAATAGCTCTGAATTTCAGTACTATAAACATTTACTATAAAATCCATTCACCTGAGGGCAGATGTCTAATTTAAAAAAAGGTATTTAAAGATAAAAGATAAGAGGAAAAAATATTTTATGATAGTTTCTTAAGCAGAAGGCGGAAATGGATGAATTACTGTTACCTAAACTCGCTAGTCAAAGAAATGAAGTATGCTTGAGAATTGATAAAGCAAATGACAGGACCTTAACTGGAAATTCCATCTTCTAGAGAGCAAAACAATCTAGTAGAGCAGTGGTTCTCAACCAGGGTAATTTAACCACTAACAAGACAGGTGACAAGGTCTGGAGAAACCAGGGACACTGCCAAACAACATGGAACGCACAGGATAGCACCTAACAAGAAAGAATTATCCAGCCTAAAATTCAGTAATGCTGAAGTTGAGAGATTTTGATGTCAAGAAACTGACTTTGGCCTAAAAAAAGAATATTGACTGGTGAAATAAAAGTGACCTACTTTTAATGGACTTCAAAACAACAGGTAACTGTGAATAAAATTAACAATTTTACTTGTTCACCTCTGGTATATGTAGTTGTGAAGCCTGGCTATCAAATGACTAGCATGGATTTTTAAGTAGCCAATTTTTTACATGTTCAGTTACAGATGCAAATCCACAGCATTCACTCTGGAAGGATGATGGCTTGAGGGGATTTTGAGGTTCTAACAAATGTAATTTGAAATCACAGGTATAAAAGGTACCAGCATAGGGAATGTAGTCAATGGCATAATAACTTTCTATGGTGACAGGTGGTCGCTACACTTGTGGTGAGCATAGCCTACTGGATAGAGTTGTTGAATCAGTCTGCTGTACACCTGAAACTAATACAATTTGTGCCAATTATACTTCAGTTAAAAAAATTAAGACATATCGTTTTGACCATGCATTTGTAAAGTACCTCAGTGAGAAGAAAAAAGGAAATGGCGTGGTTGTGTAACGAAACCTGTGATAAGCTTCAATGAGTGAGGAAATATAGAGATAATGTAAAGAAGGATATCATGACAAACCAGAATGATGATTGTCAGTAAAACTAAAACTGCTTTGTAAACACTATTAATCAAATGAGAAAAAAACAAATAAACAAAAACAACTGTTTCAATGCTGGCGATCGACCGAGATACACTTGAGCTATTCAACATCTACACTGTCTGCCCCTTCTCTGAAGAAGAAAATTATATGCAAGTAATTGGGAAGTCTAAAGGGAGTGAGGAGATTGAGTGAGATTATAACAATTCCAGGCTGAGCTTTAGAAGGATATCCTGGGATACTGACGGGAAATGTGAGTTATGTGACATAAAATCAGGTGCTTGGAAGACTCCGATAGAATGGGAAAGATGCAAAGAAATTGGAGATGGACATATGTCTTTTAAGACAGAATAAAACAGGCAGAGTTTCAAATTTCTGACAGGCAAGTTTATGTAATTTCCCGGAAAACTTTGAGAAAGATGTTATAATGGAATGGTGTGTGAGCACTGGGAGACAAATGGGTTTGTTAAATACATGAGTAATTGAAAATGAGCACTATCAAACTAATCACATTCCGTTTTCCATAGAGTTGAAAGATAGTTAAGTTAGAGAATATACACATGGGATGGCTGGGTTGCAGTAAAGCTTTTGAAGATCCTTCCTTGATATCTATATGTAATGCATAAAAATGAGTTTGAAACTAGGAAAATTTAGAAGATTCATAATTGATTAAAGTACCATGTTTAAAGAGTAGCAACTTAAGAATTGATTTCCCACTGGGCTTGTTCCCTAGTCTATTTGGATCAATATTTGGTCAGTGATATTGCTGAAGTTGTTAGAGACATTATTTATCAAATTTGCAGTGGCATCAGCCTGAGACTGTCATGACTTCAATAACAAAAAGAACTGGAATCTTAAATTAACTAGGCGGAACCATAGGAAAAAAAAAAAAAAACAAGGCTGATTGTCTCAAGCACTTATGTAAACTTTAGTAATTTATAGCAGTAGCAAATACAGCAGAAACAAATTATCAAAGTCAAAATACCTACTGAATACTATTCTGCATTGGTAAAGCTTTATTTGTTGATGACAGAGGCAACTAATTCCAGATTTCTTCCTCTTAGTTTCACTACATTTAAAAAGTGTAATATAACTCTTTATAGACACTATAAAGAAAAATCAGTCTCTCTGTACACTGAGGCTTTGTTTTTGAAAAAATGATTCACAAGAGACTAAACATATAAAGAATGCATTTATAAGGCAAACAGATGTGCTAGAAGTAAAACAAGAAAACAAAACTTTATTATAAGCAAAGCTTATAGAAATAAAAATACACTTTGAGATTCTGGGTTCCTGGGTAATGTGTTGGCCTAAGAACTTGCTGTCACTACCAAATAACAACAGATCAGATGAGGGGTTTAATTACTTTGGGTCAATGTCTGTCATGCTGCTCAATAATGCAAAAAACAAAAAGTCATATATGGGCATCATAAGGACAAGGAACAGCATTTGTGACAGCCTCACTTAGAGGAAATGGATGACACTTTTACAGCTATCCCAAAGAATCTCAAATCCAAAAAACTCAGCCTATGAACCCACAGGGTTGGAAGAGAAAGCTCCTGCTGCCACTCAGAGGACTAAGATTGGGAAGAATTACATGTTAAGAACAATGGTGACTCTATCTGCTGATATAATTAAATGTTACAACTTCATGAGTATCAGACATTTTTCTTCCTATCCTCATTCAACAAATTGTGGTGAATGTTTACCACATGTCAGGTACAGTGGTAAGTGCTGGAGATACAAAGATGAATGGAATTCAGCCCTCACACCTAAAGCTTTAGTCTTTTAGGAGACATACAAATCTCCAACAAAATTTTGCAACAAAGCATGACACATCCTGGAAGAATCACAACTATTAGGTAAATAGTGATCTGATAGAAGAAGGGATAAGCAGATCAACGGAGTAAGAAAAGGATTTACTAAAGGAAAATCAGCACAAAACCAGTCATTAATAATCTCAGAAACTTCTGACTTTTATAGAAATCTCTGCTCAGAACAAGCAAAGTTGACATTTGTCATAATACCAGGGTATTGTTAGTATTACCTGAGTTTGTATTAGATGGAACCATAGCCATAGAATCTAGGAATACCCAACCAAGTCCTATGCCAGAATGCATCTCCACTCCCAATTTTCTCGAGACAACTGTATAAACAGTGGTATCACAAAGTATAATAGGACAAATTCCAAGTATAGTTCCAACTCCACATAAGAGGCCTCCTTCCCCCAGTGAGCTGAAACACGAATCTCAGATATTGTTGAACTCCAGCTACACACATGGGTGGATAATCACAGAAGGAGAAAGACAATGTAATGGAGGTCAGGTCCACACCCAGGCTGAATCCTCCTAGCACTCAAGCCATGTAGAATACAGAGCCTGAGAGAGTCAGCTACAACCATGCATAATAATCAAAGTCAAGCAAAAATCAGACCCATGTATAGCAACTCCTCCTTGTAAAATCTAGGTGAGGATGAGGACAAGCGTGAAACTAGAGGAGGTCTTCCTGAAAACCCTTCCCTCAAGGGGAACATTGACCAACAGGAGAGTGGCACTCTTCCTAAGTTGTCAGTTCAAAATGTGACTTGGAAACAGTTCATTAATCCTATGTCCTACAGTATTGCTTGCGTATTAGAGTCTACAGAGGAGAAATACATAAGTCTCAATCTATTTTATAGTTCTGATCATCTAGAACAGCATCCTATAAAATAGAAGTTTGGGGGCTTTTGCCATTTACAGACTTTTTTTTTTTTTGGAATTTTATCAAGCATAAAGACATCGGCTTTTAAAAAGTTTTCAGATAAGTGCGTTAATAAAACAAAAAACAGCAACAATAACAGCTCTCAAAAAGTACTGTCATGATATGCCCTAACTAAATAATTTTAACATCAAAAAAGTAGAAAAGAAAAAGACAAAAGAACCATTGAAAATTAATGGCAATAGCATTAAGAGTTGACAGCATTCTCACTTTGTGACAGACCAGTGAAAGTAGCACCATAGAATTATAAGGGGCCAGGGATGGGCATCTGGAGAAAATTGCTCTCTAATCTTCATACCCCCCCCCCCACTCATCATCATACTGTTTAGAAAAAGCATCTTAAATATTTTGGAAATTATACCCTAATATATTGGACACAGGAGACCTTAGCATCTCATCCTTTCTTTGACAGAGGGAACTGTTCATTAAAAATCACTATTTTGGGGCACCTGGGTGGTTCAGTCAGTTAAGCACCCGACTCTTGGTTTCAGCTCAAGTCATGATCTCACAGTTCTTGAGGTCGAGCCCCACATCGGGCTGTGTGTGGACAGTGCAGGGTATGCTTGAGAGTCTCTCTTTCCCTCTCTCTCTGCCTCTCCCGTGTTTGCGCTGTCTCTATCTCTCTCAAAATAAATAAATAAACATCTTATTTAAAAAAAAAATCACTATGGTCACTCACATTGTGTATATTTGAAACAATTCTTGAATTGGTAGATTGACATCCCCACCACCATACAAATTTAAATCTCTTCAAACCTTACCTTCTCGGTCCTCAATGTGAGTGACATGGTTGGCAGGCAAGGACACTGACTTAGTGTCTGAGGGAGATTTGCAAGAATGTGGTTCTCTTCAAAGCCCCTTAGAACCATTCAGTTATGAGAGATTATTTTGTTTTTATCAGCGTTTAAATGCTTTCCATGCTAAGAGAATGGGGAATGGCATATTAGCTACAGAAATAGGAGTTTTGCCCAGAATAATCAAACTCAAAACAGGCTTAAAATTCTAAAAAAAGTTTTATGTTATAAGTATATGGCACACAACTGTCAAAATAAGAATAATTTCGGGGGTGGGGGGAGAGGAAAAGAAAAAAAAAACGACTCCCTTTAAGAATTTGCTACAAATCTATGTAGCAAATTGCATAATTCAAAGCAAGGCTCTCAAGAGACAGTGTCCCCAAAGTATGAGCTGAATTAGTTTCCTAGTCAGAGCATCAGTTGGGAATTCACTTCATCAGCATGACTTTATGTGTAATTAAAACAAGATAGCTTATGAATAACCACTTACACAAAGGGACTGGTGATCCTTTACTACATTAAAGACCTCTACCAGGAAGGAATTGCCAATGTACATCCAATCTGGATGCCACTGCAGGGGTTGTATTTATAAAGAATTCTATAGACAGAGCAGATCTTATTTCATAAAATTCCTCTTCCAAAAAATATAAGACTCTCCCATAGAGAAGCCCCTTGTCACACATCATTCTTTTCAAGCTAAGTTCTAAATATATTTGCTATCTGCAGAAGGAAACTAACTGGATTTTAGCCACTCGGCAGGACATAAGGCCCTAGTTACACAACACTGACTCAGTAAACAGAGTCAAGTAAGTCTCAGTTGAATTTAAAAGTTGAAGTTACTGTTCACGTGAAATTAAATAAGGCTTGATTAAGTTATACATATATATTTCCAGCCTTCATGCTCAATGTCTGTGTGTGGTAATGAACTGTCTTTCCTTATAATAGACCTTCTGTATCTCTTGCTACATTTTTAAAATACACAAGTGGATTCTGGAATCTGTTATGGTCTAAATGTTTACCTTGTATGACTAGAAATTATCACCCCTGTACTGTATTTATGTGACACATTTTATTTCCCTCAAAAAGCACATTACTTCATTTCAATCTGCTGAAGTCATTAACCCCACACCTGTACTCAACTCGCGTAAACAACTTGTCCATAACACTAAACAAAAAACTTCCTGGGAACCTCTACTTAGTGATGAAGACAGCATACTTCTTTCCTGCAAGTAAGGTCTTTCCAAGCATGTTGAGTGCCTCCACAGTCACGCCCATGCTATTCTGCCTGACAGAGTGAGCTGCTTTTCATGCATCATTCTAATCCATGTCATTTTAGGGAAACCAGCTTAGACTTCTTTGAATCCCTAATATATGCTGTAACATATTTGGCTTAAAAAGTAGCAATACTAATTCTGCCAAAATATGTCTATTTATTGCTGTTAGACAAGTAGCTGTCTAACTGCTGGAAAATGCAAAATGGGAACTCTTCTTTTAGTTCATGTTAAGATCCCAAACTTGAAGTGACTCTTCCTTTCAGAGTCAAGAAGACTCTCTGATTGGTAAGTATTGACGTCCTAAGTCATATGGCAGTCCTGCTCCAAGTTCGTTCAGAAATAGGACAGACACTTAGATGTGATGGATTCTATGAGTGAAAGAATGATACAAAAGAATGTAAACAATATGATTCTATGTGTATAAAGTTAAAAAAATGTAAACAAATCTGTGGTGTCAGAAATCAGGATGGTGATTGTCTTTGGGAAGAAGCTTAGAAAAGGATGATTCGGAGAGGCTTCTAGAATGCATCGATGTTCTGTCTCAACCTTTGTGGTGGTTATATGGGTGTGTTCATTTCACGATAATTCATTAAGCCTTTTGCCTGTAATTTGTGAAGGTTAGATTTCATTACACAACTTAATATGCACAATTCCTACTAAGCCTACTTCCAAACAATTCAATCAGAATCTCTAGAGATGGAGCCCTAGCACTGGTAATTTTTCAAAGCTCAGAGCGCTGATAATGCTTCATTTGCTTCCCCACTCCTGGCCATTCTCAGATTTGTACTGTGGCAGGCTAACAGCCAACAACTGCCCCCATGTTCACTCAGCCCCCATGCCCTCTGCACTCCCAATAGATTTGGAGGAAGGGGGAATTTGGAGAAGGGGAAGGATGTTGGAGGATGAGGTTCTTCCATGATGCTGTCCCCCTGCCTGTGATTCTGAGGGTGGCACTGTTTCCTCCAGTGATCACGACAATGATTTTCACTGGCCTCAAATTACACTCCTCCCTTATTTTCGCCTCTTCCAGTCTGGTAAAATAATGCCACCTGAGAAGTCTGACTCTGGTTAAAAACCCATGTGTGAATTTTCAGGCCTGACTGTAGGCAATTACAGATGCTTTACCTAGATGGGCTTCATGGGGGAAAGTTGTACGGTTCACACTTGCCTTGGTGCACAACCAATACATTCCACTCCATGATGGGAGTTAAAGGCAAGGGCTCAGGTTTCTCTGGCTGGACATACTCTGATAGTTTACATTTCCACACTTTGTGACTTCGTTTGTAGGTCTTTATATCTGAGGCCTTGAGCAGGGGTCTTCTTCAAGTGCCTCTGCTGAGACCTCTTTATCAGGGAAAGGCAGGGAAACCTTGAGATGTTTTTCCACCCTACCTCAATACCTAACTCTTTTCACTCCTAGCCCTTCCCCCACTGCCACCCTTTGCCCACTACTCCCCAACTCAAGGGTCCATTAAACTGCCACAGGCTCTTGCTTGGGATCCCTCAACATTGAGATGACCCCCACATCTGTGCTAATACATTTGACCCTTGATCCTTCCATGGGGAACAATGGAACACTGAGCGTCTAGACTCTCTCTGGTTATAGACTCTTGCTTGTTTTACAATTTCCGCCAGTGATTAAAGGCTTAACTCTCATTTTTGGCTTGTTGCTTAGATTGGCTACTTCAACATCTGGCAGTTCAGCTCTCCTTCTCCCAGCTCAAGGGAGTTCCTGACAGCATCTTGCTGCTGACACTGCTAGAGGCTTCACCATTATTTGGTTGTTCTCATAACCCTAGCTACACCTCTGTAAATAATAAGTTTATTAAATTCTCTTCAGTTACTCCCACAGAGCATGCCATGTGTCCTGAGAGCCTAAATGATACACTACCTAAATGGTTCTAGTATGCAGGCAGTATTGAACAGTACTGACACAAACCTTATGAGCCGTTAGAAAGAATAAGCACTTGACCTTTACACTTGTTTCCCAAGTTTGCCATAACAAGGTATTACAAAGTAGGTGGTATAAACAAAGTAAATGTACTGTGTCACAGTTCTCAAGGCTCAGAGTCCAAAAATCAAGATGTTGGCAGGGTCACGTTCTAACTGCAGGTGCTAGGGAAGGATCTGATCCAGGCCTCTCTCTTAGCCTCTGGTAGCTCCCTGGATTGTAGCACAGTAGCCCCGATTTTTAAATGATGTTCATTGTGCTTGGATGTCCAAATTTCCCATTTTCATAAGGCCACTAGTCACATTGGATTAGGGGCCCAACATTCTCAGTATCGTCTCACCTAAACTAATCCTATCTGAAATGATACTATTTCTAGAGGAGGCCAAATTCTCAGGTAGGAGAGGGTAGGACATCAATATATACATTTTGTGGGGGGCATGTTTCAACCCACAACACCACTGTAGGGGATTGACTTCATCATGAACTTCTGTTTTGCTGTTTGTTTCTATTTTTTACTTCTCCCTTTGGGAAAAGGATCTTAGCAGATGTGGTTCAAATGGTGCCGATACCATTCACTGGCTCCATGTGGAACAATGGCCCAAATCTGACTACTCCGAATATGCCATCTGAGGGACTACATTGATTGTTAGTTCAGGGATGGCAATTGATTCAAGAGAGGCTAAGGACAGTAATCCCCCTCATACTCTCAAGCAATCAGGAAGGGGGAAAAAAAAAAAAAGGTCCAAGAGAACTTTCTAATCCTAGAGCTGCCAGTGCCTTTCTTTATATAGAAAGAAGCTACCTATAAATAAAATAGCCTTGAGGAAAACAGATCCAAGAGCTCAAGAAAAGCACTGCTATGACAACATTTGAACACCAGTAGAGTAAGTTTACCTGTGACTTCTTGGTTTAAACGCATTTGAGTTCCTGACTCCTGCAAAGAGCACAGTCACAATATAGGAGCCCAGGATGACACAAATAGGTATCAAGTTTAAGGTACTGATTTTCAAACTTTAGTGAACACCAAGCTTACGTGGAAGGCTTGACAAAAAGATTCCTGGCTCCCAATCCTCAAAGTTTCTGACTCCAGAGATTTGGGGACCATGTTGAGAATTTCATTTCTAACAAGTTCACCAGTTATGATGCTAAAGTACCCAATGCTGGTGATCCAGGAGCTGCATTTGGAGAACGACTGTTTTGGAGAGAACATGTAGCTGGTCGTTTGGTGGATGGAATAGTTTAAGCCAGCAGAACAGAGAACTATACTAGTTTTATTGTTCCTATCAGTTTTAAAATTATAACTGATTTGACAAAAATATTACTTGGTATCTGGCATCATGCAAGTGTTTCTCTTTTTCAGTGATGTCCAAAACAAAATCAGGTCCCAAGTTCCAGGGCTTCGTCTAATTTCCATGCAAATGACTGGATCTGTGGGTTGTTTTCTTGATATCAGAAATCATTTGCACACCTTTTTCAGAGGAGTACTTCATTGCTACTAAACTGATGAGATTTTCCACGGCAGAACTCAAGCTGCGACAAATCCCTTGAGGCTAAAAGGAATTTATTATTACCTAGCATCAACGCCAACCAAAAAATGTAATCACATGCTGCCTGTTCATGTATGATGGATCAATTCTGACACCAGGCATTCACCTATGACCTCTCTAATGTGAAATCCTTCCTCCAGGGATATTCATTTGGATGACAACCTTTCTCGAGCCTTAATAAGGTCAAAGTGTGTGATCAGTGAATACATTTCTGGATTCAAAGTGCACAGGCCGTCAGGGAAGACAGAGGAGAGGATGTTATGGCAAAGACTCCAGATTCTCAAAGCCTCAACACTCAGTAGCATGGTCCAAAGGATCTAAGATCTAGGAACGTAACACTGGCCGAGGAATCTAGACACTCACCTTTCAGAATGGTTTTAGCAAAACTGGGATAAATTACCTCGGAAAGTTACTTAACTTCTCTGAACTAATCTGAACAGACGATAAATTAAGAATAATTGAATTCTACATTTGCTTTCATCCTTTCATGTTCTGCCTGTTGGTAGTTTTGACCCCAGATGAAGAGAGGACATTCTGACTTGGTATCCCATTTGATAAAGGGAAAGCGGGGTGAGGGAGCTCAGAGAAAACCAAATCAGGTCCGGATTCAAACACAACTAGCTCTGGATCCTGGTTCTGCCACACGACTGTATAATCCTAGATAAATTTACCAAATCACTCTGAGTTAGAAATTCCTCATCAGTAAAACTGAAGTAAAAATACTTACCTTGAGGGTTCTTGTGAGGATCAGAGATAATATATGCAAAGCACCATGCATCAGTTTTCAATCAAGGGTCGTATAAATCACTTGGCAACTTAAAGAATTTCTGGAAGTAGAAGCTTCTGAATGTTGAACAGATTTTTTTTCTAAGTGAAAATAAAATCCAGCAGCATCAGGACCAGTCCCACAGAGTGTTTTCTTTGCTCCTGAGGAAGCATCTGACGTGTGCTGGGTTTGACCCACACTGGCTTTCTAGCTTCTGAATTGCCCTGAATTACTCTTACTCTTCAGCTTTAGCTTTACTGTGGCTTTATTTCTACTTCCCTGTTATGGCTA
The DNA here is from genome assembly GCF_018350215.1 of Panthera leo. NCBI lineage: Eukaryota > Metazoa > Chordata > Mammalia > Carnivora > Felidae > Panthera > Panthera leo. The sequence goes on from NC_056689.1 coordinate 63,903,773, forward strand.
GCGCCTGGCTCTGCTCTCTCCAGCTTTGGACTTCTTTGAATGAATGTGAACCTTGATGCCTGATTCTGGCTTCCAACATGGTTGTTACATCCCTGGATACTGCCTCAGCCTTAATTCTAGTATATTTATACTGATACAGGTTTGTGTAACCAGTATTCTTAATAAAAATGAACTAAAATGAAACACTATGTTTGCAGTTTACTGCTTCTGAATGTAAAAGGGGAAAATGTTGCCATGACAGAAGCAACAGATAATGGAAATAATCAGAAAATCAACACAAGACTCAAAGGGAGCTTTACAATTAGGCAAAGGCACTAATGCCAACACAGGATAGCAATGTGGGCCAGTTCTCCATTTCTATATTTAAATGTGAGAGAGAAAGACATAGATCTCCAGGGTAAAGATTATCTCCTATAATAATAACAAGAGACTGGTTTTCCCACACCCTGGTAACCAAGACAAGGACAGGTGCTGCAAAATAACTCTAAAGCTGGTAAGACTAGGAACATCTGAATGTAGCAGTCACTCTGGAATTACCAAACCTAATGTTGCATTTCTGGTAGCTATAAACAAACTGGAATTATTCAGCAGGGCAGTCCAAATGTCTGAGCCACTCCTGAATCGGCCTAGAGGTAGGAAGATGATCTTAATGATGTATGACAAGACTTGCATTACACAATCATTTCAATGACTGGACACGTTAAAAAGCCACTTCGCAGCTGTTAGAAAAATTTACAAATAGACTTTAAACGCATGTAATGCAGAACAGGTTCTAGCCTTCCTGTTCCAACTCTAATTTCACTCTAACCTGCAGAAACAAGCTGGAGAATGGATCCAGCAATGAAGACAGGGTGCTCCCAGAGAGACTGGAATGAAACTGAGGCAAAGAAAGCTTCCTCCAAATGAGAAGATACTTTCTCGACACATCATGGACCAGATGAAGATGTCTCGTTATATATGTTGTTTCCAATTGCACCAAAAGCCTAACTCAACTTAAATCTTCACTGTATGGGCAACTAAAAAACTTCTTAGAGACACTTCCAGAGAATTCTCACTGGAGTACTCAACTCTCTCTGAACTGCCTCCACTTTACCAGTGCCATCTTCAAAAGTGCAAGCTCTGCATTAAGACAGGAGCTGCATTTATTTTACTTATTATTGTGCCCTGTAAACCAGATAATTCAGGCATGTTGCGGAACTGCATAAAACCTAATTTTCTGGATTGTACACTGGAAATAAATCCTTCTCTGCAAGTTTGTTTTGAGATTTGACAAAACCACATTCTTTAAATGACTGATTTGGCACATTATAGTAAGACTAGCCCATATTATTAAGGGACATTATGAGCTCCAGTCCCATTGGCTTATTGTCCTCCAAAGACCCCAAGGTTTTGCTATTTGCTCCTCACCAAAAGTAAGGTCTTGAATCTTCTCCAACTACACACTGCCTATCTAAGCTTTAAGATCTAATTCAAGTCTCTAATCGTCCATGAATCCTCTACATACCCAAACCATATTGATCTGTCATTCTCTGAAGCATCAGATTTGATGGTTCTTCTCATTTTGACAACTATAGAAAGCAGTTTACCCCATGCAACTGCTTCACAAAAGCAATCCTATCTTTCCAAACGGAAATGAAAATTGGTATGACAAGATGTTTTGTGTGTTGCATGTGTTTTCTTCTTATTATTATTTTAATAGAGTTGGCACACAATGTTATTTTAGTCTTATGTGTAAAACTTAGTGATTTGACCTTTTACTAAATCTATTTACTTATTGAAAGAGAGAGAGGGAGCACAAGAAGGAGAAGGGGAAAGGGAGAGTCAGAGAGAGAATCTCAAGTAGGCTCCGTGCCCAGAGCAGAGCCCAACATGGGGCTTGATCTCATGACCATGAGATCATGACCTGAGCTGAAATCAAGAGTCAGATGCTAAACCAACTAAGCCACCCAGGCACCCCCTGACCTGGTTTTTAAACATCTTTGTTACTCCCTCCAAGTGTCAATGCCATGAGATCCACAAAGTAGTGTAAAAAGGTAATTCTCAGTAATGTATCTATGCTTAATAAGTATTTTCTCACCACAAAGACAACCATAAATACAACTTAAAAGCCAATACAAGTTAATTTATATTGTAGCATAAAAATGAACAGAACATTAAGTCTGTCTTCCTCAACTGCAATTTATGAGTTTCCATAACTAAGAAAGCCAGGAATACATACAGCAGAATGTCACAACTTGGTCTCTCTCTGTCCACTGGGCCCGTTCAGCTGAACTCTGACTCTCTTTGAGTTACACTATGGAGTAGAGATACAGGCCCTAGTCTATCGTGATGAAGATGGCAAAAACAGAAAAGAGTGTTTTCTCCTAGTAATCCCAATAAAAGTCTTATTCATGGTATTGACTCTGATTATCTGCCTATCACTGAACCAAGTACTTCAGCCAAGGGCATGTGGTGTTCTCATTGGCCAGACTAAGAAATATACTCACGCTTGGAGCTGGCAACTTAGTGACTCCCCAGACAACCTGCGACCCCAAAGTGAGATAACAGGGTGGTTCCCCCCAGGAAATCTGAACCACTGTTGGTAGAAAAGTGATCAGTTTCTGGGTGACATAAACAATACAGGTCTCTGCCCTATATACAAAATTAATAGCTAGTTGATATTTAAATCTATAGATATGAAAATCTTCTACATCTCCCACCTCATACTTTTTTTTTTTTTTTGATTCATGAAGAAAACATCCATGAACACATGGCATAAAATTAAGAATAATTCGTTGGAGAACCACAGTTTACTCTCTGAGCTTTCTCAATTATGTGACCTGTTAACTTCCCCAGACCACTCAGTGGTATGACTAAAATTCCCCAAGTCCATCTGCCTGGACTAAAATTAGGGTCAGACGTGAGATGAAAGTACCAGTCTTGTTTCAATCTTCCCATAAAGAATATACCAAAGAGCTTTGGAAAGTCATGATTAATGAGGGAGCATGAGGCAGGCTGAGGGGCAAAATGCAAGCTAGCACCCCACACACACCCCAGGTGGGATCTGTGTGATATTCCTTGGAATACTTCCAGCTCACCAAGAATAAAGGAAAGAGGTTTAAGTTCTTGCCATGGTAATGTGGGAAACTAAGGCAAATGAAAAATTAAATTCCCTTACTTCCTATAGCCCATTAACAAATCCTTGAGACCAGCAGAGTGACCTCCCTCTGGGAGCTCAGCTGCCTCAAGCATGACACTTTGCTGGGGGTGGAAGAGAACCTTAGCTTAACATTATCCCAAACTTGAGGATCCTGCAAGTCAACTTCCTTCATCTCAACTGCCCCAAGATATATGCTGGCAATCATACTCCAAGCTTATGGCCCTTCGATTTACACCTAAAGGGTCTCGTGACTGAGGTTTTCTAAATGGTAATAAATGTTGTTTCCCTAGCAACACCTAGCCCCTCAAGGTCCTGGAAACCTTGCTTCCAAAATTCCTTAGAGACATACTCTATCCCTAACCCCCCTCCCTATATAAGGAGACCAGTGCAGCTCTTCCTGCCTGTGGGTCTTGCCCCATGCTTTAATAAAATCACCTTTTTGCACCAATGACGTCTTCAAAGATTCCTTCTTGGCCACTGGCTCCAGACCACCACACCATCACCCCAAAACTTCATCAATGATCAGTAAAAGATAATCTTCAGTAGATTGTTTTTTTCTTTCCACTAAGATGTAAAAACAGGATGCTAAGAACTACAATCATTATGGATTCTCATCCCCACCCCATCTTCTGACAAACAGATTTCCATTTTGGTTAATTACATGCTGCTCTGAAAATACTCAATGTAGGGTTCAGTTTTCTTGCTTTATTTTCAGTCACACTTTTGTACTATGTCTTATTTATTCTAATTCAAATCAAATTAAATGTTCTTGTTTGTTCAAAAAACAAAATCAACACATGCCCTACAAAATGTCAAAATGTTGTGGAAAAACATCAACAGCTAATATTTATGGAGAACATACCATAAGGCAGATACTGTTGCAGTCTCAAAAGATAAGGGTTCTGCAGGGAATGAAAACAGAGGAACAAGGTAGAAAGAGACCTGATGATGGTCAAAGGAAACTTTGTTTTTTTTTCAAGAGGCAATAGTAATGTTGAAATCTCAATGCCAAGAAAGGTAGAAAGCCCGAATAAAGGGAACAAGCATTCCAGAGAACCTACTGCAAAAACCCTGAGTATGTGTCCTCCCTAAATTCCTATGTTAAAACTCTATGTTTAAAACCCTATGTAAAAATCCTATGTTAAAATTCATTGTAATGGTATTTGGAGATGACCCATCGTGATACTATTTCGGAGATAATTAGGTCATGGGGTCGGGCTCTCATGAATGGGATTAAGTACTCTTATAAGAGGCCAGAGAGCTAGCTCTCTTCCCCTCATGTGAGAACATAGAGAGGATTCAGCTATCTACAAACCAGGAAGTAGGCTCTCATCAGACACCCTATCTGCCGTTACCTTGATTTTGATTTTTTCAGCTTCCAACACTCTAAGAAATTATTATTTAAGCTACCAAGTCTCTGGTGTTTTGTTATAGCAGCTGAAACTGACTAAGACCTTGAAATGTGAGCAAGGTTAGTGTGTTGAAGACATAAAGAAGCCATTTGAATGTGTGCAACTTTTGTTTTCTTCTTCTTGATTGCGATATACTTGGGGAAGGCTACTATGAAATGAATTCAGAGACTGGTCAGAAGCTTGGTCTGGTAGAATTCTTTAAGTAAGAATAAGGGGTTAGAGTGAGATTCCAAGTTCCTCTGGAGGGTTTTATTTTCAGCAAGAGGAGTCAAGTTATCTGTAAGTTTTTAAGAAAAATTTATCATAGAAGCAAATAGACAAAGGGTTGCAGGGAAAAAATTGAAAGCCATGTATTTATTCAAGATAGATAAGCAAGATGGGCTGATGATTGGATGAGAGCTATAGCAATACAGAGACAGAAGTGGGTCAATAATTGAGTCAGTAGTAGAGTAAAAAAAAAATGGTAGTGGATTTCATACAGTAAAAAAGAGGGAAAAGTAAGGCTGAAGATTATTAACATAAGCAACTTAGTGGGTGATTGTAAGGTTTACTTGCATGGGAAAGAATACAGGATGAGTAGAATGAGGATAGGCAGCAATCAAGAATTCTGGTTGATAACTTTTAAGTTTGAGATGTCTGTTGAATATCTAAGCAGTATGGTAAGTAGATAGGTACATATACAGGTGTAGCGTTGTGGGTGTAACTCATGCTGTGACTAGTGAATTCAAAGGTGCAGGGCAAATCAATGCTATTTATAGGCAGGAGGCTGAGTTCATCTAGGAAGACTGAGTAGTTACAAAAACGAGGATCCATTACTGAACCCTGGGGCAAGGCAACATTACAAGTTGAAGAGGAGCAGTTAGTAAGGTGGGTCAAGAACAAGACAACACCAAAGTAGAAGAAAGCTGGGAAAATGTTCTGTCATGGAAAGCAAGGGGAAAGAGTTTGAAGAGTAGTGGAATCACCAGCCATGGCTAGTACTTATGAAAGTTTCAGATAAAGACAGAGAAGTAATTATTGAGTTAGCAACCTAAATGTCATTGATAGCTTTGAAATAATGGTCTCAGTGGAGTGGCTGGAATAAGAAAACAATCATAATGGGTTGATAAAAGGATGAAAGATGATCAAGTAAAAACAGAAACCATATACCACACATTTAGGAATCTCATAACAAAGGAGAATAAAAACAATAGGGTGTATTGGTAAGAAGTCTGGTAGAGTCCACAGAATGCATTTTAAAAGCAGAAATATTTGAACATGCTTTAATAATGATATGGGGAACTAACCAATGGAGAGGGATAAAATGATGCTCAAGATAATGTGTATAAATCAGTATTGAGACCCTTGAGCAGGAGAGGATAGATTTAGGGGTCAGCCTTGCTTAGGAGCAAGAAAAATTCCAGTCATTGTAAGATAAGGGCTGTCAGAATGAGCAGAAATGCGAGTCATTGGTATATTTGATGTTGGAAAGATGAGGAAGTATCTATTGATTTATAAGGTTAATAAATTATGAAGGAAGTTATTAGCTGAAGGAAAAGAATTGGTAAAATGGAGGACACTTGAGGAAAGCCAATAAGGTTATATATAGTTGTTTGGAGAGTGGGAAAAGATATATAGTTGACCTATATAGTAGGATTGCTAGAGACCAGTATGTCTGCAATTGAAAGAAAATCAGCAGAATAAACAAAATCACCATTTGACTATTCTCTACCAATCCTGGCCATCTGCCTATAAGCAGAGAAAAAAGGAATCTTTTGAGGTAAGTCTATTATTTCTGTAACAAGAGGTATTATTCATGAACAACCAAGGAATGTTTGTTCAGTAAAGGACAAAAAGGTGTAAATATTGACCATACAGAGCCAGAAATACTTATAAAGGAACACAGCAGAGAGAACGGTAGGAAGCTGCATTGTACACAAAAGGCAAAGCCTTTCCCCAGTTAAGTAACTAACAACATGCAGGACTAGAGATTAATATACCAAAGGTGAGTAAAGCTCCTTGCAAATCACCCGAGAGACAAGTGTACTAGCAATGTGCACATTTTGCAGTGCCTGCCCACACCACCAATGCCTGTCTGCGATATTCTTCGCTGCTGATCTTGAGGAATGGGACCCTGCAGCCCCTTTGCCCTAGTGATCTTTCCGTGGTCCTTGCTGATATGGGTATCTCATCCAAGGTGGTAAATCCACTTTGTCTTGGTTATTTGAATCAGGATTAATTGCTGCTTATCAGTTTCGGTTCATCATTTGGGCTAGATCTATAAACTCAGGACCTAAAGAATGAAGGAGATATGCTGAAAAAAAAAAAAAAGTGATGAAACTGGGTCTAGAAAGGGAATCATTCTTTCAGTATGCTTTGATTCTTGAGAGCTGTACAACCCCAAGCTTCAGAACCCCCACTCAGACTTGATTTCAGTCCCTGAACTCGGGTCCTGGGACAAAGTCCTATATCCTTACTATCAAGTCTGTTCTGTGGCTAAGCATTTTGAGTGGATTTTTCTTATGTGTAACAAAGAGATTCCTAAGGCTAAAAATGAACTTTAAGTACATGTAATGGTGAGAATTTCCTGAAAATTATTAGATATGATGAGGAAATAAAAACTTAAGGTGGACTGCCATGTGCTTAGCATGAAGAAGAAATGAAGTAGAAATGCAGGTTCTATCAAAACAGACTCTTTCCTCAGCCATGCCCAGCTGAGAGATTTCACCTGATACTATATTGGGAAAAATAAGGGACACCTGGGTGGCTCAGTGGGTTAAGCAGTTAAGCATAGGACTTAGATTTAGGTTATCATCTCACAGCTATGCTCCTGAGTTTGAACCCCATGTCCGGCTGACAGCTCAGAGCCTGGAGCCTGCTTTGGACTCTGGGTCTCCTCTCCGTCTCTCTCTTTCTCTCTCTCTCTCTCTCTCTCTCTCTCTCTGCCCTTCCCCTGCTCACACTTTTTCTCTCTCTCCCTCTAAAAAATTAATAGATATTTTAAAAATGTAAGTAAATAAAAAATAAAAATGCAATATTCCTCTCTCTAACATCAGAGTTGCCTTAATCAAACTAATATAAAATATATAGCACAGTATACATACTTATTCAACAATGTGGATTCATACAGTTTCAATCTTTCAGCTGTTTTCATGAAGTTCTAAAACATCAAATGTCTTCTAGAAGATGTTAGAGAAAAATAACTCAATGGAACAGACATACTCTACCGGGCTATTTTATAAATAGGTTTCTTGTGGTCAGAGTTGGTAAAATACCAGTGTGTCTGAAAAACATGTTGCTTTAACCACAAACATCAATTTAGGTGCATTAGGAGTTGCATCGCAACTAAATATTGCAATAAATCCTGGGCCTTGGAAGAGACACGGGATCAACAGGACTGATGTAATTGTCACTGCTGCCAAAATCTGCTATTAACTGAAACTTGCTCTTTGATTTCAGCATGGATGTCCTGAGGAACACACAGGATCCACAGTATTTTCACTACCCGGTTTCCCAACCCCTAGCATGCCACCTTCCCGATCGAGAACAAAAGACAAGACAGACTCATGGACAAAGTCCAAAAACATATATCAGAAAAATAAAATCTTTTTATTCCAACATGGCCAATGCTCCATCATTTTGGCTTGTAGCCATGGAGTCTGTAAGAACTTTGGGAATTCTGTTAGTTTCTCCCAGCTACTAAGTAGATTTAGTTAATCTCTAGTAATCATTTGTGCTTTTACAGTTTATGACACTAAAAGTCAATGCAGAATTTCAATTTCCTCAACTCAAATTTGGCAATAAAAATATTTACTCAATATCGAGCTTAAAGATCTGTTACATATATATGTAAGCTACCAGAGTGTATCTTCCAAGCAAGGATTGGCATTTAACTGAAAGCAGGGAGCTAAACCTGTATTTCTATTTTAACTGTTTTAATCCTTTGCATGAGCCCTCAAAGATGGACTGTTTAATCTTTTAGTCAATTTAAAAATCTATACAAGCAAATGAGTAATAAATGTGAAGGGCACTGTATTGATTCAATTCAATTTGACATACATTTACTGAGTAATTATTATATGCTGATCTGTGCAATAGGTACAGACTGTGACATGGTTCCAGATCATGAGGTATTCGTAATCTTGAAGGGAAAGAGTTTTACAAGGAACATATACTAAGGATATATACCAAGGAACTCATGTACGTTAGAATATAGATACGTGTTGACATGTATGAATATACGTGTATGTAATTTCAGGTGAAGATAGAGAATGGCTAAAAGTAGAAGGGTAATGGGAAGAGAAGGTGGGCGTTCCATCTGTATCAGTCAGTTGAGAATTCTGAGGAGGAAACATTTTAAAAAGATATACATGAAGTGAGGGGGTAAGCCTTAGGAAAAGATAGTAGAAGAGTCGGCCAGGCAATAGAATAGCATGCTGCTGAGATACAAACAAGTTGGCATGCCCAGGAAACCATGAAATGGCCAGTGTGGCTAATGCAACACGAATGGGGAAGAGGGTAGGAAATGTGGTCAAGGAGGTAATCCATGGCTAATCAGAGAGAGTCTTATTCAGTCACAGTAAGAATTTTATTCTGAGTATAATGGGAAACCAATGAATGGTTCTGAGCAGATTAGTGCACTGGTGTGGGGTTTTTTAATGTCGCCCTAGTTAATGCGTGGAAAATTGATGTAAAAAGGACCAGGTGAAAATGCAGGAGACCAGGTTAGAGACCAACAGAGTCTTCCAGGTCAGAGAGAATGTCGGCTTGGATCAGGGTGCTAATAATAGAAGTGTTCAGACTGGGGATAGGTTTTGAAAATACAGGTCATGAAACCTGCTCACTGGATCTACGTGTGACGAATCCAGGATGGCACGCGGGCTTTTTACTTTAACAAGTTGTTGGAAAGTAGAGCTTGAAATTACAGAAAGAGAAAATTTCTAAGAAAATTAGTGAAGTATGTTTGTCGAGGAGGTATCAGAAGTTCGGTTTAAGACATTCTGCTATCAAGATGCCTATCAGATATTCAATATAAGAAGCTGAATAACTCTATGTTTGTGTATGCAGCTCAAGGGAGAAGGCAGAAATAGAAATTAAATTTGAGAGTCATCAGAAATAGACGACACTGAAAGTCCTAAGACTGAATGAGATCACCTAGGGAGCGAGGACAGAATAAAAATAAAGAATAATGAGTAAGATTAAATGACATGATATATGTAAAACAAAGATAGAGCTCAGTCAAAAATGACTTTAGGAGTTTTGTCATAGACAAAGGTATGATGATATAAATGATGGACAGTATACACACATACGCATCAAAATTCCCTATAACCTCACCAGTACAAAATAGTTATTACTTTTGTATTGTCCTTTATTGTCTTTTTTTTTTTTGCATACCTTTATCCTTTCTGCTAGAACTATAATAATACTTTACACAACCTTCTATTACTCAAGTATGTATCATAAGCATGTGACCCACACTGAATGAAGGGCACCAGAGTGTCATTTCCACATGATGGAAGAAACTACAGCAAAGAGCTCAATAGATATTTGCTGAAATAGAGAATGAGTAGGTGTACTCCATATCCAGTCTCCAAATCAGAAGTTATATTTATGGATCACTAAGGACAAAAAGGTCAGAATTGATCCTGTATTCATTCAAGCTCCTCAAGAGTATTATTGGAATACTTTTTCTCTTTCTTTAGGCAAATGTGCCACAGAGTCACATAAAGCAAGAAGGTCGTGCATTGTCTTACCAGGTTCCGCAGGCTTATTTCATTTAACTAAAAACCTAGCATTTTAATGGAACTTCCTCAATATTTTATCACTTGACACTGAATAATCGAGAATCAGTTTCAGTATAGATCTGCCATGAAGGCTAAGAAGGCACTTTCCTTATTCTGTGATTTCCAAAAGGATCATTCTATAAAAGGAACAGTAAACTTGAAGGACTTAGGGAAGGATGGAGCAGACTCATTCATGTTAATGGTAGAAGTCCTGCTGACCAGGTCCTACTTCACCCACCAGCTAATTCCATTTCTTTATCTTAGTTCTGTGGAAGAAGAGAGGTACATTTCACATGGTGTTTTCCTTACCATAACCAGGATAGACCCACATAAATTCCCTTTACTAATAATGATGTAACAGTAACTACCATTTAATAAGTATCTACTATGTACTCAGTTTGTAACAGGCTTAACACAGCATCTCATTTAATACACATGGCAATCCTATAATGTAGATTTATATGAAAAACATATACATGTGTGTGTGTATATGTGTGCACACCCACGGTCATAGAGGTTATAGGTGGCAGAGCTCGTACTTGAACTGAGATCTGTCTGATGCAAAAGTTGCAATCCTAAGTACAAACGTTATACAAAAGTTCCCTTTTGGCAGAGGACACTGGCGAAGGCAGTGGTACGGTAGAAGATGCATGGATTTCAGAACCAAATAGTCCTGAATTAAAATGTCAGATACTCAACCTCTTTGAGACTCTCATTGCTCATGTGTAAAAACTGAAATAATAGTTTGATTCTTTCAGGACTGTTATGAGGATTAAATGAGAAAACTGATGCCAAGTCACATATTATTCATCTGAGATTACTGGATTCCCATCTCCTTAAAAACCTCTAGGTGCTTGTATTCTGAGCTCCTAGCCCTGTATCTGTGAAAAAAGTCTAAATACATGCACGTTGAGTCGTACACAGTAGGTGATCTACATAATAACTGCCCTCGTTTGCCTCAGGAATCAGCAAAACAGTCTGTGAAGGTCTCTCTGCCTTTGATAAGAGAGAGAATTAAGAAAGTTAAGAGTTTTCACCGTTGTAACTATCAAAGTACAGCCTTCTAACTCAGGTATTTTGCTTTGTATTCCATCCGTGGGTGATTCCTAAGAAGATCACAAGTGCATCAGAGTCATAGAGATCAGCCTAGGCTGAAGCATTTTCCAGGCAGTAGATTAACATACTTGGCACACAGCCTTACCAACATTGCTTACGGTAAGTTGCTTTTAGTAGGGAAAATTAAGTAGGACTCTCCTGGGAGCACTATTTTAGATGAAGATATCCCCTGAGCCCTGAGGACACTTATAGAAATCTGTGGTGCTGGGACTAACTGATGTCATTCCATTTGGATAATAGATAATTTTCTCAGGAAACCCAAAGCAGAAAGACTGTGTGTGTGTGTGTGTGTGTGTGTGTGTGTGTGTGTAATACAGTTGATACAAATCACAAGAATGAGAAACCAGAATGGCAAGGACAACACTCAAACGACCTCCCAATTTGGTAGAATCTCAGATCTGACAACAAAGCGGGGGAGTCACAGGGACACCAGTTATGGTCAGAAAGCAATGAATGGAGACAATAATGTGGAGAAAAGGGACTTGCCACACTTGCCACAATGAACATATGTTAGGAGTGAATCCATTGACAGAAGACAGGGAAGCAAAAGCCCAGCCAGAACAGACAAGATAGAGGCCAATGTTTTCATGAAGTCTCAGTCATTTAGATCATGAGAGTCAGACAGACATGGGCTTGGGTCCAGCTCTTTTATTTACTACTTGAATGACCTTGGGCAAGCAATTTCTAAGTTTCAGCTTCCTCATCTATAAATGGGAATGGTAAAAATGCTCAGCTTATAGGGCTGTTAGGTGGTTTATAATCACAATGCAAGCATAACACTAGGCATTTATTAAAAACTTAATAAATGTTGGTGGAAACAGTGATAGCAGGCAGCACTCAATAAATGTTATTATCATCTAAGAGCTGGGATAAATGCATTTAATCCTACCAATAACCTTAAGAAGTAAATACAGCTACTTTCCTCCTGTAACAAATGAAAAGACTGAGGCAAAGAAGCCTAAGTAATTTAACTGTGGATCTACGGCTTGTGTGAGGTATAGTGAGAACTGAAGGTAAGGCCAGATGGCTCTAGTGTCTGGGCTCCTAACAGCTAGGGCATGACAATGGCAGTGGTAGACCATAGAAGAGTAGTAGTTTATTAAAAGACATTAACACCATCCTTCTTTAATAATGCTTTCAATAATTCATTCGTTTATCCTACAATATAAAATTCCTATGATACAAAATTCCTACAATACAAAAATTCCTACAATAAAAATACAATATAAGTATTTTCTTCCTGTCAGATGTTCAGTGACATTTAGAAAGCAGTAACTAGCTTCATGGGAGCTTGCCAAAAAATCCAGAGAGCATACAGACTCTGGGATTTGAATTCAAGCCCTGCTAGTGTGCGTGACATGAGTAATGTTGCTTAACTTTTTTAGCTTCCATTTCCTCTTTGGTGAAACTTCAAAGCATTGCTATGAAGATTAAATTAAAGAGGATGATCATATAATGCACCCAGCACATCATAGAGCAGGTGATAAATGTGAAACCTGCTGTCCTCTCTCTTTCCTATAAACCAGCAGGGTAGATTTTTATTTACATCTGAAAAGTTAAGCCAAACAGTGGAAGTTTAGGAACACCTAAACAATAATGCATGCAGAAACATTTTTCTTTCTTCCTTTGGTCTTTCCTTCTGCCCATCTTTCTTCCTCCATGGGACACCATATAACCATTGCATATAACCACGGATATAACCATTACATGCCATGCTTTGTGCATAGCACCAAGGATATAACAGACAAGAAATATATGATTAAGTGCCACACTTAGTGTTCCAGAGGGAGAGATCACTCTGTGCTGAAGTGACCAGGGACAGTCTCACACATAAGATGAAACTTGATTTTGCCCTTGAGGATGAAGGATCTGGATAGGGAATAATAATGTAGGATAGGGGGAAAAGACAGTAAAAAAATGGAAAAAGCCAGTTTGTGTGAGATATTTGCTGGCCAGTCAAGAGGCATCTTTGATGAAATAAATAGTTCATAGAGAGCAACCAGTATAATTAAATAGTCTAATAAACCAGTATAATAAAGCCAATATAATTAAAACACCTATGGAAGCTTATTTTCAACAATAACCTTGCAGTGAAACCCAATGCATAAGCCAGATAAAGCTGAGGTATTCTAAGTGAAGTTGGGGAAAGAAGTCCAGAGATCTTTCCAGGACCATGTCTTTTGCTCCTGGGCATCTACAAACATCCCTTATCACGTTTTGGAATAAAATGTAAAGAAAAACAAAATCTCCCTTAAGAGAGTAATGAAAGTTTAAAAATTCATGTGAGAACAACCTAGGAGAATTTTGAATACAAGTCTGAGTAAGCCTGTACACAACAGAAATTGAATCACAAATGTGAACAGGAAAACAATATAAGGAAAGTCACGTTGAAGAAAAATAACCCGACTTAGATGAACAGTTTGATTTGGGTTACTACAATACTGCCTGCAAGGTGACTAAATGGATATTACTGCAGTCTAGTTTTAATGTGTTCCCAAGATTCAGGTAGAGAAATCAAAATGGCCTGAGAAGCAATAAAGATCTAACCACAAATTTATATAAAACTGTCCTTCAAAAAGGAAAAGGGAGCCCTCCAACTCTCTCTCCATTTTTGAAGCATGAACCCTTTTATATATGAAATCAAGTGCATGAAACTGTTCTTCCACAGTGATTTCCTCAGAACCACGACAATGTGAAGCTCCATCAGCAGTTTATGTCTTTACCCATAAATCCAGAATACCAAATACAGGAAAAATTGTGCTCCGTATATAAGAATTTGATTTACTCAAAACACATATTCCTGAACAATCTTAATATTCTGTTGCTTTAGAGGAATGATGCTGATTGGTTTACTTCTTGAGGAATTCAAATAAAGCCTCTGAGGTATTTTCCCAACTTATTTTTATTCTCTGTATGGACCATGTAGTAGGTGGAATAAGAAGCCCCATGTTCTAATAAGATATCCATGTTCTAATCCCTGGAGCCTGGGAATAGGTGACCTCATATAACAAAAGGGACATTTTCATTATGACTAAGATAAAAAATCTTGAGGTGGGAAGTTGTCTGGATTATCTGATAGGCCCAAGGCAATTATAAGAGTCCTTCTAAGTACAAGAGGGAAGAAGAGTTAGAGAGAGAGAGAAGACTGAAAGCTACAGCCACAGTTATGCCACCTGAGAAGGACTCCCTGGCTATTGCTGCTTCAGAAGATGGCAGAGAGATCTCCAGTCAAGGAAGGAATGGCCTCTAGAAGCTGGAAAAAGAAAGGCAATAGATCCTCTTCTAGTCTCCAGAAGAACATGACCCTGTCAACACTTCCATTTTAGCCTAGTGAAAAACCCATTTTTTCTTCTGTTATTCAGAACCATGACATAAACAATGTGTGGTGTTTTAAGCCACCAAGCATGTGGTAGCTTGTAGCAGCGACAGGAGATTAATACAGAACAATCCCAATACCTAACTTGAAAGGTAGGTAACTAGAGAGAATATCTTGAGGTCAAAGAGGCTCATTGACTTGTTCCTAGACTTAATTTTAGAACCTCTCTTTTCTGGCCATCTTATATTTCTTTAAAATTTCCAGTGACTAATTATGTCCTCAAGTATTCAAACTACCTGGAAAACAATACTCTAAGACACTCATCAGTTGTGTGTTTATGGGAAAGTAGTAATCTTTTCTAGATTTCAGTTTAAATTTCTTAAAAGAAGGTCAGTAAAAGCACTTACTTCCTAGGTTTTTCTAGGGAGGAGGGGGACTGAAAAACAAGACTTGTATAGCTTAATGTATTAATTTTAAAAATGTGTACACAGGAAACAAAATTACTCTATACTAACCGTTTTGTTCAACTTAAAATAAACAACACAGCCAAGGCCTCTACTTCAATGACCTTACATACAGTCTTACACATTGCAGGTGCTCTGTAAATATTGGCCCTACAGTGTTGGCACAGAGTAAGTGCTTATAACAGTGACATGTAGTCAACTTTTTATGATTCTGGAGACAGTGAACGTCAGCAGATGTTTACCAGCATTGTTAGTGAATATATGTTTAGCTAATAAAGACATGGTGGGTCCCTCAATACTATTACACAGTAACTAATTATCTTACACACAAGCAAGAATGGTATATAAATGTACAAATATTTTCTCCATGACTGTACACAACTCATCTAATTATTGAAAGTTTACTAAAATATGGCCTGTGTCATGTTGATAGTGAATCCCACCATGATAGTTATTCTCTGCTTAAAGTCCGTTGGAAAAAATCTTTTGTAGTTGTGGTATACTATGAATGGTCTTTTCTTGTCCGTGGTGTTATGCAGAAGTATGAATGTATCATCAATGCACTAATGCTCAAATTAATGAGCTGTAGCAACTTGTCCTATATGTCAAATTGACATGAGGCATTTAGCAAATACAAGGGAATTTCTAAGCAAAAGGGAGATTCTTTACTCACCTCCTGATTTTTTCCGATGTTCAGGTCTCCCCAGTAACACGCACTCCATAGAAGGTGCCGAATGAAAACAGGACTACAAATAGATTAGTACCCTGTCACTTAAGTAAATCACACCAGCCTTGAAGGCTGGGGAAGGTGGCAGGGCAAGCTGGACTTTCGTGAAGATAAGATTAAAGTGCAGTTCAGGAGAAAGTCACTGAAATGAATACTTCATATTCGAAGGCAACATATATTTACAGAAAATGAAATCTTGGTTAAAACATTTTTGAATCATGTCTAAGTGTTCCCTATAAACTAGAAAGATTTTGCTTGATTTACTTGGTTCAATTTCTAGGCTTTTTCCCCCTCTGTGCTAATGGCAAGCTATCAATCATCAAAGCTGTAATCAGATTTTGCAGAAGGCCACCGGCATCATTTTCAATCATTTAAACTTTGCCAGCCTGCCTCCCTTCTTTGTGAATCACAGAGATTAATGTGAAAGGATTTTTAAATGCATTTTGGAAAAATTAGCAAATTATGATTGTTCTTTAACTCACAGCTCACCATTTCACCAGGCATTATGCATAGTCTTTATTGTGGTTCCTAACAGCTTTATTGCTGGGAGGAAGAAAAATAGAGAAGGCATTCTATACTAAACACTGGGATGGCTCTTTGGACAGATAATCCATGTATTCAAAATATAAAGCTTTAGATAAATGTGCTTTTGTGGTTATATTTTTCCTCCAAGTTATTTTCCTGAAAAAAAAAAAATACCTCCCAAAGTAGACTATGGTTTAAATACCAACTTTTTTTTTTTTTTCAATTATGTATTTTTTTTTCCTTTAGTTTCCTTTAGGTCAAAATTCACCATTTGAAATTCATAAGCCCTTCAGGTGTAAGATTAAATTGTTTCAAGTTAAACAAGAACATTTTTAGATTTCAACCATAAATATTTTCTTTCAAAAAGTTTTCCAATCCATTAAAATCAGATTTATTATGTTTTCCTGTTAAGTTTATTTATTTATTTATTTATTTTGAGAGTCAGAGAGGTGGGGGAGGGACAGCGAAGAGGGAAAAGAGAGAAAATCCCAAGCAGGCTCTGCAATGTCATCACAGAGCCCAGTGTGGGGCTCAAACTCACAAACCATGAGATCGTAACCTGAGCAGAAACCAAGAGTCAGAGGCTTAACCAACTGAGCCACCCAGGTGCCCGTTTTCCTGTTTGTGTAAACATTGCATGCTCATTTTAAAATAGCAAATGAGGGAATAAAGTATAACAATAAATTTAAAATGACCTAAAATCCTGTTAGCCTGAGATACCATCCATTAATTTTAAGATTATTAGATCTACATAGATTTTATTCTTCATTGTTCCTTCTCTTTCTCATTCTCTTTTTCTTATAATTTTCCCTTTTGTCCTCATACTTCAATACCCTTCATCTCTTTGTTCATCTTACTTGAAACCAAAGTTAGCAACTTGATGGATTCCTTCATATTTTCCCCATATTTAAATAAGACATACAGATGATTATGTAAAATATACACATACATATGCACACATGTAGCAGACAAAAAGTAAGGACATAGTGGAACTCAACAATAACAGCAATCAATTGCATATAATTGATATCTATGGACTAATTCATCTAACAACAGCAGAATGCACATTCTTCTCAAACTAATATTAAAATCTACCAAGATAGACCACATTCTGGGTCACAGAACACACCATAATTAAAAGAAATCATGCAATGTATTTTTTTTTCATACAACAATGGAATTAAACTAGAAATCAGTAACAGAAATCCCAAAGAGAAAATCCCATGAGAAAATCCCAAAGTATGCAAAGATTAAAAAACACAATTCTGAACAACACAAGAGTCAAAGAAGGAGTCACAAGAGAAATTAAACATTTTTAATTAAATGGAAATGAAAATGCAACTTATCAAAATTATTTGAATGCAGCAAAAGCAGTGCATAGAGGGAAATTTATAGCATTGAAGGTACCTTTTGGAAAGAAAGAAAGATCTAAAATCAAGCATGTAAGTATCCATGTTGGGAGACTAGGAAGAGCAAATCACATGGCAAGTAAGCAGAAGAAAATAAGAACAGAAATCAATAGATTCTTTAAATTTTTTTTTTAACATTTATTTATTTTTGAGACAGAGAGAGACAGAGCATGAACAGGGGAGGGGCAGAGAGAGAGGGAGACACAGAATCTGAAACAGGCTCCAGGCTCTGAGCTGTCAGCACAGAGCCCGACGCGGGGCTCAAACTCACAGACCGTGAGATCATGACCTGAGCCGAAGTCGGACGCTTAACGGACCAAGCCACCCAGGCGCCCCAGAAATCAATAGATTCTTAAGAAACAGAAAGAAATGAAACTAAAAGATGGTACTTCCAGAAGATTAATAACTTTGATAAGCCTTTAGCAAAGTTAACTAGAAAAAGAGAATATACAGATTACTAATATCAAAAACGAGAGTGGGAATATCACTGCAAATTCTACAGACATTAAGGGAATACTTAAACAAACAACAACAAAAAAACAAAACTCTAGGCTCACAAGTTTGATAGCTTAAATGAAATGGACCAATTTCTTGAAAGACACCACTTCCCAAAACTCACACAAAAAGAAATAGACAATATACCTGTATCCAATAAATAAATTTAACCAATGATTAATAACTTCCTAAAATAGAAAACACTAGACCCTGATGGGTTCACTGGTGAATTCTACCAACATTCAAGGAAGAAATTATATCAATTTTCTAAAATCTCTTAAGGAGAATAGAAGCAAAGAGAATATTTCCCAACCCATTCTGAGGGCAGCATTACCTTTATATCAAAACCAGAAAAAGAACTGACAAGAAAACTACACGTCAATATATCTCGTGAACATAGATGCAAAAATCCTCAACAAAACATTAACAAACCAAATCCAACAATGAATAAAGTTAATTATACACTATCATTAAATGGGTTTTAATCCAGGTAATACAAAGCTGTTTCAACATTTGAAAATCAATTAAGGTAATTTATCACATATACAGACTAACAGAAAAAAAATCACACGATCTTATAAAAAAATGCAGTAAATCATTTGACAAAATCCAACACCCATGCATGATGACAACTTGAGGTAAGCTAGGAGTAGAGGGGAAATTTCTCAACTTGATGGATAATATTAAAAAATTTATAGCTAACATTAAATTTGATGGTAAGAAACTTGCACTTTCCAGCTAAGGTGAGAAACAAGGCAAGGATGTCTCCTCTCACCACTTATTTTCAACACTGTACTGGAGTAAAAATAATGCAAAAAAAAGAAAGATGAAAAAACATTCATATTGGAAAAACAAAGACATAAAACTGTATTTGTTTTTAGATGACATGACCACCTATACAGAAAATCTGAAAGAAGTAACAGTAAAACTCCAGGTACCAATAAGCAATGATAGCAAGGTTACAGAGTATAGATTAATACAGAGAAGGCAATTGCTTTCCTATATACCAGCAATGAAGAAGTGGAATTTAATTATAAATTGAAAACATAGCATTTATATTTACATCTCAAAAAATAAAATACTGGTTGGAGGGAAGATGGCGGCATAGGAGGACGCTGGGCTCACCGCGCGTCCTGCTGATCACTTAGATTCCATCTACACCTGCCAAAATAACCCAGAAAACCGCCAGAGGATTAGCAGAACGGAGTCTCCAGAGCCAAGCGCAGACGAGAGGCCCACGGAAGAGGGTAGGAAGGGCAGCGAGGTGGTGCGCGCTCCACGGACTGGCGGGAGGGAGCCGGGGCGGAGGGGCGGCTCACCGGCCAAGCAGAGCCCCCGAGTCTGGCTGGCAAAAGCGGAGGGGCCGGACGGACTGTGTTCTGACAGCAAGCGGGACTTAGCGTCTGGGAGGTCATAAGTTAACAGCTCTGCTCGGAAAACGGGAAGGCTGGAGGACAAAGGGAGGGAGAGCTGCTGAGCCCCTGGACGGCAGAGCTCAGCTTGGCGGGGAACAAAGGCGCCAGCGCCATCTCCCCCGCCCATCCCCCAGCCAAAATCCCAAAGGGAACCAGTTCCTGCCAGGGAACTTGCTCGCGCAGCGCAAACACCCAACTCTGTGCTTCTGCGGAGCCAAACCTCCGGCAGCGGATCTGACTCCCTCCCGCTGCCACAGGGCCCCTCCTGAAGTGGATCACCTAAGGAGAAGCGAGCTAAGCCTGCCCCTCCTGCCCCCGTGCACCTTGCCTACCCACCCCAGCTAATATGCCAGATCCCCAGCACCACAAGCCTGGCAGTGTGCAAGTAGCCCAGACGGGACACGCCACCCCACAGTGAATCCCGCCCCTAGGAGAGGGGAAGAGAAGGCACACACCAGTCTGACTGTGGCCCCAGCGGTGGGCTGGGGGCAGACATCAGGTCTCACTGCGGCCCCGCCCACCAACTCCAGTTATACACCACAGCACAGGGGAAGTGCCCTGCAGGTCCTCCCCACTCCAGGGACTATCCAAAATGACCAAACGGAAGAATTCCCCTCAGAAGAATCTCCAGGAAATAACAACAGCTAATGAACTGATCAAAAAGGATTTAAATAATATAACAGAAAGTGAATTTAGAATAATAGTCATAAAATTAATCGCTGGGCTTGAAAACAGTATACAGGACAGCAGAGAATCTCTTGCCACAGAGATCAAGGGACTAAGGAACAGTCACGAGGAGCTGAAAAGCGCTTTAAACGAAATGCAAAACAAAATGGAAACGACGACAGCTCGGATTGAAGAGGCAGAGGATAGAATGGGTGAACTAGAAGATAAAGTTATGGAAAAAGAGGAAGCTGAGAGAAAGAGAGATAAAAAAATCCAGGAGTATGAGGGAAAAATTAGAGAACTAAGTGATACACTAAAAAGAAATAATATACGCATAATTGGTATCCCAGAGGAGGAAGAGAGAGGGAAAGGTGCTGAAGGGGTACTTGAAGAAATTATAGCTGAGAACTTCCCTGAACTGGGGAAGGAAAAAGGCATTGAAATCCAAGAGGCACAGAGAACTCCCTTCAGACATAACTTGAATCGATCTTCTGCACGACATATCATAGTGAAACTGGCAAAATACAAGGATAAAGAGAAAATTCTGAAAGCAGCAAGGGATAAACGTGCCCTCACATATAAAGGGAGACCTATAAGACTCGTGACTGATCTCTCCTTTGAAACTTGGCAGGCCAGAAAGGCTTGGCACGATATCTTCAGTGTGCTAAACAGAAAAAATATGCAGCCGAGAATCCTTTATCCAGCAAGTCTGTCATTTAGAATAGAAGGAGAGATAAAAGTCTTCCCAAACAAACAAAAACTGAAGGAATTTGTCACCACTAAACCAGCCCTACAAGAGATCCTAAGGGGGATCCTGTGAGACAAAGTACCAGAGACATCACTACAAGCATAAAACATACAGACATCACAATGACTCTAAACCCGTATCTTTCTATAATAACACTGAATGTGAATGGATTAAATGCGCCAACCAAAAGACATAGGGTATCAGAATGGATAAAAAAACAAGACCCATCTATTTGCTGTCTACAAGAGACTCATTTTAGATCTGAGGACACCTTTAGATTGAGAGTGAGGGGATGGAGAACTATTTATCATGCTACTGGAAGCCAAAAGAAAGCTGGAGTAGCCATACTTATATCAGACAAACTAGACTTTAAATTAAAGGCTGTAACAAGAGATGAAGAAGGGCATTATATAATAATTACAGGGTCTATCCATCAGGAAGAGCTAACAATTATAAATGTCTATGTGCCAAATACCGGAGCCCCCAGATATATAAAACAATTACTCATAAACATAAGCAACCTTATTGATAAGAATGTGGTCATTGCAGGGGACTTTAACACTCCACTTACAGAAATGGATAGATCATCTAGACACACAGTCAATAAAGAAACAAGGGCCCTGAATGATACATTGGATCAGATGGACTTGACAGATATATTTAGAACTCTGCATCCCAAAGCAACAGAATATACTTTCTTCTCGAGTGCACATGGAACATTCTCCAAGATAGATCATATACTGGGTCACAAAACAGCCCTTCATAAGTTTACAAGAATTGAAATTATACCATGCATACTTTCAGACCACAATGCTATGAAGCTTGAAATCAACCACAGGAAAAAGTCTTGAAAACCTCCAAAAGCATGGAGGTTAAAGAACACCCTACTAAAGAATGAGTGGGTCAACCAGGCAATTAGAGAAGAAATTAAAAAATATATGGAAACAAACGAAAATGAAAATACAACAATCCAAACGCTTTGGGACGCAGCGAAGGCAGTCCTGAGAGGAAAAGACATTGCAATCCAGGCCTATCTCAAGAAACAAGAAAAATCCCAAATACAAAATCTAACAGCACACCTAAAGGAAATAGAAGCAGAACAGCAAAGGCAGCCCAAACCTAGCAGAAGAAGAGAAATCATAAAGATCAGAGCAGAAATGAACAATATAGAATCTAAAAAAACTGTAGAGCAGATCAACGAAACCAAGAGTTGGTTTTTTGAAAAAATAAACAAAATTGACAAACCTCTAGCCAGGCTTCTCAAAAAGAAAAGGGAGATGACCCAAATAGATAAAATCATGAATGAAAATGGAATGATTACAACCAATCCCTCAGAGATACAAACAATTATCAGGGAATACTATGAAAAATTATATGCCAACAAATTGGACAACCTGGAAGAAATGGACAAATTCCTAAACACCCACACTCTTCCAAAACTCAATCAGGAGGAAGTAGAAAGCTTGAACAGACCCATAACCAGCGAAGAAATTGAATCGGTTATCAAAAATCTCCCAACAAATAAGAGTCCAGGACCAGATGGCTTCCCAGGGGAGTTCTACCAGACGTTTAAAGCAGAGATAATACCTATCCTTCTCAAGCTATTCCAAGAAATAGACAGGGAAGGAAAACTTCCAGACACATTCTATGAAGCCAGTATTACTTTGATTCCTAAACCAGACAGAGACCCAGTAAAAAAAGAGAACTACAGGCCAATATCTCTGATGAATATGGATGCAAAAATTCTCAATAAGATACTAGCAAATCGAATTCAACGGCATATAAAAAGAATTATTCACCATGATCAAGTGGGATTCATTCCTGGGATGCAGGGCTGGTTCAACATTCGCAAATCGATCAACGTGATACATCACATTAACAAAAAAAAAGAGAAGAACCATATGATCCTGTCAATCGATGCAGAAAAGGCCTTTGACAAAATCCAGCACCATTTCTTAATAAAAACCCTTGAGAAAGTCGGGATAGAAGGATCATAAAAGCCATTTATGAAAAGCCCACAGCTAACATCATCCTCAATGGGGAAAAACTGAGAGCTTTTTCCCTGAGATCAGGAACACGACAGGGATGCCCACTCTCACCGCTGTTGTTTAACATAGTGCTGGAGGTTCTAGCATCAGCAATCAGACAACAAAAGGAAATCAAAGGCATCCAAATTGGCAAAGATGAAGTCAAGCTTTCGCTTTTTGCAGATGACATGATATTATACATGGAAAATCCGATAGACTCCACCAAAAGTCTGCTAGAACTGATACATGAATTCAGCAAAGTTGCAGGATACAAAATCAATGTACAGAAATCAGTTGCATTCTTATACACTAACAATGAAGCAACAGAAAGACAAATAAAACAGATCCCATTCACAATTGCACCAAGAAGCATAAAATACCTAGGAATAAATCTAACCAAAGATGTAAAAGATCTGTATGCTGAAAACTATAGAAAGCTTATGCAGGTAATTGAAGAAGATATAAAGAAATGGAAAGACATTCCCTGCTCATGGATTGGAAGAATAAATATTGTCAAAATGTCAATACTACCCAAAGCTATCTACACATTCAAAGCAATCCCAATCAAAATTGCACCAGCATTCTTCTCGAAACTAGAACAAGCAATCCTAAAATTCATATGGAACCACAAAAGGCCCCGAATAGCCAAAGTAATTTTGAAGAAGACCAAAGCAGGAGGCATCACAATCCCAGACTTTAGCCTCTACTACAAAGCTGTTATCATCAAGACAGCATGGTATTGGCATAAAAACAGACACATAGACCAATGGAATAGAATAGAAACCCCAGAACTAGACCCACAAACGTATGGCCAACTCATCTTTGACAAAGCAGGAAAGAACATCCAATGGAAAAAAGACAGTCTCTTTAACAAATGGTGCTGGGAGAACTGGACAGCAACATGCAGAAGGTTGAAACTAGACCACTTTCTCACACCATTCACAAAAATAAACTCAAAATGGATAAAGGACCTGAATGTGAGACAGGAAACCATCAAAACCTTAGAGGAGAAAGCAGGAAAAGACCTCTCTGACCTCAGCCGTAGCAATCTCTTACTCGGCACATCCCCGAAGGCAAGGGAATTAAAAGCAAAAGTGAATTACTGGGACCTTATGAAGATAAAAAGCTTCTGCACAGCAAAGGAAACAACCAACAAAACTAAAAGGCAACCAACGGAATGGGAAAAGATATTTGCAAATGACATATCGGACAAGGGGCTAGTATCCAAAATCTATAAAGAGCTCATCAAACTCCACACCCGAAAAACAAATAACCCAGTGAAGAAATGGGCAGAAAACATGAATAGACACTTCTCTAAAGAAGACATCTGGATGGCCAACAGGCACATGAAAAGATGTTCAACGTCGCTCCTTATCAGGGAAATACAAATCAAAACCACACTCAGATATCACCTCACGCCAGTCAGAGTGGCCAAAATGAACAAATCAGGAGACTATAGATGGTGGAGAGGATGTGGAGAAACGGGAACCCTCTTGCACTGTTGGTGGGAATGCAAATTGGTGCAGCCGCTCTGGAAAGCAGTGTGGAGGTTCCTCAGAAAATTAAAAATAGACCTACCCCATGACCCAGCAATAGCACTGCTAGGAATTTATCCAAGGGATACAGGAGTACTGATGCATAGGGGCACTTGTACCCCAATGTTTATAGCAGCACTTTCAACAATAGCCAAATTATGGAAAGAGCCTAAATGTCCATCACCTGATGAATGGATAAAGAAATTGTGGTTTATATACACAATGGAATACTACGTGGCAATGAGAAAAAATGAAATATGGCCTTTTGTAGCAACATGGATGGAACTGGAGAGTGTGATGCTAAGGGAAATAAGCCATACAGAGAAAGACAGATACCATATGGTTTCACTCTTATGTGGATCCTGAGAAACGTAACAGAAACCCATGGGGGAGGGGAAGGAAAAAAAAAAAAAAAGAGGTTAGAGTGGGAGAGAGCCAAAGCATAAGAGACTGTTAAAAACTGAGAACAAACTGAGGGTTGATGGGGGGTGGGAGGGAGGGCAGGGTGGGTGATGGGTTTGAGGAGGGCACCTTTTGGGATGAGCACTGGGTGTTGTATGGAAACCAATTTGACAGTAAATTTCATATATTAAAAAATAAAAAATAAAAAATAAAATAAAATAAAATAAAATAAAATACTTAGGTATAGAACTAATAATATATATAATACCTGTATGAGGAACACTGTAAAACTCTGATGAATGAAATCAAAGACCTAAATAAATGTAGAGATAGTCTATGCCCATGGAGAGTAAGGCTCCATGTTATCAAGATATCAGTTCTTTCCCACTTGATCTATAGATTCAATACACTTCCAATAAAAATACCAGCAGGTTATTTTTGGTATATCAACAATCTGATTCTAAAGTGCATATGGAGACGCAAAGGACCCAGAATAGGCAATACAATATTGAAGAAGAACGAAGTGGGAGGAGTGATGCCACCTGACTTTGAGGCTTACTATAATGACACAGTAATCAAGACAGTATGATATTAGTGAAAAAGTAGACAAGTAGATCGATGTAACAAAAACAGATAACCCTACAATACACTCCCATAAATACAGTAAACTCATCTTTGACAAAGGAATAAGGTCAATACGATAGAGCAAAGGTGTTCTTTTCACCAAATCGTGCTAGAACAACTGGGCATCTACATGTAAGAACCTGAATCAGACACAGACCTTATATCCTTCACAAAAATTAATTCGAAATGGATCACAGACTTGAATGTAAAATGCATAACTATAAATCTCCTAGGAGATAACATAGGAGAAACCTATATGACCTTGGGTTTGGCAAAGACTTTTTAGGTATGTCATTGATGGCAAGATCTATGAAAGAAATAACTGAGAAGCTGAATTTCATTAACATGATAAACTTCTGCTCTGTGAAAGACAGTCAAGAGAATGAAAATACAAGCCACAGAATGGAAGAAAATATTTACAAGACACATGGGATAAAGGACTGTTACAAAAAAAAAAGACAAAAAACAAAGCTCAGCAGTAAGAAAATAAACCAGATTAAATAATAGGCCAATGATCTTAACAGACACCTCATCAACAATATACATATGACAAACACATGAAAAGGTGTTCCACATTATACATCATCAGGGAAATGCAAATTAAGGTAACAATGAGATGCCAGTACGTATCTATTATAATAAGTCAAATCTGGAACCCTGAAAACACCAAATGCTGGTAAGGATTTGGATCAAGAATAACTCTTCATTGCCGGTAGGAATGGAAAAATTGTACTGCCACACTGAAATAGAGTTTAGCAGTTTCTTACAACCAAACCTACCCTTACCATATGACCCAGCAAGTGTGTTCCTTGGTATATACCCAAAAGAGTTGATTACTTATGTCTACACAAAAATCTGCACTTGAGATTTATAGCAGCTTTATCTATATTTGTCAAAATTTGGAAACAACCAAGATGTCCTTCAATAAGCAAAAGGATAAATAAACTATGGTACATCTAGACAGTGGAGTATCTTTCAGTACTAAAAATAAATGAGCTATTCCACCATGAAATGACATGGGGGAACATTAAATGCATACTATTAAGTGGAAGAAGCAATTTCAAGAGGCTACATACTGTATGATTCCAACTACATGACATTCCGGAAAAAGCACAACTATGGAGACAATATAAAAATGAGTAGTTGCCAATGTTTGGGAGAGTGAAGGAGAAAAGATTAGGAAGAGCCTGGAGGAATTTTAGGGCAGTGATGTAATCTTTATGATGCT
The DNA here is from genome assembly GCF_018350215.1 of Panthera leo. Classification (NCBI taxonomy): domain Eukaryota; kingdom Metazoa; phylum Chordata; class Mammalia; order Carnivora; family Felidae; genus Panthera; species Panthera leo. The sequence continues at coordinate 63,930,786 of NC_056689.1, forward strand.
ATAATGATAGACACATGCTGTGTCCAAACCCACAGAACACAAAACACCAAGAATGAACCCTAATGTAAACTTTGGAGAATCATGTTGTGCTAACGTAAGCTCGACGACTGTAACCATTGTATAACTCTGATAGACTGATGTTGTTAATAGGGAAGATTACGTGTGTGTAAGGGTGGGTGTATTTGGGTAATCCCTCCACATGAAAGTGCTTTTAAGTAATAGTCCTTTCAAAATATTTTCAAGGGTAATTTTGAATCTATGCACAAAACGATTTCATTGGCTTTTGTATATGTAGTAAGGCCAGAGGCCCACTGTCTTAATTCAGTGTTTGAATTTGTTTATTCAAAGCTTTGTTTCATTCCTTTTAGAGGGCTTTCAATTTCCAGTTTACTTTTATTCGCCAGATGTGGCACATTGGGGATCAAAGCCTACTTTGCATACTTGTGTTCCTCCTCATTGGTGGACCATGAATTGTGATATTTTGTTCCCCTAGACATTGTGAGATTATTTAAAGCTCTGCTTAGTTTCTCAGTCATGAGGTTTACTTTCAGAAATAGCAGGGATAGGGCGCCTGGGTGGCTCAGTCGGTTAAGCATCCAACTCCTGCTCAGGTCATGATCTTGCGTTTCATCATTTGGAGCCCTGTGGTGGGCTCTGTGCTGACAGCTCAGAGCCTGGAACCTGCTTCAGATTCTGTGTCCCCCTCTGTCTCCGCCCCACCCCTGCTTGTGCTCTGCATCTCTCTGTCTTTCAAAAATGAATAAACATAAATTAAAAAAAAAAAAAAGAAAGAAATAGCAGGGATAGTCAGCATTTAGAAATTATCTCAAGGGGAAAAACAGCATCAAACAAATGTCAACTTTTTAAAAATCTTCTTGTCTTCTAAATTTACCCAGTAAATTATCAGTGTTTTTGGTAAGTCTCTCATTCCTTCAAAGAAATTCCTATTTAATACTTTATTTAGTTTAATACTGCTTAGTGGGAAAGCTATCTGAAACAAACAATACTCTGGACACACCATCCTTTTGTAAATTTCTTAGCCATTTCCTTCTTCATTTTTTTGCTTTTGGATCATTTGCCTTGTAAAATAAATTTTAATTAATATTGCATAATTTTGCATATATTATTTTAATAAGTTAGTATCAATAACTATACCTTTCACAGATGAAAACTTTTCTTTCCTTTTAATTTTTTAACCAAAAAAGATTAAATGATTTCATATTTGTGAAATACTATACCAACTGCTAGGAATACAATGAACAAGGGAGTGACAGGTCCTGTGTTTATGCAACCTCATGTCTAGTGGGAGAGAAAGAAAACCAATATTAGCCTAAACATTTAAAATAGAACTAGTACTATGAAGAAAATGCATGGTGTGCAGAGAGGAATCTTGCATAGACAGAGCAGTCAGGAAAACTTCTGAAGAAGTTACTGGAAGAGAAATGAAAATAGCTTTATCTGGGCAATGGAAGAAGATAAATGTATATGCAAAGGCTTTGAGGTGGCAAGGAGCAGGGTGGGTTCCAGGAACCAAATAAAGAACAGCTAGGTAGAAGCTGTGGGTGTCAGGAGGAGTGTGCTGAAAGATGAGCCTCAAGGAGCAGATGAAAGAGAGAGAATTTGGGTCTTACAGGACGTGGGTTATTCGTAGGTCACAGAATAACCAACTGCTTAACACTTAACACTTTAAAACAATAAACATCCATCATCTCATATAATTTCTGTGGGGAAGAAAGCTAGGAGTGAATTCACTTGGTGATGCTTGTTCAGATAGGTCATGAGGTTACAGACAGCTAAAGATTCTACTGGGGCTACAGCATCCACGCCCATGAGACCAGGCACAGGTGGCATTGTTGACACAGGAAAATGATTTTTAGTACCAATGTCCTAATCTTTTCTTTCTTAATATATTCTGCAATCCCACAGTTGCCAGGATATAGAAATCCTTTCCTCAGACAATATCTCCATTAAATTAATTAATTGTGTGTATACTTATGCACATACATACATGTATATTTACATATATATATGTATATGTATACACACACGCACACACACACACACACACATATATATATATAAAGTAGAAAATGCATTACCCTTATTCATATTTTAGCCAGCTAGTTCCTGGCCTGTAATGTGCCTTTTCATGACTTATATCCTCCCTAGATTTACAAAGCTCTCTTCTGAAGTACTATTTCTTGAGCATCAAGACTTAACTTGTCAGTAAAATTACCACAGAGCAGCTAAATAAACCTTACATGTTTGAGGGTCTTTGATTTATTGTTGTTTTGTTTTGTTTTGTTTTTCAGTTTCAAGGGGCTTCTCAAAGGGCATTTTAAATTTGGTATTAGAATGAAGACTGCCTTCGGAAAAGTAACTTTTATCCACAGATGTACCATTTGTCCTTGTTCTGAAGCATTATCGCATAAGCATAAAATAATCTTCACTGAGTTCTCTTAGACTATATAACATTCTGGACAACTGGAAAGACTCTTTCCTGGAATTAGATATGGAACACCGCAGAACATTTCTGGCTCTCTTTGGTTGCAGGGGTACATTATGTACTAGGGCCAACACTTTTATGGCTCAAGAAAGTCATGATCTGAATCATCTGGAGTTCAGAAACTTGTTTAAATATTTCAGAGAAGAAATAAATTGTAGGCAGGACGTGATATGAAGGTTAGTGTGCAGGAGCTTATCTAAGACACTGATAGCCTCTCATCTCATTTGTTTTAAGGATAAATCTATTACAAATAGAAATCCAATGCTTTTAACGGAGCAGATGCTGACAATCTAAAACTAAGTAGAACAAACCACCTCCAATAAATTCATCAGTCAGTGATCATTATTCTTTCATTTAATCATATTCCCAGAAATAAACTTGAATTTAATTCATGGAACTTCAAGAATCAGCTATTAGCAGAGTAAGAGCAGCAAGAATCTGGTCTTACAGGGTACATTATTCACTGCTATAAAATGAGTTATTCGATAACCAAACCTTGAACTTCATCTCAAACTAGGCACTTGATGAAATTAAAAAAAAAAAAAAATGAAGGATAGTGTCTTCGTTTATGTATTTACTATTTTAAAAAACAAAAAAGAGAAAATATTCGCAAATAATTTTTAAATGCTGTTTTGGGTAGAGTTTTAAATTGGGGAGTTATTATTTTGAAGGCTAGAATTCAACTGGTTGAAGTTTTGGAGTCACGCAGAATTCTTACCTTCTTTTTAATGTGGAAAAGTTGCCCAGAAACCAGAGGATTTTAGGTGAGCTAAGAGCTGTATGTGGGAGAACCAGAAGGATTTTTCCACCATGTCCACTTCAGCAAATTGCCACATTCTCTAAAAATTATGAAGGATAAGAAAGTAACCCCAAATAGGTTGACTCCTGTCTAGGCCTTAACACCCTCACACCCTCAAATGAAAGTTAGTTCATCCAAATAGCACAATTATTTTAAAATGAGTCAATCAGGGGCACCTGGGTGGCTCAGTCAGTTAAGCATCCGACTTGGCTCAGGTCATGATCTTGTGGTCCGTGAGTTCGAGCCCCGCGTTGGGCTCTGTGCTGACAGCTCAGAGCCTGGAGCCTGTTTCAGATTCTGTGTCTCCCTCTCTCTCTGCCCCTCCCCCGTTCATGCTCTGTCTCTCTCTGTCTCAAAAATAAACGTTAAAAAAAATAATAAAAAAAAATAAAATGAGTCAATCAGAGGGTGAGTATTTTGCGAATTTAATCAATCTTGTGATAAGGTAGCATGGAAAATAGGCCATCAATGTCATTCAGGCAACCCAATTGTTTTGTTTATAAAAAGCCTGAGGCCCACATTTGAAAAGTTATATGGTTAGTGATCTAATTAGAAAGAAAAACTTGGTTCCTTTATTCTTAAACCAGAACCCTTTCTACCCCGCAGCGCAAAAGCTTGCTAGCTTAACCTGGACCTGATGAAAATTTCCACACTGTGTCTTCCGTTACATGTTGTACATTCACAAATATGATCTGATCTGGAGAAACTATGCTGTTTCTAGAGATGTTTATAAGTAAATAAAGATATAAACAGATGAAGTGATTTTGCCTGAATGTCTTATTGTGATATTTCTCCTAAAACCTGATTCTTTTTATCACCATTACATTCAAATATAGTTACAATTTCCAGAAATTACTTATTTGGGGATCCTCTGGGTTTACTCGATGAATTGGGATTCTGAGGGCTCAGGAGGAATAGCCTTTATTTGTTCATTTAAAAAAATTGTTTAATGTTTATTTTTGAGGGAGAGAGAGAGAGAGAAAGAGGCAAGGGCAGAGAGAGAGAGAGAGAGAGAGAGAGAGAGACAGAATCTGAAGCAGGCTGCAGGCTCTGAGCTGTTAGCACAGAACCTGATGCAGGGCTCCAACTCACGGACTGTAAGATGATGACCTGAGCCAAAGTTAGATGCTTAACCGACTGAGTGCCCCAGGTGCCCCAGGAGGAATAGACTTTAGATAGCCATATTCCTCATGGCATCATTTATTTACATGACTTATAATTTAATATGTTTAAAAAAGAGCCATTATGAATTTTTCAATATACCAAAGAATAGTTAAGCAGTCCATGTGATATGTTAGTATATTTGGGAGGGAAATGAGATGGGATCATATATACCATATTCTTGGGGAAAATGATTTCACAATTTCTATTCATTTTCATGCAATATTTTAATTGTGCCAGAGGCAAAAAAAAAAAAAAAAAAAAAACAATGTGAGAAAAAGTAATCAGATATGAGCTACTCTTCAGAGAATAAAACCTATGGAAGATTTTTAATAATCATGAGATGGTATGAACATTCCTACTCTATAAAAGCAACAGAGCTCTTTTCTCTTTGATCTTTCACCTAAATTTTATTAAAAAAAAAAAGAAAACAAAACTTCTGAGGTTAAAGTAGAATTTATAATTTGTCCTTTCCTTTTTCCTCAATAGTAGACAATGGTCTAAATACTGAGTCCAATTCCACAGTTTTGAGATATACAGATATGGCTCTCACTTTAAGTTAACAGGAAGAAATTTAACTAAAAAACCTAGGTATCCCAAATGATTGTACATTATTCTCCATTCAAGAACAGACACTTGTTGTGAAGAACACTGGGTAGTGTATATAAGTGATGAATCACTAAGTTCTATTCCTACTCCTATTTCTATTCCTATTCCTATTCTTATTAATTAATTAATTAAAATCACCAAATGCATATTGAGTCTCTGCCATCCCCCAGACACTATTCTTTCCATATTTTAGTAGGAAGAGACAAAATATAGACCAAAAATATATCAGGTGGTAGCACATAAAAACAAAGCAGTAAAAGGGACATGGAGAGTGAGGCATCATGTGGGTGCTATTTTATATGCAGTCATGGGGAGAGAACTCTCTACTAAGGTGGTATTTGTATAGAAATTGGAAGCCAATGGGGGAGTGAATCAAGTCTATATATGGAAGAAGAGCATTGTAGAAAAGAAAAAGTCAAGTACAAAGGCCTTGAAAGGGGTGTGTGCTTCGCATGTTAGAGGAAAAACAATGGAGACCAAGGTAGCTGAAGAGGAATGACTGAGGGGTCAAGTGGCAGGGGATGAAGTGGGAGAGATGGTAGGGTTTAAGTCATATGGGACTTTGACTTTTCCTCCGAGACAGAAAACCATCCCCCTGGTTTTGGAGGGTGTTTAGCATAGGGTTAAGGAAAAGTGGCTGATGGGTGGAGAATAAACTAACAGGATACAAGTGGATACAGGAAACCAAGTTAGGAATCTACTATAATGATCCACTTGAGAAATATGGCAGCTTGTATTAAGTAATAACAGATGAATATGTTTATTCTTTCTCAGGAGGCCTTTCCTCACCTGGCTGAGGCTACCTACCCAAGCAGCCTGCTCTCTGCTAAATCTGCCATAGAGAAGTCCTGGAGATTGCCATCTTGTCTTTCTCCCCTCTGGCCTGGCCTGTCACCACTACTGTGATGAGCACTGAGTCAGACTCTCAACTCTATTCAAATATTTGGAGACCTAGGTAGGGTCACAAGTGCAAACCATTAAATTCATTCTGTTCTCACTAGGGACACCCGTCCCCTCTCAGCTCTGCTTGGGTCTCATGTTATTAGGTTTCTCCCAGAATATGGGAGAAAGCACCTGTGCTACTTGCTTTCCCCTCCAACCATACCTAGATGTAGACAAGGGTACATGTGTGAACAACTCTTCCCCCCATCCCTTCCTTTTAATCCCTTCTGGGATAAAAGGGCTAACTTTCCTTTATTGGCCTTTAGGACATATTACTGTAGTGTTTAAGCAGCAAGAGTTTGCCTGAGTGTAATAGAGATGCTTTTTCTGAGAGGAGAAATAGCAAGGCCTGAGTCTGGGCTGTGTTCTTCACAGATATTTGGGAAAGTTTCTGTTGCCTTGTTAATGACTACTAAGTGCTTTACTGTAGAAGTCAGGTACTTACTTTCTCATTATTTGGGACAAAACACATCATGGTTCAAACCTGTTAGCTAGGTTTGAAATACTGAGATACTATTATTGACAATATCTTAACAGTCCAAGAATGTTATGCTATTGTCACCAACTGAAAATAAAGAGATCACAAGTGTTATTCAAGAATTTGGTGAAAGCTAATACACATTAACACATCTCTCCCCCAGTCTCTCAAAACTATCATCTCTAAATATACTGTAATCACCTAATACAATTTGTGGAAAAGCCATAAGCATCTTGTGAAACCTTACATAAAAACATTCACACAATGATGCAGATTTTTGCAGTCAGGAAAAAGGGTGGAGTAAGGACTAAATTTGAAACAAATCATCTCCATAAAAGCAAAAAGAACACCATCAAAAAAAGAATCAAAACTTTTTTTAGAACTCTGGAAATTAACCAAAGGTTTGCGGCAATCTGGGGAATGCTTAGTCAAGAAAAACAGCTGACTCTCTGTAAGAACTCCAAGGTTTGTGGCAATTTAACTTGCACTATTCCCAGGTCTCCCTCCTGATATCTGCAGTATCCTTGAAAACCGATAGTCCACAGTCACAGTAAAAAAAACCAAAAACCAAAAAACAAAAAACAACCTGGGAAAGACAAAACAGTGTTAGAGCGACTTCAAAGCCCAATTCCCAGGGAATTTTCTTTATTTGACCTGTCTTTTGGCTTCCTGGGATATCAGGTTTGCAAGAGTGACTTTATTTGACTTGACTCAGCACACACAATATAAAAAGCCTTTTGCCTCTAGGCATTTATTGAAAAATCACACCTAATCGTTAAATTTAGTGGTTGCTTAAAGTTCTGCTTAACAGGGCAAACAACTAGCTAGCCAAAAAGCTTAATAAGAAGAGCTGGGGAATTAAATGTCCATAAGTGAATTTGAAAAGCTCAAAAATATTTCCAGGAAACTAGAAGATCGCACACATATACAGGACAGTGCATATGCTGAGGAAAGACCTAGGAAGGCCCTAAACTCTTACTTCTAGCTAATCTTGAGGCTCTGTGCAAATAGAAATTAAAGGTTAGTATGGAGCTATAAACTGCCTGGCTGAATGCAAACACCCAACACACACATGGATCCTCAACAAAGACTAAGGGACTAATTGACTATAGGTATCAAAGGAAATAACTGTCTAATCATTGACTATTGAGTTAACTGAGCAAAGGCTTTAATGGCCTTAGATGATTAAGAATTCAGACTTCACATAATTCAAAAAAGTCACTAACGAAACAATAACAACAACAGTAGGAAATGTAAAAACTCCAGAATTGTCATGTTGTCATTTAAAATGCCCATTTTCGGGGCTCCTGGGTGGCTCAATTGGTTGAGCATCTGACTTTGGCTCAGGTCATGATCTCACAGCTTGTGAGTTCAAGCCCCGCATCAGGCTCTGCGCTGACGGGTCAGAGCCTGGAGCCTCTTCAGATTCTGTCTTTCTCTCTCTCTGCCCCTCCTCCATTCACACTCTGTCTCTGTGTCTCAAAAATAAATAAACATTAAAAAACTTTTTTTTAAATGTCCATTTTCAACAACAACAACAAACAGCAAGTCTTGCAAAGGAATAAGAAAGAATGCTCCATAGAGACAAAAATAAAGCGATCAATAGAAACAGAACTTGAGGAAGTCCAGACATTTATTTTAATGACAAAGATTTTAAATCAGGTATATTAAACATCTTTAAAGTCCTAAAGAAAACCATGCCTAAAGAAATAAAGAGAAATATAAAAATACCATCTAACCAAATAAACAATATCAAAAAATATATAGAAGTCATTTAAAAAACAAATATAAATTATGGAGTTTAAAAATATAATAAATGAAAAAAAAAATTACTAGAGGGGCTTAACAGCAGATTTTAACAAGCAGAAGAAAGTATCAGCAAAATAAAGACAGGTCAGTTGAGATGATCCAGACTGAAAACAAAAAGAATGAGAAAACTGAAGAGAGGCTCAGAGACCTGTGAGACATTGTCAAGTACCAATATATGCATATGCATTCTGGAGGAATCCCAGAACACAAGAGAAAAAAGAATCTGAAAAAGAATTTAAAGAAATAATGGCTAAGATATACCATATTGGATGAATAATATTAATCCATGTTTCCAAGAAGCTGAACAAATTCCAAGTAGGATAACTCAAAGATATCTACACCTAGACCTGTCATAATCAAACTGTCAGAGACAACAAATCTTGAAAGTAGCAGAGGGACATTTCCCCATGCACAAGCGCTTCTCAGTAAGATGAACCTGATTTAGTATCGAAACTTGCGGAGGCCAGAAGACAGTGAGGTGACATTCAAACGGCTAAAAAAACAAAAACTGTCAACCAAGAATTCTATATCAAACTGAATTACCCTTTAATTATGAAAGTAAAATTAAGACAACATATTCAGGAAGGAGGTAAGATGGTGGAGGAGTAGGCAGACCCTAAGTTTGCTTTTTTCCCTCAAACACAGTTAAATATCACATCATTTTGAACACCCAAGAAATCAATCTGAGGACTGAGAGAGCGAAACTGCACAACCGGAAGTAGGAAAACAGATACATCATGGAAGGAAGGAGCTACAGAGAGTAGATTTGGGGGAGGTAAGAAGTCCAAGTGCTGTGAAGTGGAGGGAGCCCTGGTTACAGAGATAGAAGAGAGAGCGAGAGAGGAAGAAAGAATGAAAACGTGCGCAACGAACTGCACCACAAAAACACTTCCCCAAAACAACGGACTGGGAAAAGAAGAGGACCTGACTGCCTCAAGCTATTATAAGCAGCAGAGCACAAAGTCTGAAGGTTTAGAAGTGCATGGCATTGCCGGGGTCATGCTTGTCAGGCTTAGCAGTGTTTCTGTGAGGAGGAAAGGCAGAGACCTGGGAAGAGGCTACATGGTGTGAGGACCCCCGGGGTCACATGGGGACAAAGAGCTCCCATGCTTGGAGTGCATTTGGGAGTGGCTGCCTGGCCTCTCCAGGGACAACAAGAACCAGCAGTCCCAAAATGCTGCTCTGTTCCCTAGCATAGGAACAAAGACATTGGCTGAGGGCAGCAAAATTTGACACAGGCTTTGTGCTGCACTCAACCATAAATTTTGAACCACTGCATGGTCACGCAACCACTTTTTTGGGACAAACCAGCAGATGGAAAAAGTGTGGTGAGACCCTCCCCCAGAGGATCAGTGCAGGTCCCTAAAATTTGGAGTTTGGAGTTTTGAAACCCAGCTGTGTGTGTAAAATAAAACACAGGAATCCTTCACTCCCTAGCAGGCAGTCACCACAGATGCAGGCAAGGTGAAGGCCAGGATCCGGTAGAAGGTGGGGACACAAGAGAGCTGATTGTTGGCTCTTCTGTGAGGGCTCACTGAAAAGTGGCATGCACAAACTCTTCTCTTTGAGGAAAGAGAGAGCAGGGCAATGCAATTCCCCTGTGGGTGCATCTCTACCAGGCAAGTCCCCCTAAGAACCAGCACAGAAATCCCCCCTCACACACACACACAAGACCAGCACAAACCCCTTGCTTGCACCAAGTCTACTGATCATAGAGTGCTGCAAGGCTTCAGCTTTAAGAGAAATAGGATCTAGCCATCACCACCACCACCACCACCACCACCACCACCACCACCACCACCCCCCGCCTTTTTGGCCTCTTCTTAATATAGCCATTACTCTTAGAAGCAAGAATACAACAGACTTTTCTATTACACACAATAAAAAATAGTGACTGAGGAATTCACCCCAAAACAAAGAACAGGAAGAAGTCATGGACAGTTATTTAATCAATACAGATACAAGTAAGAGGTCTGAACTGGAATTTAAAACAAAAGCCATGAGGATACTAGCTGGCTTTAAGAAAAGCATAGAGGACACCAGGGAGTCCCTTACCACAAAGATAAAAGACCCAAAAACTAGTCAGACAAAAATTTTTAAAAAAATGCTGTAACTGAGATGCAAAACCAAATAAAGGTGATGACAATGAGGATGGATGAAACTAGAGTGAATCAGTGATATAGACGATAAAATTATGGAAAATAAAGAAGCTGAAAAAGAAAGAAAGGTATTGAATTACTAATGTACAAGTTGGGAGCTCCGTGACTCCTTCAAGCGTAATAACATTCATGTCATAGAAATCCCAGAAGAAGAAGAGAAAGAAAATGAAACAGATGGTTTATTTAAGCAAATTATAGCTGAAAACTTACCTAATCTGGGGAAGGTCACAGACATTGAAATCCAAGAAGCACAGAGAACCCCCATTAAATTCAGCAAAAGCTGGCCGTCACCAAGACATAGATAGCATAGAGAAATTTACAGAATGAACAAACAAGGAAAGACTCTTGTAAGCAGCAAGGTGGGGGAGAGGAAGGGGAGAGTATTTAACCTGCAAAGGAAGACAGATCAGGTTCACAGCGGATCTGCACACAAAAATGTGGCAGGCCAGAAGGGAGTGGCAGAATTTATTAAAAATGCTGAGTGGGAAAAATAGGCAGCCAAGAATATTTTATCCAACAAAGCTATCATTCAGAATAGAAGAACAGAGAAAAAGAGTTTCCCAGATGAACAACAACTAAAGGTGTTTGTGACCACTAAACCAGCTCTGCAAGAAATATTAAAGGGGACTCTTTCAGTGGGGGGTGGGGGGAAGACCAACAAAGACTAGAAAGGAACAGAGAACATCATTAGAAACACCCACTTTACACTCTGAATGTAAATGGACTAAATACTCAAATCAAAAGACATATGGTATCAGAATGGATTAAAAAAAAAAAAAAACAAGACGCATCTATATGCTGCCTACAAGAAACTCATTTTAGACGTAAGGACACCTATAGATTCAAAGTGAGGGAATGGGGAAAGATCTATCATGCTAATGGTGGACCTCAAAACAAAGGCGGAGTAGCCATACTTAGACAAACTAGATTTTAAAACAAAGACTGTAATAAGAGATTAAGGTCATTATATCATAATCTATAATTTATCATAATTTATCAATATGCTAAATTTATCTATGAAAACCCATAGTAACTTCATACTAAATGTTGACAGACTGAAAGCTTTTCCTCTAAGATCAGGAATAAGGAATAGATGTCCATTCTCACCACTATTATTCAACATCGTACTGAAGTTCAAAAAATTAGGGAAGAAAAAACAAAAGCCATTTTGGAAAGACAAATGGAAAATTATTACTATTTTCAAATGACATGAATTTACACATAGGAAAGTCTAAGCATTCCCTCAAAAAAACAAAAACTATTAGAATAAACGAGTATAGCAAGGTGAAGGATAATAGATACATGCACAAAATTCAATTGTTATTCTAAATATTAGCAGCTGACGGTATGAAAATGAAATTTAAATAATGACCTCTGATATACCATCGCCAATAACAAAATACTTATAAAAATTAACTCATTCCTGCAAAATACGAGAAGTGCAAGACTTGCACACTGAAAACTATAAAACATGGCTGAAATAAAATAACGAAGGGCTAGATAAATGGAAAGACATCCTGGCTTTATGACTGAAAGACTTAACATTGTTAAAATGGTAATGAGATTGTCAAATTTTCAGTTGCCTTTTCTTCTCCTTTTTTTTTCTTCTTCTTTTTGTAAATTGCCTTTTATTTTAAAATGGAAAAATTGATCCTAAAACTCATTTGGAAGTGCCACGGACCCAAAATAGCCACAACTTGAAAAAGAGTAAGATTGGAGGACTCACTCTACCCGATTTCAACAGTTTCTATCTACAAAGCTATAGTAATCCAAATAATAGTGGTACTGGCATCAGGACAGATGTATCGATAAATGGAATAAAATTGAGAGTTGACAAACAGGTAGACAAACAGGGAAGTAGACAGATAGATATCCACACATCCCTTATCTCACACATCCATTTGTATATATGTGCTAGTAATGTGTAGTGTAGTAAATTTTTTAACAGTTCGCCCTCGCACAACACAGGGGTTAGGGGTTGTTGACCCTGCAGATAGTTGAAAATCCAAATACAACTTTGACTCCCCCAAAACTTACCTACTAGCCTACTGTTGACTGGAAACCTTGTCAATAACACTTGATTAATGTATATTTTGTATGTTAAAATGTATTACATACTATATTCTTACAATAAAGCTTGGAGAATAATGTTAAGAAAATCATGAGAAAATACATTTCAGTAGTGTATTTATAAAAAAAAAATAAAAAAGGCGATGTATATGTGGACCTGTGCAGTTCAAACCCAGATTGTTCAAGGGTCTATTATATTATTTTTGAAATATGGATTTAGGCTATGACTGAGGAACAATGGCCACCTGGTAAAAGTATATCTAAATTTCAATAGACATATTTTATATAAAAAGAAAGCTGCTTTCTTTTTATATAAAACCACCAGGGTGGCACAGTTAAGTGTCAGACTCTTGATTATGGCTCAGGTAATGATCTCAAGGTTCATGAGATTGTGCCCTTCATCAGGCTCTGGATTGACAGCATGGAGCCTGCTTGGGATTCATATTCATTCTCATTCTCACTCTCTCTCTCTCTCTCTCTCAAAATAAACATTAAAAAAAAAAAAAGACTAAAAAAACAAAACAATCCTGCCAAAGAATATAAGTGCTTTTATGCAAAAAATAAACCTACATGTTGATCCAATTAGATTTATGAAAGTACTTTTTTTTTTCTGTCTTGGTATCCTCTCACAGTTTTAAATGTTACTTTATTAACTTTTCTGCAGTTACAGTCCAGATGATTGCAGAAAATAAAGTTAGCAGTATCCTAGTAAATATATAAAGAAAAAATTATATTTTTAAGAGTGGCAAAAAAATATGATTAGACAGATAAAGCAATGGAGTAATGTCTCTCTGACAACTGGGCAATCTATCCATATGCAATAATACAGAACTTCTTCTTTCCTAACCAACGTGCCTAATTGGCTCTACATTATGTAGGCTCCAACCTTCCCTCTATCCACTGATTGGAAATATATCACATCATTGTCCTACTTTAAAGATCGAGACACCTACCTGCCTTGAGCTCTAACAACTGAATAGTGAATAACAAGGCAAATAAATTATCAAGCCCCAGAAGCCTGGCTTCTGTAATGAAGTCTTTTGTTACTTTTCACAAGTAATCCTTGGGATATGCAGAATGGCAAACAGCACGTTCATTGATGAAAAATGAAGATTATTCTCTCTTTCCTATGATGAAAATTTCTGAGAACAAAGAGCACAAAGGAATTGCATAATGCCAACGTGTTAACAGAAACATTTGGTCCCCTCACCCCCAAAGTATGGTGTCTAGTAGGAATGAGTGAAAGTTCTTCATTTTCATAAAGCCCACTGCCAATCCAGAAGATTAAGATGATATTGCAGATTTAAGTTGCTACCTCTTAATTACACGGTTCATGTAATTAAATAATTAATGCCAACTGGGATTATTTATTAGTTTAAAAGCCCCCCCAAGGTTTTTTCTTATTTTATTCTTATATCACTGCATAATGAGTTAGCACAAATTTAGTGGCTTAAAACAAAACACCTTTTCACAGTTTCTGTAGGCCCAAAGTCTGGATATTGCTTAGCTCAGGCCTTTGCTCTGGGTCTTAAAAGGCTATCGTCAAGTCAGTTCGGCTCATTCTCATCTGAAGGGTCGACTTGGAAAGAATTAGTTTCAAACTCATTCTAGTTGTTGGCAAAACCCTTTCCTTAAGGTTGTGTGACTGATGAGTCCAAGCTTTTGTTATTGGCTAGAAACCATCCTTAGCTCCTAGAGGCCATGCACAGTTCCTAACGGCTCCCTCTAGTTTCTTACCACACAGACTTCTGTAACATGGCTACTTAGGTCATAAAAACCAGAGTCTCAATCTGCCAAGATGGAGTCTCACATAACAAAATGTGACATCCCATCATCTTTGCCATATAACATAAACTGATTAGTAGGAGAGTGAGATCCCACTTTTTTGTTACATTGGTTAGAAAAAAACAAGCCCCAAGTCGGACCTACACTCAAGGGGATCACACAAGCATATATACATCAAAAGACAGGGATGAGTAGGATTCTAGTCTGTCTACCACTGCTCTTTGGCTACTTCCAAACTCAAAAACTTATTCCAAAAACCTAGAGGGTTAAAAATCTATCCTCAAAATAAGGCAGACATTCCCGTGACTCATTTTATGCTTCAATAACTAATGGGCATTTCTTCCTTCAGGAATATTGCTGCAATAACCACCAGTTAATTGGTGCCAACATGCTGGAACTCTAATTTCCTCATCAACACCTCCATTGGTTAAATCCATGAACCTTGCATCAAAACTACAGTGATAGGAATACAAATACAACTCTTAGATGGGGGCCAATTTAAAAGATAGCAACCACAAGCTGCACTGTAATCTCCCATGGGAGGATGATGTGTGCATCCTTATACCTTTGTATTCTGGGCATAACTTTCTTTTGCTTCTGAAACTAGAAGGCTCAGCTCTTGATGCCTTGAGGACCCAATTAATCAAAGGCCAAATAGAACATTCCCTCTCACTTTCTTTTTTTTTATTTTTTCAACTGCAATTATCTGAAGCTGAAAACACATGCACCTGTGGTATCCTAGGGATGAGTGGAACCATACCTGTCACCTGTACATATCTATAAGGAGGCAAACTCCAGAAATCCACCCAGATGCTTAGCTCACTTTAAGCAGTATATATGTATACATACTATGTTCTCTTTCATTTTGAGAAACTAAATTATGCATCAGACTTCTGCTTCAAATGGATGACAGGCTGATTCAAACACAAGCACTCATTGCTGCTTTGACTTAGCACTGAATCATTTCCAAAGCAAATTTCAATTCTGGCAAAAGTGATAAATTCTCAGGGAAAAAAAAGGCATGAAGATCTCAGGTGGGAAAAAGGCAGTTGCAGATTGAGGGGGAAACAGGCAACATATCAGTATTTGTTTTTCTTTCTAATTCTTGAAACTAATGCTCTATGCTGACTTATTTGAGACAAAGAATTAGTTCCCACTACCATTTAAGCACAGGCCATTATCTTGTTAATATAAGGCATTTTCAAAGATTCCACCCCCCTCCCCTTGCTCATTAAGAAGATAGAGGATGGTAAAATCATGCTATAAATACCTCCTAACCTACTCCTTTCCCCCTGCAATCAGCTTTCAGAGGTGAACTCAGCGAGCTACTATGCATTTTCATCAAACACAGATTCTTAAAAACAATGTGGTGGTGGAAAATGTCGAGGTAACTCCACAAAAGAAGAAAGCACCTCCTGGTTTGGGTGGGAGGAGGAGTGGAATAAGAGAGGGGAAAGAAAAAGCATGGTAAATGGCTGAGAGGCCACAGTGATATATTTCCAGCAGTTTTAATGAATTGAATTTTAAAAGGTGTAGATTCCAGTAGTTCTCAATCCTGGCTGCACATTAGAACTGCCTGGGGAGCTTTTAAAAATGCTAATACCAGGGCCTAATCTAGACTAATTATACCAGCATCTTTAAAGGTGAGACCCTGGCATCAGCTTGATTTGAAAGCATCCCAGGTGGTTATAATGTGCAGCTATGGTGGTAAGCCTTTGCTTAACAGAAAATACCAGTTGCATTTGAACACACATGCCTCCCTCAGTGCTAACTCTCTTGGGCTACACTCGCAAATTCTGGGGTACATCCACAAATCCACACCCAATTCTCTGAGGTGGTGCTCTGAATACTTTTCTTTAAGCTCTCACAATTATGATGCAACCCTCTTGGCTGATCCATGATTCATAGGCTTTTAGAAAGCAATTCTCTAGGCTGATCATCTTGCTTCTTTTTTTTATATTAGCCAATAACCATTTGGGGTTTAGGATAAAACAATGTCCTGGAAAAACTGTCATTTACTAGACTCACAAATGTTTGTATCACATCAACTTTGGGCTCTCATATACAAAGATACATAATACTTGGTTCTTGTGCACATATTGCCAGCAATCTGGAAAGCCTCCCATTTGTGGTATGAGTTATTGCTCGAGGGATTCAGGAAAAGGAAGTTGTCATGGGGCAGCTTGTGAAGGTAGAGAAATCTGCATAAGGGGTACACATAAAAGGTAGCTAGGATTAGAGCTACCAGTGAAAGAAGTATGGAGAGGTGTTTATAGAACATAAAAAGAGGAGGGGCTCTTGGATGCCTCAGTCAGTTGAGTGTGTGACTTCAGCTCAGGTCACGATCTCATGGTTCTTGAGTTTGAGCCCCACATTGGTCCCTCTGCTGCTGTCAGCGCAGAACCAGCTTTGGATTCTGTTCGCCTCTCACTCTGTTGCTCCCCTGCTCACACTCTCTCTTTCAAAAATAATCAAACATTAAAAAAAAGAACAAAGAGAGGAATAAAGATTAAGACATATTTCAGAAATAGTAAACATGGCTTATGCCAAGCAATAAGATTAGAGGATACTGACAATGGATCCCCAAGGAGGACTGAAACCAGCACCTAGGGTTTTATCCTAGAGGCAACAGATTATGGTATTTGATAAGTTTATGAAGATGTTTTCATGTCTATTAAGGTGCACAACAACTTTAACCACAAACAGGCACATGTTGTGACTAATTACTGATAAAGATGTTAGCCAAAGGTGAAATGGTTATCTACAGACTTTGTGTAAGCTTGACATTTTTTCAGGCTCCAGATTTTGTCTATTTACTAGCATTTTCATCTGCCTGTCCTATTTTTGCAAAGCAAATACACATACATATATACCTACACATGAACACACATAAAACTCCATGTGAAATGAAAAAAATAAATTCTACATGTGGCTCATCCTCTGGAGAGGATCATGCCAAGAGGGTGCAGTAAAGATATTAAGAACTCAGAGACACTGAGATTCGGTGGAAAGAATATCAAGATTTTCATTTCTTTCTGGTAGTAATAAGTAGTGTCACTTGAGGAAAACTGCTTCCAGATCAAGGAGTAAATTTCTACACACAGAGAGAAAGGGGGAGGGTGTGGGAAGTAGAGGGGAGAGACAATGACAGAGAAAGTCCCTCACGTTGCTAGAATTATACAGCATAAATGTTTTTATATGTAGTAGATGTACTTGGACCCTTTCCAGTGAATAAACCTTACCTTCTGACAACATGAAGATGATAAAATATCTATTATCAAATGAGTTATTAGAATACATGTGGAATCAACTGGCTGACATCACGATTATTTGCAGTTTGCCAAAAACTCAGCCTTTACCCTCACTACAGCCACATCCTAACACTCTGCAAAACATAGGTGCATAAATAAATAAATAAATAAATAAATAAATAAATAAATAAAACCAACTAGTCATAATTCATCACAGCACATCTGTACAGCAGTCTCGCCCTACTTCCAAATTAAAACCAAGCTATTTTCACCACATTTAAGGACTTGTATGGATTTACTATGGGCTTAAGCAGCTGTTACCATCTTTCAAAACTGCACAAAGTTAAGTGATTGCTTACCACAGTGAAAATTTCTAGAGAACTTTTTTTTTCAATTCCACTATAATTATTATACTGTGTTATGTAGTTTCAGGTGTACAATATACCGATTCAACAATTCTATACACTACTCAGTGCTCATCATGGTAAGTATAATCCCCATCACCTACTTTACCCATCCTGCCACCCACCCTCCTCCCCTCCTCCCCTCTGGTGACCATGTTTGTTTTCTATATTTAAAAGTCTGTTTGTCTCATTTTTTCCATTGTTTTGTTTCTTAAATTCCATATTTAAGTGAAATCATATGTTATTTTTCTTTATCTTATTTCACTTAGCAGAATACCCTCTAGATCCATCCATATTGTTGCAAATGGCAAGATTTCATTCTTTTTTATTGTTGAGTAATATTCCTGGTGTGTGTGTGTGTGTGTGTGTGTGTGTGTGTGTGTGTGTGTGTGTGCACTTCTTTATTCGTTTTTCTGTAGACACTTACAGGCTGTAAATAATTGTAAATAATGCTGCAATAAACATAGGGATGCATATATCCTTTTGAATTAGCATTTTTGTATTCTTGGGTAAATACCCAGTAGTGAAATTACTGGATCATATGGGAATTCTTTTGTTTTTATTTATTTTTTTTATTTTTTGTGGAACCTCCATACCGTTTCCCACAGTGGCTGTACCAGTTTGAATTCCCACCAACAGTATATAAGCATTCTTTTTCACAAAGAACAACTTGTATTCCACATACAGATATAAAAAGATGTTTAAGCAGAGGAGGATAAGAAAGTTAAAAGTAACCAAAAAGAAGTGATGTCTGCATTTGAAGAAATAACATCAGGCTCATTGATAAAACAAAAACTTGTACTGCATCCATTTTCACGAACTTATTCAATGGATTATAAATCAGTTGGTAGACCAGTGCTACAGATGAGTTTCAGACAAAAACTCTTTTGATGAAATGGTTCAAAACTAGTCAAATCAAACATTTTCCAGAGACTAACCTTCCCTTTGCCCTTGGAAATCATCCTAAATGTGAGCAGTACATTTCTTTCTAGACATCTAAAGCCATTTAGAACATCAACTTGCTCTAAGTTGGATAGAGTTAAGAATAAAACTCAGAATATACTTGTGCCACACCCCCTGCAACCCATGACAGTGGTTTTCCAGGTTTCCTGCTAATTCTTCCTTCATTTTCTTGAACATACATGTTTCTCAATCTTAAAAAAAATTCTAAAATATTTAAAATACAGGAGAATATGGCAATGAACTCCCAATACGTATTACCGACTTTCAACAATTAACACATGACCAATCTTGTTTTATGCAAACTTCCTACATCCCCCTCCCTCCTTCCTAGCTGACTTAATAGGTCATTTCCTCTCTGAACACTTCTCTATCTCTAAAAATATTTTTTATTAAGTCATTAAACTATTAGCATGCCTAAAATAATTCAAAATTATTGGCATCAAATATCCAATCACTATTGAAATGTCCTCTTTTTTTCTTTTGTATAGATGGATTCTTTACATCACAATCCAGAGGTACCACATATTTAGTATAATTATCTCTTTTCTTAATTTTTAAATATTTAGTAAAATTTATTTTTAATTCTTTTAGAATATAGAGAAAATTTGAAAAAAATAGTACAAAATTCCTATATATGTCTCTTTCCCCTATTATTAAAAATCCTACATTACTGTGGTACATTTGTTTTGATTAACGAACCATAACTGATATATTATGAGCTAGAGTCCATGCTTAAAGGCCTTAGATTTTTCCTAAGGTCTTTTCTTGTTCTAGGACCCCATTCAATTACATTATGTTTAGTTATTATGTCTTCTTTGGCTCCTCTTGGCTGTAAAAACTTTTCACTTTCCTTTGTTATTGATGACCATGGTAGTTTAGAGGAGTCCGGGCCATGTATTTTGTAGACTGTCCCTCCACTGGGATCAAATGAGGTTATGAATTTTAGGGGAAGATCAGAGAGATCCAGTGCCATTTTCATCACCTATCAGAAGTATACACTATCCACATGACTTAAATTACTGTTATGGTTAACCCCAACCACCTTGCTGAGGTAGTGCTTGTCGGGTCTCCATTGTAAAATTACACTCCCTCTCACCACCATTTTTTCACACTGCACTCTTTGCAGTGAAGACCCTCCAGGCAGCACACACTTATGTCATGAACAATGACGCTCCATCTTCTTGAGGACAGAGCATCTACAGAACTATTTGAAATTTCCTTGTATGGCGTACTTTCACAACTTTCCACTTACGGATTCACTCAACTTCTTAATTATATCAGTATGGACTCACAAATATTTTACACTTGTAGTTACAATGTATTTTGCTTTATGCTTCCATTCCAATACTACTTTCTTTTGTTACTCAAAATGTTATAGGTATGGCCCTTGGGCCTTCCTTCAGGAGACTTCTCATCATCACCGCATTTTGTTTTTGAACACTTCCCTACTTTCAGGCACTACAACAGGCTCTAGCTTCATCCTGTACATTTCCCACAGCAGTCCTACCACCAGCCTTTTCTCTAAGGATTTTAGTTCCTTTTAATGGAGAATGGTATTAGCAATCAAATTCTGGGCACTAGGGGTACTCACTGTTACTGAGGTATCATTTTGTTTAGGCCCTCTTAGCTGATGGAGCAGAGAACCATATATGTAGTTTTTAGCCCATGTACATACCTCTACCTATATAGATGTGTTTCTATGCAGCCATCTGCATATTGAGCTACATGTAAGTTCATACTCTTGTCTCCAACTCTAATTTATTACAAGAATTACTCCATTCACCCCATCTCATCTGTAAATTCTCACTCTAGTGGTGAAAAACCTGGTTCACATCATCTGCTATCTATTTATTTAGCTATTCAATTCCATTGTATATGTACTGTAGTATCAGATTCATCAACTTACATCCCTCTGGGAAATTTTATCAAATGGCATATAGTACTGAGTACTATGGGTAGAGTTTCTTTTGCTTTGTCTTTACAAACCTCATTTCCAAAGTTGTGTTAGCACTTTTCCCGTTGCTTCAGTGAGTTCTTCCATATTTTTGTAATACAGATTGTTTTGTTCCATTTTGCATTTCATCATGAAATCCCCCCACTTTCTACATGCTTTTGTTTGTTTGTTTGTATACATTAAGGTTTACTCTCTGTCATTAAGCTCAATTTTGACAAATGCATACAGTCATATACTTACACATGGTATCACAGAATAGTTTAAGCACCCTGAAAGCCCCCTGTGTGTCACATAGTTAACCCTACTCTGTCCTCCCAAATTCCTGACAACCACTGATTTTTCTTAACTGTCTCCAGTTTTGTTTTTTCCAGGACATTAGCTAATTGGAATCATATGGTATATAACCTCTCATGCTGCCGTCTTTTATTTAGAA
Source organism: Panthera leo (assembly GCF_018350215.1). NCBI lineage: Eukaryota > Metazoa > Chordata > Mammalia > Carnivora > Felidae > Panthera > Panthera leo. The sequence goes on from NC_056689.1 coordinate 63,952,109, forward strand.
ATATGCATCTAATATCCATCCATGTCATTTCATGACTTGATAGCTCATTTATTTTTATCACGGAGTACTCTGTTGTAAGGATATACCAATTTGCTTATGCATTCACCTATTGAAGGACATCTTGATTGCTTTTAGTGTTTAGCCATTATGAATAAGGCTGCTATGTGCACAGAAACTTGCATGCAATGTTAAGAAGTTTTCAGATCAGTTGTGTAAATACCTAGGAGCGAGATCACTGCATTATGTTATAAGACTTCACTGAGCTTTAAAAGAAAATGACTGTCTTCCAAAATGGTTGTAACATTTTGAACTCCACCAGCAACAAACCAGAGTTCCTGGTGCTTCACATTCTTGCTAGCAATTAGTATTCTCCTTTTAAATTCTCTTTTATTCAATATGCTCCTCTTTCTTCTTTCTTTTGTTGCAATTAACATGTTAAGGAAACTGGATTGTTCTTCTCTGATGTTTTAGAGATTTTAATGATTTGTCTCCCAATATTTGTCTGTCCCCTATATTGCTTACAATTGAATGTTACATCTCGAAGTATCATCAGATTTACATTTGATTCTTTTGCTAAAAACACTTCTTAAGTTGTTTAGTATGTTACCTATTGCAACCCAACTGGTGACACATCATTGTTGGTTGACAATTTTTGTGACCTCAAGCCCAATCAATAAGCTAAGGTGTAGTCATTCTAACACACATGTATAATAGCCCTTATCAGTTTATTTTTTAATTGCCTCGATCCATTATTAAGTTTGCCTCCCATTTGTAACCAGTGACCCAATGGAAATTATTCTGACTTCAGTATTTTCACACCTGTTCTCAGGATTGTTTCAACTTCTCTTTTTTTTTTTTTAATTTTTTTTTTAACGTTTATTTATTTTTGAGACAGAAAGAGACAGAGCATGAACGGGGGAGGGGCAGAGAGAGAGGGGGACACAGAATCGGAAGCAGGCTCCAGGCTCTGAGCCATCAGCCCAGAGACCGACGCGGGTCTCGAACTCACGGACCACAAGATGGTGACCTGAGCTGAAGTCGGACGCTTAATCGACTGAGCCACCCAGGCGCCCCTCAATCCCTAACTTGTATCAATACAATTCATCTCCTTTCAAACTTAAACTTTTTTCTCTATTGGATCAAATATTCCCAAGGCAACTTCTCTTAAGAATCAAATATACCTTAGAACTAGGAAATGTCTTTTAAAATATCTTTCTTTTAATAAATGAAAAAATAAAACATCAGAGAGCCTCTTAAACCAAATACAGCTTTTAGAGCTAAATTAAAGCCCAGGTCCAAATGTTTTGTTGTACTTTTAGCTACTAGATCACTTTACTTCCAAATTTTATCACATTCCTACTTCCCTTAAAAATAAATAAATAAAGGCAAGAGGAAAAGGACCATTATGTACAGGTCTCATTGGCATGCACTTTTGTGTTACATTTTTCATTCTTCTAAACTGATAAGATTTCTAGTAACAAAACTGTCTCTTTAAGATCTCACATGAAGTAATAAAATTCAGCTTCTCTCAAAACTGGGAAAAAAATTACTTTCACTTTAAACCCAAATGAATCAGAATAGCATAATCTTTCCCAAACGATATAATTTGCTCCCCCCCTTTTTTCTTTTTTTTTCTTTCTTTCCTTTTTTTTTTTTTTTTTTTTTTTTTACTGTTTGAGAACTTAAGCAGTTTTTCACCTACAGGCACTACTCATTTTCCAGAAAATTTGAAATGATATAAATTTCACTAGAGACTATCATGTATAATAAAATAAAAACATATTACAATCACTTCCTTTCCATAGTCTATTAATTTGGTAATCCTATCAAAAAGTTATTAAATTCCATCTGTCACAATTTTTTTTATAAACCAATTCTATTTATTGTTCGTGATTTTGTTACCTTCGAGAGGTTTTTACAGGTTCTTCCTTTTAATAGTTGTCCCATTATTGAAGGATTTAAGTTACATTCACTGAACCATAATTACTATAATAGCAGTTCTTTCTACCCTGAAAAATTGATACAGTGTTGGCATTCATTTCTGTCATTTCCCAGTTCTCACTAAATTTTCATAAATAACCATCAGCAGTGGTTCAGTAAGTTTTTCAACAAAATCCATTAACACCTTAGATGGTAGATCATTCAGACCTTCCACGCTTATTTTGCCCAAGTGCATCCTTACCTGCTTTTAATCAACAGCTATTTTTAAAAGCATTATGTTACATTATAATCCGAGAGTAAGAATAATGATTTTGTGTAAAGCAATTTATTTGCGTGAAATAGAATTCTCATATTTGTCCTGCACAGTAAGAGTGGCAATATTCTAAGGAGATACACAGGTAGGCTTATAACGAACAGTTTGAGGTTTGCGTTTAGAGAGTATCTCCTCCCTGGGTATCAATGTTCCAACTTATATCTTTCCCTCTAGATTCCATGAAACACATCCTGTTCATGCCCCCAAGGCATCCTTAGTTTCTGAATGTGGAAATGAACCACACTTGTCTGAATATATAATGGACATTTTAGGTTGATAGCAAACCCCAAAAGAGAGATGCTCGTGCCCTTACCTCCAAAATCTGTGAATTGATCTTGTTTGGAAATTGCAGATGTTTTTAAGTTAAGGATCTTAGGATGAGATTTTTATTTAAGTGTTCTTATGTAAGAAAGGTAGGGTTGGGGGGACTTGGACAGGAATACACAGAGGGCTAGATCATCTGAAGAGTGAGGTAGAGATTAGTGTTATGTTGCTATAGCCAAGGGATGCCAAAGATAGCTGGCCACCAGCACCTCACATAGAAGCGTTGAATGATAGTCCCTCTGAGCCTCCAGATATGACTAATCCTACGGATACTTTGATCCTGAACTTCTAGCCTCCAAAACTTTGAAAGAATACATTTCCGTTCTTTTTAAGCTATCCAGTTTGTGGTAAATTCTTACAACAGCCATAGGAAACTGGTACAGATCTTTTGGGGAGAAATGATAATACTGGGGTCAATAATATTTAAATATACAAATCTATTTTTAATCAATTTGTGTTTAAGTTAAAGTTTAAAGTTTTATTTTCCCTATAATCTGATATTGTTTGTGTTGATAGTTTCTAATTTATATTTATTTTCCAGATTCCTACTCTTCTACCCACAAGTCAACAGATTTACCTTAAGGGGTAAATTGGAAAAGTGGATCCTTCCCCAGAAATGGCTAACAGTATTGGTGCTCAGAGTCCATTACTTTAGCCACCGAAAAGTAGGATTAGTGAGGAATTTCAGAGTTCAAGTATTTGTTGCCCACACTAGATATTGACACGATTCTCATTTCTAGCCTATGGACTTTAAGAGGGGTTGACTACAAATGAATACTTGTAAAACTTTAAAAGTGGATGGGGAAAAAATGAAGGCCTCAGCTGAATGTAATTGTTCTATGAAGAAACTAAAATATTCATAAGATGCACATATTTCACTACAAAGTAATAAAATAACTCATCCAAAACTATTTTTCTAGGTCTTTAAAACATCGTGGATACAATCTAGTGCTCTTGATTCATCACAGTTCATTTGGAGCAACATAACAGGCACAGTCATCTAACTGGATTCCAAGTCAAGGTACTTCCTTTGAGCAACACCTTTCTCTCTCACTAATGAATGAGAATCTAGAAAAACATGTCCAAACTAGTACAGAATATTAAATAAACCAAATATTTAATATTTAATATTAAATAAATAAAATAAAATTTTAACATTCATTGATGGCAAAGGCACAAGGATACTCCCAGATAGAGAATGGAGATGAAAGGGGAAATGGCAGAGCTAAGTAAGAGAATAAGGACTATTTTAAAGCGATCTATGATGAAAAGCTCCTTTTTTTGGACAAGACATCAGACCACCATTCATAAATAGGTTCAGTGAAGAGAATCAAAGAAAAAGTCTAAAGATGGTCAATAAAATCTATAGACATAAGTTCATAAAGTAGTAATGTCTACCACCATGACACGTGAAATATACTAAAAATAAAGATATGGAAAAAATACCATAAGGCTGTAATTGGAATTAGGTTTAGGTAGGTAACAGAAAACCTACAACAATAATACGCAAAATAAAAATCTGCATTACAAATATACTTGTAAATTGGGGTTGGTCATTCCAGGCCTGGTGTGTGTGACATTGTTCCACCTAATTTTCAGGAACCCACATTTCCTTTGGTTTTCTATTCCACTATCATAAAGGACTGACCCACATTCTTAATATCTAAGATGGAATTTGGATGATAAAATGATCAGCAATATTATATTCCAAGCTTTACAAAGGAAAATAGGCCAATAATGCCTGACATCTACCTCTTCACGAAGTTCCTCAAGACTGATAGATACAGCTACATGGAGGATGAACATATTGTCCTTATTCTAAGAAACAATGGGCCAATTAAAAAGTTCTATTATAGAAGGGATTAATGGGCAGTTTGTAGTGTCTGACATATATACAAATCTTGACATAAGAGAAAATATTGTTTCAAGTATGTATCATACATATACTAAAATTGACTACACACTTATCAAAAAATGAAATAGACTCTCTAAAATAGAAATAGAAATAGCATTCTAAAAATTCTATTCAATACAGTTAAAACTTACTATCAAATGATAGAAAACAGTATTTTTTTCCAACTTTAAGGGTAGAGGAAAATTATATCCAAAATAATGCAAATCTATCTCTGAGCAGATAAAGCAGAGATCAATGAAATAAATTACAGCCTTCATTATTTACATTGTAAACAATAAGTGATGAGAAAAAACTAAAGGGTAACATTTAAAGCAAGGAGACAGCTGGACTGGCTATACTAATAGCAGATAAAGGAAAGTGTAGAACAAAGGAAATTAAATAGGAAAAGGAGAAACATCGCATAATGGCAAAATATCAGCTTTCCAAAAATAGGTAACAATATCAAATGTATATCTACCTAATAACAGAGTTTCAAAATACATGAAGCTGAAATAAAAGATCTGAAGGGAGAAATGGACAAATCTATAATTATAGTTGGAGACCTCAACATTTCTCTCCCAATTACCAAGACCATGAGATAGAAAAATAGCAAAACTATCAAACTGAACAACATCAACTAATAAGATTTAATTGACATTTATAGAACATTCAACAGAAGCAGAATACACATTTTTTTCCCAAGTACCCATGAAATAGCCACCAAAATAAGGCCATATTTGGGGCCATAAACTTTACTAAGTATAAAAAACTTGACATCATACAAAGTATGTTTTCTGAGCATATGGAATTAATCTAGAAGTAAATTACAAAAAGAAAACAAATCTGAAAATAATTTGGACATTATGCAACACACACCTAAATAATCAATGGGTCAATGAGTCTCGTGGGATATTAGAAAATATTTTTAACTAAAATAATATGGAAGTACAGCATGTCAAATTTTGTGGAAAGCTCCTAAAGCAGTAAATAGGAAGAGCTTGATAGCAACAAAACTCTGGTCAGAAAAAAGAGGGTGGAGGAAATGGGAATATATTGGTCAAAGTGCACAGAGTTTCAGTTACCCAAGATAAATGAATTCTGGAGATCTAATTTAGAACATGGTGACTATAGTTAACAATATTGTATACTTGGAGTTTTAAAGTAACATCAATATTAAGTGTTCTCATACAAGAAAAAATAGGTAACTACTCAAGGTGGTGGATATTTTAGCAGCTTAATTGTGGTTATCATTTCACAATGTATACATTTATCAGAATATCAAGTTGTACAACTTAAGTATATACCATTTATATTTTTTAATTATGCCCCAATAAAGCTGGGGGGTGGGGTTTCAAAGTTAGCTCATTTTTTTTTCTTTCAAGTTTTTATTTAAATTCCAGTTCATTATGCTACACTGTAATACTAGCTTCATGTATAGAATCTAGTGATTCATCATTTGCAAACAACACCCAGTGTTCATCACAAGTGCCCTCCTTAGTACCTATCATCTATTTAACCCATTGCCCCCTCCACCATCCTTCTGGTAACCCTCAGTTTGTTCTCTGTCATTAAAAGCCCGTTTCCTCGTTTGACTCTCTCTTCCCCTCCTCCCCATATTCATATTTGTTTGTTAAATTTCACATATGAATGAAGTCATATGGTATTAGCCCTTCTCTAACTGCCTTATTTCACTTAGCTCTATCATGTCATTGCAAATGGCAAGATTTTATTCTTTTTGATTGCTAAGTAATATTCCACACCTTTATCCATTCATCAGTCAATGGACATTTAGACTGTTTATATAATTTGGCTATTGTAGACAATGCTGCTATAAACATTGGGGTGCATATACCCCTTCAAATAAGTATTTTTGTATAATTTGGGTAAATACCTAGTAGTACAATTGCTCGGTTGTAAGGTAGTTTAGTTTGTGTTTTGAGGAACCTCCATACTGTTTTTCATAGTGGCTGTACTAATGCATTCTCACCAAATAGGGTAGGAGGGTATCTCTTTCTCCATATCCTCCCCAACATCTGTTGTTCCCTGTTGTTAATTTTAGCCGTTCAGACTGGTGTGAGGTGATATCTCATTGTGTTATGGATTTGCATTTCCCTAATGATAAGTTATGTTTAGTGCCTTTTCATGTGTCTGTTGGCCATCTGTAGGTCTTTTTTGAAAACATGTTTATTCATGTCTTCTGCCTATTTTTTATTTGGACTGTTTTTATTTTTATGTGTTAAGTTTTATAAGTTCTTTATATATTTTGCATACTAACCCTTTATCAGATATGTGATTTGCAAATATCTTCTCCAATTCCTAAGACTGCCTTTTAGTTTTGTTGATTGTTTCATTTGCTGTGCAGAATCATTTTTATGAAATCCCAATACGTTATTTTTGCTTTTGTTTCCCTTATCTTAGGAGACATATATAGTACGAAGTAGTTACAACAGATATCAAAGAGGTTACTGCCTGTGGTCTCCTCTAGGATTTTGCAGGTTTCCCATCTCACAATTCGCTCTTTCATCCATTTTGAATGTATTTTGTGTATGGTGTAAGAAAGTGGTCCAGTTTAATTCTTCCAAATGTTGCTGTCCAGTTTTCCCAACACCATTTGTTGAAGAGACTTGTTGCCCCCCCTGCCCCTCCACTGGATATTCTTTCCTGCTTTGTCAAAGATGAGTTGACCATATAGTTGTGGGTCTATCACAGGGTTTTCTACTCTTTACATTGATCTATGTGTCTGTCTTTGTGCTAGTACCATGCTGCCTTGATCACTATGATTTTGCAATATAACTTCAAGTCAAATTGGGATACCTCCAGCTTTGCTTTGCTTTTTCAAGATTGCTTTGATTTTTCTTTTGTAGTTCCATCTACATTTTGGATTGTTTGGTCTAGCTCTGTGAAAAATGCTGGTATTTTGACGGGGAATGCATTAAATGTGTAGATTATTTGGGGTAGGATAGACATTTTAATAGTATTTGTTCCTTTAATCCATGAGCATGTAATGTTTTTCCTTTGCATCATCTTTAGTATCTTTCATCTTTGTTTTTATAGTTTTCAGAGTACAGATCTTTTACCTCTTTGGTTAGGTTTATTCCTGGGTATCTTATGGTATTTGGGACAAGTGTCAATGGGATTGATTCCTTGATTTCTCTTTCTGCTGCTTGATTTTTGGTGTATAGAAATGCAACAGATTTCTGTACTTTGATTTTGTATCCTATGTTTTAATGAATTCATGCATCAGTTGTAGAAATTTTCTGGTGCAGCCTGTTCGGTTTTCTATATAGAGTATCATGTCATCTACAAATAGTGAAAATCTGACTTCTTCCTTGCCCATTTGGATACCTTTTATTTTTTTCTTTTTGTTGTCTGATTGCTGAGTCTAGGACTTCCAGTACTATATTAAATTATAGCACTCCTAACATTGTTGAGAATGGATATTCCTGTCTTGATCCTGATTCTAGAGGAATAGCTCTCAGTTCTCCCCCATTGAGGCTGATATTAGTTGTGGTTCTTTCATATGTGGCCTTTATGATGTTGATGAATGTTCCTTCTATGCCTACTTTGTTGGGAGTTTTTATCAAGAATGAATGTTGTACTTTTTCAAATGCTTTCTTTGCCTCTATTGAAAGGATCATGTGATTATTATCCTTTCATTAATGTGATGTATCACATTGATTGATTTGCAAATACCGAATCACTCTCGCAGCCCAGGAATAAATCCCACTTGATTATGGTGAAGGATTCTTTTAATGTAAAGTTGGGTTCAATTTGCTATTATTTTGTTGAGAATTTTTACATCCATGTTCATCAGGGATATTGGCCTATAGTTATCTTTTTTAGTGGAGACTTAGTCTGGTTTTGGAATCAGGTTAATGCTGGCCTTGTAGAATGAGTTTGGAAGTTTTCATTCCATTTCTATATTTTGGATAGTTTGAGTAGAATAGGTATTAACTCTTATTTAAGTGTCTGGTAGAATTCCCTGGGACACCATTTGGACCTGGACTTTTGTTTGTTGGGAGATTTTTTATTACTGATTCAATTTCTTTGCTGGTTAACAGTCTGTTAAACTTTTCTATGTCTTCCTATTTCAGTTTTGGTACTTTACAGGTTTCTAGAAATGTATCTATTTCTTTCAGATTGTCCCATTTGTTGGCATATAATTTTTCATAATATTCTCTTATAATTGTTTGTATTTCTGTGGTGCTGATTATTCTTTCTCCTCTCTCATTTGTGATTTTATTTATTTGGGTCCTTCCTCTTTTCTTTTTGATAAGTCCAGCTGGGCATTTATCAATTTTATTAATTCTTTCAAAGAACCAGCTCCTGGTTTCACTGATCTGTCCTACTGTGTTTTCGTTTGTTTCTTTATCATTTATTTGTGCTCTAATCTTTATTATTTCCTTTCTTCCGCTGGCTTTAGGATTTCTTTGTTACTATTTTTCTAGCTTCTTTAGGTCTAAGGTTAGATTGTTTAAGATTTTTCTTCCTTCTTGAGATAGTCCTATATTGCTATGTCCTCTTATGACCACTTTTGCTGAATACCAAAGGTTTTGGACCATCATGTTTTCATTTTCACTTGTTTCCATGGATTTTTTTAATTTCTTCTTTAATTTCCTGGTTGACCCATTCTTTCTTATTAGGATATTCTTAACCTCCATGTAATCATCGTCTTTCCAAATTCTTTCTTGGTTGACTTTAAGTTTCATATTGTTGTGGTCTGAAAATATGAATATAATCTGAATGTTTTTGTCCTGGAGGCCTGGTTTGTAACCCATTACATGATCTATTCTAGAGAATGCCTAATGTGTACTTAAGAACAATATGTATTCTGATGCTTTAGGGTGAAATATTCTGAGTATATCTGTTAAGTTCATCTGATCCAGTGTGTCATTCAAAGCCATTATTTCCTTGTTGATTTTCTGCTTAAATGATCTGTCCATTGTTGTTGTAAGTGGGGTGTTAAAGCCCCTAGTATTATTATTACCAATGAGTTTAAGTTTGTTATTAATTGATTTATATATTTGAGTGCTGCCAAGTTGAGGATGTAAATATTTATAGTTGTTAGATCTTGTTGGATAGTCCTCTTTATTATGATATAATGCCCTACTTTGTTTCTTGTTACAGTATTTGGTTTAAAATCTAGCTTATCTGATACAAGCATTGCTACTCTGGCTTTGTTTTCACATCCATTGCATGAGAAATGTTTCTCCATCCCTTCACTTCCAATCTGCAGGTGTCTTTAGGTCTCAAATGAGTCCCTTGTAGGCAGCTTATAGGTGTTTTCTTTTTTTTCTTTTTTTTTATTACTATCCATTCATATACCCTATGTCTTTTAAAATATTTTTTCAGGGGCGCCTGGGTGGCTCAGTCGGTTGAGCGTCCGACTTCGGCTCAGGTCACGATCTCACGGTCCGTGAGTTCGAGCCCCGCGTCGGGCTCTGGGCTGATGGCCCAGAGCCTGGAGCCTGCTTCCGATTCTGTGTCTCCCTCTCTCTCTGCCCCTCCCCCGTTCATGCTTTGTCTCTCTCTGTCTCAAAAATAAATAAACGTTAAAAAAAATTTTTTTAAAGATTTTTTCAGACAGAGAAAGAGAGAGGGATCGAGAGAGAAAGCGAGGAGAGAGAGAGAGAGATCAGAGAGAGTGTGAGAGAGAGAGAAAGGACAAATCGGGTAGGAACAGAGGGAGAGAGAGAAAAAGAATTTTAAGCTTTTCCATGCCCAACCTGGGCTTGATCTCATGACTGTGTGATCATGACCCGAGCTGAAATCAAGAGTCAGATGCTTAACCAATTGAGCCACCCAGGTGCGCCATGACATCCTACATCTTTTGACTGGACTATTTAGTCCCTTTACATTCAGAGTAATTATTGATAGATATGTATTTAGTTCCATTTTATTAATTGTTTTGTCATGGTTTCTGGAGATTTTCTCTGTTCTTTCTAGTCTTTGTCACTTTTGGTTTTTCCTTCCCATTCAAAGAATCCCTTTAATACTCTTGTAGAGCCAGTTTAGTTTTTGTCTGGGAAACTCTTCATCTCTCCTATTTTGACTGATAGCCCTGCTGGATAGAGTATTATTGGCTTCAGATTTTTCCCATTCAGCATGTTGAATAAATCATGCAACTCCCTTTTGATTTGCCAACTTCCTGTTGAAAGATACGCTAGTAGCTTTATGGGTTTTTCCTTGTAACTTAGGGATTTTTGCCTTGATGCTTTTAGGATTTTTTTTTATGTCTGTATTTTGCAAATTTAACTACAATATGTGTTGGTGTTGGCCTGCTTCTGTTGATTTTAATGGGAGTTCTCTATGCCTCCTGGATTTGGCTGTCTGTTTTCCTTCTCCAGATTAGAGAAGTTTTTAGCCATGATTTCCCCAAATAAACCTTCTTTCCTCTCTTCTCTCTGGTCTTCTTCTGGGACTCCTATGATTTGGTGGAGTCAATGAGTTCTCTATATCTACTCTCATGATTATTCTTTCTCTCCTTCAGCTTCATTATTTTCCATAATTCTATTTTCTATGTCACTTATTCATTTCTCTGATTCTTCCATCCTTGTGGTCATTACATCAGTCAGTTTCAAATCTCAATTATTCCATTATTCATTTCTGCCTGATTGTTTTTTAGCTGTTTTATCTCTGCAGTAAGGTTTCCATGTTGTACATGTTTTTCTCAAGCCCAGTGCATATCCTTATGATTCTTTTTTCTTTTCAAATTTTAATTTAAATTCTAATTAGTTAACAGACAATACAATATTGGTCTCAGGAGAATTCATCACTTACATACAACACCAAGTCCTCATCATAACAAATGCCCCCCTAATACCCATCAACCATCTAGCCTATCCCCCACTCGCCTACTTCTATAACTCCTCAGTTTGTTGTCTATCTTTAAGAGTTTCTTATGGTTTGTGTCCCTTTTTTTCCTCTTTCTTCTCTCTTATATGTGCTCATCTATTTCTTTTCTTAAATTCCACATAAGTGAAATCATATGGTATTTGTTTTCTCTGATTGACTTATTTTGCTTTGCAAAATACATTCTAGTTCCATCAATGTGATTGCAAATTTTGGAATGAATTCCTCCACCTTGGCATTTTGTCTAGGTCTTTGTCTATGTGTGTTAGAAAAGCCTGTTAATTTTCCTGCTCCTGAGAGTAATGGCTTTATGAAGAAGAGGTCCTCTAATTTCCAGGGCCTGGCACTCAGGGAGTGTCTCTGGTATGTGCTACATGCACTCCATTGCTGTGTTTTGGGTGCACCTTTAGGTCAGTCGTTTGCAGAAGTTCTCCTTGCCTGCAGTGGGCAGTGTTTGTACCTTGGCCAGAGTGTGGAGGTTTTAACTAGGTTTGCTCTGGTCTGCTTGTTAAAAGAGACTTGATTCTATTTCCACTAGAACTAAAGCATTGTGGAATTCTATGGTCAGTAGACATTGCGTGTGTGGAGGGTTGTGCTGGTCTTCTCAGGAAGGGGCCCACTGAACTGGTCCTTAGGCATACTTGCCTGATAAAAGCAGTACCAGTGGAGTACAGGGGTGGGGCTTGGTATAAGCAGGTTAGGCATCCCGTGTTGGCACTGTGCTGTTTAGTGAAGTTGGTTTATACTGAGGGGTGGGTAAGTGAAATGATGCCAGCCAGTTCCTTTGTCTCAGGAGATAGGAGTCTATGCTTGCTACTCTCAGGGAAGCCCTCCCAGAGGAGCAAATGATTTCCCCTAGTCTGTCCTAGGCATTTTTTAGATCAGTGTTTTCACACTGTCTGTCTCCAGATTGCTTGCCTGCCTGGAGCAGTGCAGTGCACTCTGACCTCTATCCAGCCAAGTCTGATGACTTTTATAACACCAAACTTTAGAGGTACCTGGTGTGGTGGGGAGCTGTGCTGCTTTTCTGGGGAGAGTCTCACTGAACTAGGACTGAGGCAGGTTTAAACCAGAAAGGCCAGGGCACAGAGGCATGGGATTTGGAGCAAAGCAAGGCTAAACAGTCAGTGTCTGGGTTAGCTGCCCTCAGCAGGTGTCTGTGCCTACCAGAACAATAATCTCAGATTTCACCTTAAGAAATCAGAAAAAGTAGAGCTAAATAAATCCAAAGCAAGCAGAATAAAACAATGAAGAGTAGAAACTAGTGAAGTTGTAAAATGAAAAATAGAGTCTTAAGAACACCAATAAAATTGATAAACTTGAAGCAAGGCTTCCCAAAGTAAATACACACAAATTATTCATATTAGGATTGAAATCAAACTATTGCTACAGAAGCTGAAAATATTAAAACTGTAACGAAAGAGTACTCTAATAACTCTATGTACATTTCATGATTTATATGAAATGGTCCAATGCCCTGAAAGCCACAAATTGCCCAAACCCACTCAGGAGACACTAGATAACCTGAATTGTCCTGTAATTATTAAATATATTAAAATAATAGTTAAAATCCTAAAATAAGACCGCTCGGGCCCAGACTGTTTCACTGATGAATTCCACCAATCACTAAATAAGAAATAGCAGTTCTACATGCACTTTTCCAAAAAGTGTTAAAGAAGGAAATACTCCCTTCTCATAAAATGAGGCCAAAATTAGTGATACCAAAACCAGACAAAAGTGTACAATAAAATACTACAGGTGAATGCATCCTATGAAAAGATTCCAAACACATCCACCAAATACAAGTGAATCAAATTTAGCAACACATAAAAATAATATATGACAATCAAGCAGAGTTTATCTAAGAATGCAAGACTAACACAACATTCAAAAATCAATGTAATCTACCATATTAACAGTCTAAGAGGAGCAAAACTGTATCATCATATCAGGTGATCATAAAAAAAAACTTTTGATAATTCAACATCTTTTGGTGATAAAAATTTTTCAGCAAACCATAATTGCTAAAAAACAAAAACAAAAAACAAAAAAAAACACAAAAAAAACCACAAAAACACAAATCATCAAGAGCATCCATGCAAAAACAAAACCTACAGCTACCATCATCCTTTGTTGTACAAGACTGAACATTTTTCTTCTAATATCAGTATCAAGGCAAGGTTGTCTAATTCCCACTATTCCTAATGAATTTTTTAAAATTTATTTTGAGAGACAGAGAGAGTGTGTGTGCATTAGGATGTGCACATCAAGCAGTGAGTGTAGAGCATGGCATGGGGCTCAATCTCAGCATGAGATGAAATCAATAGTCAGAACCTTAACCTACTTAGCTACCCAGGTGCCTCCCCCACAATAACTTTTCTATGACAAGTCCCAACCTAACAATGAGTCAAAAAAGAAAAAAGAAACAAGAAATATAGATTTGAAGAAATAGGTATCCCTATTTACAGATGACATTGTCTCTTTGAAAGTTTCAACAAATCTACCAAAAAGAAACTTTTAGAACTTATCTGAGTTAAAAGGTCACAAGATACAAGGTCAACAATTCATCATATGTCTATATACTATTAATTTATAAGTATGAACTGATATATAGTAAATAATCTCACCTAAAATAGTTTCAAAATATTTTGTTATAAATCTAAGAAAACATGCACAGGATCTATATGCTGAAAACTACAAAAGACTGATAAAAAAATCAAAGAAGATCAAAATAAATAAAAGGATATACTATGTTGGTGGATTTGAAGATTCAACAAGGTTCAGTATCTTGTGGAAATCTATGAATGGGTCTAGATAACTGAGGCTCAGTTTCTCATACTCTCCTTTCTGCCTTCAGTCCAAATTCAAGCCCTGATTATGCAAAAAAGGCAAGAGAAAAGGAAAAGTCAGCCTCAGTAAAATGTTCTGCAACTGCTTGTGATCACTGACAAATGTAAAATGGTTGCTTTTGGTTGGATAAGGTCAAGTTAAGAGCTTTGGAAGCATTTGTGAAACAAGAAAATCAATAATTTTGCGTATTTAATGTCTCGTCTGCAAGCAGAGTCACAGAAGAAAAACAATGCCACTTTGTATGTAGTGTTCTACAAGAGATAAATCCTTTCGAATGATCTAGCTTGAGGTATACATTATCTGAGAATTGGCAATTTAGCACGAGCTGATAAATCATTTCATTTGACCGAAAAACGTGTAGAGAAGATGTGATAAAATGGCACACAAGGCACACTCTCCTGACATGCATATTTTATGTGGATGACTGATGACTTTTTTCACTCCTTCTCTGTAACATAAATTTAATCTACTATTTCAGATATGTGAAGCAATTTTTTTTTTACTCACAAATCAACTGCATTGAAATTATTTAATGTCAACGTTTGTTGTTGCTGTTGGTTTTCAGTTAGTAACAGTAATGCTTTGCTCATGTGGTTGTCCCACATCCAAGTGGAATGTCCCCACAATTCACTCTAGTATTTATTTCAACATGCAAGTGTAGATCCAAAATATATATCTGCAAGTGAGAGTAATTCACAAATCCTTATACAGTCTCCCTTTACCATATATCTTACATTCATTATGCCCTTTACATTCTAACCCTTACAATCTTAACTCAGGTCTGACATGTTCCTGTCTTATCCTAAGACTAGGCCTTTGATGTTCCCAGTTTATATTTTCCCAACTCCAGTGCAACCTACACATAAATGCCATGTTTTTCTTTAAAACACCATTCTATTAACAGTCTTCCTTCTTGGTGTGCTTGGGTGACTCAGATGGTTATGTGTCCAACTCTTGATTTTGGCTCAGATCATGATCTCACAGTTCATGAGATTGAGTCCCATGACAGTCTCTGTGCTGATGACACAGAGCCTTCTTGGGACTCTCTCTTTCTCCCTCTCTTTCTGCCTCTCCCCCAAACACACATGCACGCACTCTCCCAAAATAAATAAACAACAACAAAAAAAACCCACCCCAGTCTTCTTTTATTATTTTGTTATTTAAAATAATTATTCTTCATTATTCTTTTAATTACCACCAATGCATACATTCAAAACCCTCTGTAATCTGGTGAAAATCTGTCCCATACATATGCACACTCCAAACTCAGCCACACAGAACTGTTTTTCATTTCCTGAACATATTTGGTTCATTTTCGTGTTACTGCTATACACAAAGTTCTCATCCTTCTAATATAATCCATATCTACTTAAATGCTTCCTTTCATTAAGACAGATTTCTTAAAAAATCTTTTTAAATGTTTATTTTATTTTAGAGAGAAAGAGAGAGACAGAGAGAGTGCAGGGGAGGGGCAGAAAGAGGGGCAGAAAGAGAGTGCAGGGGAGGGAGGGAGACACAGAATCACGCTCCAGGCTCTGAGGTCTCAGCACAGAGTCTGATGCAGGCCTCAGCCTCACAAACCAGGAGATCGTGACCTGAGCCAAAGTCAGATGCTTAACCCAATGAGCTACCCAGGCACGCCCATGAAGACATATTTCTAATGCACCTTCCCCCATGAAGCCTTCTGTAATCATATCACAGATAAAGGTGATCTTCCAGGTGTTATTAATTCCATAACACTTTCCATTTAAATTCTGTGATAACCACTAGCCAAACACTGAACACAATCAGATTCTTGCCCATTTTCTATCTTTAGTGATTACAAAGGGCACAGTCTCCTTTCTAGAATCTAGGGATGTTTAGTTCATATCTGGTACACAGAAGTGTTCGATAAAAACATGTGGAAAGATGGAATATGAAATCAGCCATGATCTGCCCAGTTTTATGATTTCTTCCTAACACATAAGATATTTAAATTAACATCTACATCTTTGTTTTAAGAAGTTTTCTCTCACAGAAAACCCATTTTAAAATATAGATTTTTCTGGGAGGGGAAAAAGATTAAGGTCCTGATATTTTATATTTATCAGATTCCTGTTTTTGATAAAAATTGAGTTTCTTCATAGCAGAGCTCTTTAGAGGTATATGAAGGGGATCAGAACTGACGTCAACCCAGTAAAGGGCAGTCCCTGAAGACAAAGGTCTTCTGGCTTCAACACTAATGAGAGGTGTAGTAAAATAATAAACAGACATTATACAAAATGAGTGAAGAGAGCTAGAGAAGGATAGAATGTTAACCCATGAAGGAAAGCAATAGCACAAGTAAACCTTCAATTCTTTTTTTTTTTTTTAAGCCTTCAATTCTTTTTTTTTTTATTTTTTTTTTTTTATTTTTATTTTTTGACATTTATTTATTTTTGACACAGAGAGAGACAGAGCATGAACAGGGGAGGAGCAGAGAGAGAGGGAGACACAGAATCTGAAACAGGCTCCAGGCTCTGAGCTGTCAGCACAGAGCCCGACGCGGGGCTTGAACTCACGGACCGTGAGATCATGACCTGAGCCGAAGTCGGACGCTTAACCCACCAAGCCACCCAGGCGCCCCTAAGCCTTCAATTCTAAGAATGGCCCATGATGGGAGTATGTCCAAAATTGCCTTTGTGCATTTGAAACAAGTGGTCTTTCCTAAATAGGAGGAAACGGGAATTTAAAGAGAGCTAATGTTTACCAAGTTCCAACCATATACCATTAACTTATATCTATTGTCCTATTTGGTTGCCATGGTATATAGCTATCATTACCCTCCTTGTACAAAGACAAGTAGTGATGTTGATGTACTTTCTAAAGCACATGCAGTTAGAATGGATGTAACAGAGTTTGAAGTCAATTCTGTCTGATTGTCATTCTATGCTCATTTCAGTACATCATGTTGATCTAGCAGAGGTCATTTCTCCAAGATAGTTTACTTAAGACATGACCAAATTTGGGCACATTAGGGTTAGGAGGGGGTAACTATGTATAGTAGACAGTAATCGTTGATCATAGTACTACAAGTCAAGATTATGCATCAGCATTCTTAACACAGTATTCTGAGAGACCACTAAAAATAAGAGTTCTTTGTCTAATTTAAACTTATTGAACATTCTTAGTGCCAGTGAATCTTCTAGAAGCAATGAAATGATCACTGTGATCTTTGACAATCTCTCTGGCCTAGAGATTATAACAACAGTAACACCAACTCGCTAACCTAACAAAACTTCAAACTCATTTATGATTAAATACCATTTTTTTAAACATGTACATCTGGAGAAATCTATTATGGAGGCAATTTTTTTTTCTTACACACTTCAAAACTAGTTCACTACAAAACTCATTATGAGAGTTTACAATAATAACTATCAATTACTCAACACATTTTAAAGGCTGAGCACTATACCAGACTTTTAAAATATGTCACTGCTATTAAGTCTTGTTACATCTGCCACTCCCTGATGTCCAGATTGGGATGGTTCATTTGAGGGATCATTCTGACCACAAAAGTGTTCCCTTTTCCCCAAGTTTGTCTCTTTATATTTTCTTCAAAATCTGCACAAGTGTTTGAAGAGGGCCTTCCCAAATAGAAAATATTCTGCTGTGAAAGCTACAGGCTATACCCTGGAAATTCCCATATGGTTTCCTCAAGTCTATTTGCAAGAAATCTAAGTAGCAGCCCCATGGCAGCTTGTATACACACTTGAATCAACTAAGACACCATCCCAGAATTGTTATTTGGCAGTTACAGAATATATGGCATTTGAAAATTGGTCCCATTTGTTGACTAATCAGTCTCCCCTTTATTGTCCGTCTCTTTGGGGTATAAATAAAATTTATCAATTCGCATTGCTTAAAATATTTCCAAGTACTCCTTGTTTTCTCAGAAGATCTAAAATACAAAATGTCTTCCTGATCTAGCATTAGCCTGCTTCTTCCAGCTTATCTCCACCATTCTTCCCTTTGCTCACAATGCCCTCATTTTGTTCAATCCCTGCTGCCATCACTTTCACTGTGTATCTTCACTTCTTATTCCCTTTGCCTAAAATACTCTTTCCTTGTTTCTTCTCAAGGCTGACTTAGTCTTTCCCTTGTAGGCCTCAGAAAAAATGACATCAGGATGCCTAATGACTAGTCTACCTTATGGCCCCGCTTACTGCCTTCAGAGACTGTATTACAATGTCTATGTTGTATTCCTAGATTATTGTATTTCTCACCATACTAACATACTATATTTGTCTCACAATAGAATTATCTTTGATTACATCATTATTGAGCACTCATTATCTGTCAGGCACTGTTTTAAGTATTGGGCATGTGGGAGCAAACACCAAATCCTTGCTCATAAGTTTCTATCTTGGAGGTGAGGGTGGGGTGAAATAAAGAAACAAAATTCAATCAATTCTCATTATTAATCAGTAATTACATTCTATAAAGTCACCACAAATACTGAATTAATGAAACCGCTGCTCCTAAGGGGAAAAAGGTTAGGTACCTGCAACCCTCTGGTCACAACATTTTCATCAAGCAATCAATACATAACCTTTTCTTTATGTATGTGTTTCTGTTTAGAAACACCTTACTTAATATATGTTATTAATTCATTTACATTGAACTCACGGCCAGCAGCACTAACTCATGCCTGAACAAAGCTTATCTAATAAAAGTATTTTCTCTTTCAGGAACACTAGAGACACAGACCCCAAACTGAGAAAAATCTGGCACTAACAGATTATAAGAACAACAGTTGTTTACAGTTTGAGAACTGAAGTAAGCAGAACATCAGTTGTCTGACCTCAGCTAGGACATGCATTCATCGGGCACTCCAATTTTTCACCACTTTGCATGTATCTGTGAATGGCCATGAAAATGTTCCAAGTATCGATTTGGGCGTTACAAATGCATTTTAGCAAGTAGGAGAATTGGTAAATATGGAATCTGCAAATAATGGAGGCTCAACTATAAGAACAGATGATTGGAAGGATAAAAAATACTAAAAACAATTTAAAGGTAGAGTAAGGAGGATAAATGTGTAGTCCAGAAGGCTTGGTCAGGGAAGGCCACTCAGAGAAAGTAAAATTTAAGTAGTTAAATAAAATGAAAGACAAGTTATACAGGTATTTATGGGGAAGTACATACCAAGCAAAGTGAAGCCCAAGTGAAAACTCTGGTGGGAGAGATGTGTTTGGAGTTGGAGGTGAACAGAGAAGTGGTAGGTGAGAGGATAGTTTGGGGGAATGTGATCAGACCATGTGTGAGGCCATTATTGGGACTTTGATTGTTACCTAGAATAAAATAAAAAATCCCAAGAGTGTTTTGACCAAGGTTATACCAAATTCTTAATTTGTTTTTAAATGTCCTTGCTGGGTGCTTTATGGAAAACAGACTATAAGGATCAACATTGGAAGCTGAGACCAATTGGGATTAAGTACAGTTTCTTATATTCCAGGTAAGAAAACTTGATGCCTTAACATAGCATAAGAGAAGAGACAATAGGGGCTCCTGAGTGGCTCAGTCGGTTGGGCATCCTACTTCGGCTCAGGTCTTGATCTCACAGTTTGCGAATTTGAGCCCCGCCATCGGGCTCTGTACTGACAGCTCAGAACCTGGAGCCTGCTTCGGATTCTGTGTCTCATTCTCTCTCTGCCCCTCCCCCACTTGTGCTCTGTCTCTCAAAAATAAATAAAAAATGTAAAAAAAAAAATTAAAAAAGAAAAAGAGTAGAGACAATATTTGGAAGCCATAGAAATGGAAATAGACTTCAGATTTACCATTGACAGAATATACTGTCAATTGGATTTAGGAAAATACAGCGAGAGCGAATGAGGGAAGGAAGGAAGGAGGGTGATTACAGACGACTGCAAACTTTTTAGCCAGATCAAACAGAATGAAGCTCACATCCTGTGGGTGGAGAAGGGAAGAGGAAGAATAGACTGGCAAAGACATGGACGGTAAGAGGGGAAAAGTTCCATTTTTGACAGTTAATTCAAAGTACCAAATCATCAGCCCCTTCAAGATGTCATCACAGAGTTGGATGGAGATATATATATATATACATATGTATACATATACATATATATACATACATATACATACATGTATGTATGTGTATATACATATATATATATATCTGACGTTAAAAGTAACAAGTCAACGTTAAAGATAATTTGAGAGGCAACGGTTTACACTTGATATTAAGGCCCTGAGGTGGAGGACATTGACTAGGGAGTAGCAAAGTGGCAGAGGTAAAGAGGTCAGAGGACAATGGGTTGCAAGTTTCAAGAGGGAAGGGATCTTATCTGTCCTCTGACCCTTAAAACCTATTATCACTTTCAGTGTCTACCCAAAAATATCCTCAGTAAATGACGTTCAATTATTTGAACATACATTAATACTTCATACCAATAAAAAACATAAAGCAGATTTTATTTTGCTTGTTTCATATATCTAGTAAACATGTTTTCCATAGGTCTATGGACCCAGAAAGAATAACTCTGCTACTGCAGAGTAGTACTTTGGAATAGGTTTTTTCCCCTTAATTTTCTTTTATTTTAACAGAATTTATATATTCTTGGGCCTTGCTTATGATTTTTCAGAGAGAGATGGATTCTATAAATCTAGGTTGAGGATCAGGGTAAAAAAATGCCTCCAAAAATGTCACTAAGATAGAGGAGGTTTATTCTCTTGTTTGACTTTCCACACCCACTTTGAAACTAACAGCTTTCTGAAATAACAATGATAATTGCTGTTGTTGTTATCAATGTTGTGAGCTGGTACAGAAGCAATTTGAAAATGTTAATTCCTACGTTGGCTCATCAGCATTTCATCTTTCTTTCTCAAAGGTTATCGTATCCTCCTAATTGAGCAGCCTTCTCAGGAGAATGAGCCCATCTGATTCATCATTAGAATACAGCCTGAAAGGCATCAAAAGGAAAAATACAAGAGACAAGGCAGCACATGCCCCTGCTGTAGGCTTTTCCCCTGTTGCATTGTACATATCAGAGATCTAAAATTTCCAAAAAAAGAACTAAATGTTGCCCTGAAGACTTTGAACCAAAATTGCAAGGATCTATCTCCCTGCCCTGGTGTCTAAATTTTCTTGGGCAGCTGGGCACCTTTCAACACAACCCAGACTTGTATTTAATTACTGTATTTCCAACTCAGAACTCCAGACTAAATTACTTTCCCTGGCTTACTCACTTTGAAGAAAGGTTCCCATTCAGGACTGGAGACAGAGAGTTAGTCTAAAGTTATACTACTTTATATGGAGCTGTAGAAAAGCAGGGGTTTTTGTTGTTGTTGTTTTGTTTTGTTTTAAATCAAGTATGGTTACTGAATTTGGTCCACTTACAAGCTCTTAATGAGTAGTATTTTACTCTTCTATCCCTAAAGCTCTTGACAAAGCACTCTTAAAATGTTTGTCAAACGAATGTATGTTTAAACCAACTATATCATAATTTCACTTTGACAGTTCTGTTTTCTCCAACAAAGTAGCCTAGTTCCTGTTATCCAATAATCCCTAATCAGTCATTTCTCATGAGATTACAACAACTAAGGTAACAACTTGAGACAGGTGGGCATCATAATTACTTATTCTCAAGGAGTTCTTGAAAAAGTGCCATGGCAAGGCAAAGTTACTTTTCCTGATGTCAGACAGAAGATAAGTAAGATATCACATAGGTCTTCCTAGATATCAGCATTCTGAGACACGTGCCTCTGAATGACTCACAATTACTGTAATTCTTCATTCTTCAATAAATATCAGTTGAACTATGCATGTGCCTTAAAGGTATATGTGCAAATGTTTTGTCATTGACATTATTTCATGGTGAAGTTATCTCTGACCTGTGGCACTATCATTAGGAAGGATTCAACAAAGGCCCTTTATTTCTTAGAGTGAATAGAGAGCATCAGCAGAACTGAAATATTAATCTATCCTTTCAAATTAGCTAAGGATAAAGGTGTTCCTCTGAGTAGGAAACCCAAGTAGGACTGAAGGAGTCTGGGTAGGGCATCAAGGTGACCTTAGATGTTTGCAGCCAAATGAGTTAGAGGTAAAATGAACAATTGATAAACTTCTAGGTGCAGGAAATAAGCTATGAGCTGTCTCACAGAGAAATTTACTAAGAGGGAAAGAAATCCAAGAATGTCCATGTAAAGCTGTTCTAAACCTAAACTCTAAATTGTGTTTACAGTAGCAGCAGGACCTTGTGCTGCATAAGCTTAACTAACTGAATGACTCTTATCTTATGTCCTTTCTATTGTTGCTTAACATTTAAAATGATACTTTTTAAAAATGTTAGCCTCTCCTGGACTTGTTAGTAGAAGGATAAAAGAGAGGCTGGGTATAGTGATGGCAACAGAAATTAAGGGGAGGGAAATCCCGTACCTACCTGGGTGGCTTGTTACAAATTCGTGTTATTGGCCCTTCCCTCCAGACCTACTAAATCTGAATGCATGAATAAGATAACCCAGAAATGATTTTTAAAAAGCATCCTGAATCTCCAGGTCATTAAATCTTGATCCTTGTACCTGAGACGAGGTTACGATTCAGCTTCCCTTTCTACCCAGCTTATTACAGATTTTCCTCTGCCTAATATTCTAGGCTTAATGTTTTCTTTACATAGGTTTTTTTTCTCTTATGAGTTTTTTAATGGATCTTAATTTTACCACATTTCTATAAATAGTAAGAATTCTAAGCTTCTAAAGAAGTAAATTTGCCCAACTCTTTACCTAGCCGACATCCACCTATCTTTTGAGACTCAACTCAGATCTCAGAAACTTTCCGTATCTCCCACCTCCATCAGAGTCTAAATTAGGTATCCCTCCTCTATATTCTTAGAATACTCTGTATTTACTACTGAGACACTCGGGTAGAATCATCTATTTACTTGTCTGTTTCCTAAAGATCCTTCATATCAGATTTTGCGTTATTTGTCATCATGTTTTTACTTTCAGCTTCTCAACCAGCACCCAGAACACGGTAAGTACTCAGTAAGTGTTGACTGAAAACAAACATGCATGCATGAAAGCATCAAAGACTGATTCTGAAAGAAGCACCGAAATAAGTAAGCTTGAAGCTGCAATTTTAGGAACTAGAGCTCCAATTTCTATTTGACACTTAAGGACATAGAATTATCTGGGAAACCGATCAGATTATTGGGATTCTAGGACCTTGAGGAAATCAAACCTAATAGTTAACTTGCCACAGCATCTATTTCACAAACCAACTGAAGGAAACAGCCAAACCCATTATTCTTTGTGGTGGATGCAAGATAACTAATGTCTTGGGTGTTTTACTAACAGTGCTTTCACACTAATTTTTTTTTTTTTTCCTATTTGTCATGAAGTATGCAGACTGGAAAATATAATTAACCAACTAACAGCTATAGCGTAACCAAAGAGGAACCAAAGACACTAGTAGGAGAAACTTTAAAATATTACACTTCCACAGGCCCCTTATGCTCTGGCCAAGATGGAGATTATCCCAATCAAGGCAAAACAAATGTCATGGCTGCATACATATATAGTGAAGCAGTACATTTAACTTTACACAGCACAGACAATTAAGAAAAACAAAGTATTTTCCTTAGTATTAAAGGGTTTTGTTTTTTACATGGTATGGGGTTACATTATACTAGCAGAGTAAGTTTTCAGTGGAGGGCAACTTTCTCAGCTCATTTCCAGCGGATGGCCTCAGAGTCACCAGCTCCAACACTAATGAGCTGCCGTCTAGTTGCTTCCCTACAAATCACCAATTAAAGGTAGCCTCTTGTCGGTCCAGGTACAGCAGAAGAAAACAACACAAGTTTCCCAGCACCCGTCTGCTGAAATTAAGTGGGATATAGATTGACTCATGTTGGCTTCTAAAATAAACCCATAAATAAAGGATGTTTATAGAAGATCAAGATGAGAAGAATGGCCTAAGTTAGCCACCTAGCTAAGGATTGCCCCTTCAAGACTAATTTTTCTGCCCTAATTTAACACTAAAAAATTTAACTTTATCCAGCGCATAACATTAACATTTTCAAACCATCTATAATGATTCTTGTTTTGTTTGTTGGTTGTTTAATGTCAACAAATCAAGATTAAAGAGAATTCTTTTTTGGTTACGTTTTTCTTTGGAGGAACAAAACTTGTACACTATTAGCTCTAAAGCACACATTCCTCTTATGTGATCTCCCCCCCTTCAACTGAAAAGTTTTACTCAAGTACACAACTCTCCGTAGGAAAGCATAGGGCCAGGAAATCTCATTTTAGTGTTGAATCTCTGGAGTACTTGGAGGACCATTCTCTAAACTCCAGTCTGGTAACATGAAAATGGGTGCCCTGGCAAAACTACAGGTCATTAGAAGATTAGGAAACCATGGAGATGAACCAACATTAACCATGCATGTAAACCACACCATACAAAGTGTGGTTTATCTTTCCCCAAAATTGCAAGCAGCAAAGTGACACAAATAGCATAACTTAAAATTCTAACACCCCATTCTTTCAGTCACTCATTTTTCATCCATTCCATAATTATATTGAAAGCCAAAGGAAGCCCCCTTTCTTAATATCATCACAGTCAATGTTTTAGAGAGCTTTTTAACTGTGAGGCCAATGGTAACTTACATATAATCTCATTTACACATTGCAGGACAGGAACTCATACTTTCATTTCTATTTTTGTTTTCCATTGAAAAGAGTACACAAATGATAAAATTTTAAATGTAACAAAGAAAAATACAGTACAATGTGATTCCTTTTACTTATGTCTATGGTGTCCCAGACAACGTCCATAGAGGAATGACTATAATCATTTTTTTATTCTGCCACAGATATGAAAGAAAATGTATCATTTTTCATGCAAATGGGAAGACATTGTACACTGCTTCTTACAGTTTGCTTTTTTGTACTTCACTGTTGACTTTGAACATCCTGCCTTTTTGGCACATGAGGCTCTACCAGATTCTTTTGGATGGCATCGCACATTAGGTGTACCATCTCAATAGATGCCCAGCACAATAAAAACACAAGGATAAAAACAAGACAGTGGTTTTGCATATTAGCGAATTTAATCCCCATAATAATTTAAGGAGATGGGGGCTATTAATTTCATTATAGAGATGAAGACACAATCTTGAGAGGTCAATTACCCTAAGTCACAGAACTAGAATCTAGGCGCTTAATCATGGTGCCTATCTTTTTTTTTTCTTTATATCCCCTTTTTATTGCTTTTTCTTCATCACTTGTCCTCACTCCTCTATCACACACACATACTTGCATTTATTTTCTCTGCCTTCTCTTACCATGGTTGGTCAGGTGTATAGGCAAAGCCCAGTTATATTAAGTCCAGAGTTAATGGACTCACAAATCTTACCACAAGAGCCCCTCAAGAATAAATTGCACTGATATAGGTTCCATCACACCTTCCTGAGGAATTCTGCCAACTGCCTCATTCACGGTGGAAATGATCACCACCTATAGGCTGGGCTCCTTAACACATACCTCTTTCCCCTCCTCCCCGCTCCCTTCTTCTATTCTTCTATATTCCTCCTTCTTGCAAATGTCTTCAGTTGTAGTCAATCCCATATAAAAATAAGATACTTTTGATTCAGGGATAAATAAAGATACACAACCATGGAAGCAGACCTTTATCTTACCAATACATGCTCGGTTTCCACTTCGTCCACAATCAAATCTTTGTTTTGTGTTTTGTTGATTCATTTGTTAGTTGGCTTTCCTGAAGATGTCAGTCTAGACTATTAATCTCTAAAGCCCTTGCTCTTCTCTGCTGGTCTGTCATGTCACCATTCCAAACCTGCCTTGGACTGGTCAATAACTGGTTCTAGTATTTCCTGAACGACCCTGATTTATACACATATTCCTGAAGATGTCAGTCTAGACTATTAATCTCTAAAGCCCTTGCTCTTCTCTGCTGGTCTGTCATGTCACCATTCCAAACCTGCCTTGGACTGGTCAATAACTGGTTCTAGTATTTCCTGAACGACCCTGATTTATACACATATCTGTGAGGTACCTGTGCATCGCACATCGCATTGTACTTCTGGCTTTCCTCCTCTTAACTCCTAGAACAAGGCCCACTCACCAAATGACCAATGTCAGGTAAGGCAGAGTGAGTAGGAAGCCAGGGCTGTGACAAAACAGTATTAACATCAATAAGGAAAACTAGTAATAATTGAGAACTTATGAGTCAGGCAGATTATGCATATGTATTGGTTCGCTAAGGCTGCTGTAATGAAATGCCACAAACTAGATGGCTAAAAACCAGAAATGTATGGTTTCAGAGTTCTTGAAACTAGAAGTCTAAGATCAAGATGTCAGCAGGATTGGTTTCCTCTGAGGGCTGTGAGGGACAATCTGTTCCATCCCTCTTTCTTAGCATCTGGAAGTTTGCTGGCAATCTTTGGTGTTGGTTAGCTTGGAGATACATGACCCCAATCTCTACCTTCATGTTCAGAAGCTGTTCTCCCTATGTACCTGTCTCTATGTCCAAATTCCCCCTTTGTATTAGGATACCAATCATATTGGATAAGAGACTTCCCTAATGAATTTATTTAAACTTGATTACCTCTGTCCAGACTATTTCCAAATCAGGTCACAATCTAAGGTGATACCTTCTTAGGGGTTAACGCTTCAATATATTTGGTGGGGGGTTGGGGGGGGGGACAATTTAACTCCTAACAATATATTATCTAATGTTAACTACTCTTGAGAAGTGTGTTACCATCCACACTTAAAAAAATAAAAAAAAGAATACAGAGACTTAGATTACGTCATTTACCAAAGGTCACAAAAATAGAACATGACAGGGCTCAGACTTAACCCAGGGCACCAGACTCTACATCCTGAGTCCCTAACCACCATGCTCTATTGTCTCTATGGATAATAGAGTTCCTCTAATGTGTAGACTGAGCTGTGCTGATATATATTCTCTGAAGTAGCATCACCTGTGCATGCTAGGATATCTTTACTCCAAAAGCATAAAGCTTCAGCTCAGGTAAACATTACCCATTAATCTTATCTATTGATTTCAGAGATGAGACTGAGTTCTTACAGCCAAAGGCGGTTTCACTGTCATCCACAAAAGAACCAAGAATTATGTTTTATTCCTTAAACTGCAAACTGATTTGATGGGCAAACATCTCCACCCCTTGACACTATTACATTTTAATTATATGCCATCTCTGGCCTGAGTACATTTAAAACAAATCCTTTTGTCAACCTTCCCTTTGTTTTCAGTACAAAGTCTGCAGTCCTAAGTATGAAATCCAAAGGTTTGCTTTCTTTTATCTAGACTTATCTTCAGAATCACCTAATATGTGTTATCTCCAAAAACCTCACTTTGCCAGAAATGACACTCCCCATCCCATCCTGCTTTCTCATCTTCCCAAATGCCCCTGTCCTAAAGGCTGCTCATCACTTTAGAATCCTCTGTCTTTTTATCTCCTCCAGAATTTATTTCCTGACCCTCCCCACATCCCTGATGCTAGGCTAGATATTCCTCCTCAGGGCCCACGGTAAGTACTTCTCACATGTTACTGGTCAGACATAGGTATCTATTAGCTTCTCTCTTTTTTTTACCCAACCATGAGCATCTTGAAGGCAGGACCCCCAGGACTTTCAGGACCAGACAGTCTTCATGTGGCAGGTGATCACTACTAAATAAATATTATAACAACTAGACTCAACTCAAGTTCCTACTAACTGCATCAGCTCTGAACATTGGGGAATAAGTTTATTTTCAAAGAGGTAAAAAATACCACCAGTAACCAAACATCTGTACATTGAAAACTACAGGACATTGATGAAAGAAATTGAAGACAAATGAATGGAAAGGTAACTGGTGCTCATGAATTGAAAGAACAGTTAAAATGCCCCTATTATCTAATGCAGTCTACAGTTCCAGTGCAATCCCTGTC
Organism: Panthera leo; assembly: GCF_018350215.1. NCBI lineage: Eukaryota > Metazoa > Chordata > Mammalia > Carnivora > Felidae > Panthera > Panthera leo. The sequence continues at coordinate 63,980,241 of NC_056689.1, forward strand.
AAAATTCCAATGTCATTTTTCACAGTAATAGAATTAACAATCCTAAAATTCATATGAAACAAAACACCTTGATCAGCCAACACAATCTTGAACCAGAGGAACAAAGCTAGAGGCACCACACTTTCTCATTTCCAATTATATTACAAAGCTGTAGTAATCAAAACAGTACAGTATTGGCATTAAAACAGACATGAAGACCAGTAGTGCAGAATAAAGAACCTAGAAAATGGACTCACACATATGCTGTCAACTAGTCTTTAAGCAAAGGTGCAACAAAACAAAACAAAAAATACACAATGGGGAAAGGATGGTCCTTTCAACAGTGGTATTGGAGAAACTGGATATCTAATATGCTTAAGAATTAAAGTAGACTCACATCTTATACCACTGACAAAAATTAATTTGAAGTGAATTAGAGACTTAAATTTCAGACCTAAAACTATAAAATTCCCTGAAATAAACATAGGGAGAAAGCTTTTTGACACTGTTTTTGGCAGAAGATTTTTGGATATGACCCCAAAACACAGGCAACAAAGTAAGACTGTTAAAAAGTTTCTGTACAGCAAATCAATCAACAAAATAAAAAGTCAACATACAGAATGGGAGAAAATATTTGCACACCAAGTATCTGATAAGGGGTTAATGTCCAAAATATACAAGGAACTCAAACACTTTAATAGCAAACAAAAACAAAAATTAAACAAATCTGATTAAAAGTTGAACAATGCACCTGAACAGAAATATTTCCAAAGATGATATACAAGTGGCAAAGAGGTGTATTAAAATGTGCTCAATATCATGAATCATCAGAAATATTCAAATCAAAATCACAATGAGATATTAGTTCACAATTCTTAGGATGGCTTTGATAAAAATAAAAAGGCAACAGATTAAAAAGTGTTGAAGTCAAAGGGGATTCCTTGTACACTGTTGCACAGAAATGTAAATTGGTACAACCATTATGGGCAAGAGTATGGAGGTTCCTAAAAAATTCAAAGTAGAACTGCCAGATGGTCCAAGAATCCCACTTCTGAGTATATATCCAAAGGAATTGAAGTCAGGATCTTGGAGAGATAGCTGCCCACCTATTTTCATTGCAGCATTATTTGTAAGAGCCAAGATATGGACACAACCTAAGGGTATGTCAATGGATGAATGGATAAAAATGTGAGAGGACAGATTATAGATAATGGAATATTACTCAACCAAAGAGGGTAAGGTCTCACCATTTGCGAGAACATGTACGAAACTAAGAAGTATTCAGCTAAGTGAATTAAGTCAAAGAGACAAACACCACATGATTTCACTTACTTGCAGAATCTAAAAAACAAAACAAATGAAAAAACAAAAACAGGTTCATAAACACAGAGAAAAACTGGTGATTGCCAGTGGGGAGGTGAGTGGGGAGGGGATGGGCAACATAGGTCAAGGACATTAAGACATACAAACTTCCGGTTATAAAATAGTCATAGACTTGAAAAATATAGTACAAGGAATATAGCCAATAATACTGCAATAACATTGTAGGATTACATATGATGACTATAGTTATCATGGTAAGAATTGTGTAATGTACAGAATTGTTGAATCACTATGTTGTACACTTAAAGCCAATATGACATTGTATGTCAATTATGTTGCAATAATAAAAAAATTAAGTTTTTAGAAGATGTGGTACACACACACACACACACACACACACACACGATACACAGGAATATTAGCCAGGATAAAGAAGGTAACTGTACCTTTTGCAACGCCAATAAACCTGGAAGGCATTACGCTAAATAAGCCAGACAAAGACAAATACTGAATACGCTCACTTCTGTGTGGCATCTAAAAAAAGGGGGAAAAAATCTCCCAGAAAGAGCTAAGAATGGTGTTTGTCAGAGGCTGAGGAGGGAAGGAAATGGAGATGCTTGTCAAAGGGTACGATCCCGCAGCTGTAACATGAACAAGTTGTGGGGATCTCCTGTACAGCACGGTGAATGCAGTTATTAACACTCTACTGTCTACCTTCAATCTTCTGAGAGGAGCGTAAGCATCCTCATCATACACGCAAACAGGTAGCTCTGTGAGGTGATCAGAGTGTTCATCCACCTGCTTGTGGTAATCATTTCACGATGTACACATATATCAAATTATCACATTGTACACTTTGAATATATATAATTTGATCTGTCACTTTTACCTCAACAAAGCCCAGGGGAGAAAAATGGGCAGGGACTTGACTGGGTTAGAAATTTAGCAAAGGCACATGAGATATCAAGGCAAAAATGAGGCAAATGGGCTACTTCATGCCAGCTGATCTCAAACTTCATTGCACATAAACTTCAGACTCCTCCTTTAGCAGTTCTTAGGTGGGACAAAGAAATTTGCCATTTTAATAGGCATCAAGAGGGACTATTATAAACATTAAACTCAGAATAACTACCGTGGGCCTTACTATAGAGTCAATAACAACAACAAAAAAGCAACACAAGTTCTGGCTTTTTTTCATTTTTTTTTTTTTACTCCTTTTCTAGGTATAATGTTATAATTTAAAACCACAGCAGGTTCATTAGTCATTCTGGCTACACGATTTTCTCCCTGTCACACATCTCCACCTTTCTTTGTGCAAAGCCTGGTTAAGTCATCTCTCCTACTTCTAATTCAACACAAATCCCTTCCTAAAAATCTGAGCTTCATTACTTAATTACATGTCATGGGGGCTCTGATTGAGAAATTCATCCGAAGACGTTTTATTAAGTTGTCTTGAAATAAAGCAGAGCTATAGCTGAAGACAGGAGTTTGTGAAAAATCAGGTAATGAATGCAGGCTAATACCTCCCGTCTCTAAATAGCATAGTATAAAAGCTTCCTTCTTAAAGACAATCATGGAATTTTTTAAATGTAAATTTATCCCTGGCCTCGATAAAAAAAAGAACCACAAACAAAGATGTAAGAGCATTTGTTCAAATAGTTCTATCTCAGAGAAAACAAGAAACCTGACCTTGTGTCAGCAAACTATCCAAGCGTCCGCCTCTCAAATAGCCTACAAATTCTCTATCTTTCAGGGTGTTAAAATAATCAAACCTATTCCCTGGATGAAAGATATTGCCATAAACTACAAGTGCTGTGAGAAATCACAGGCCTCAGAAGGCTACCCTGTCTACTATGGTTTACTAGTTTTATCATGTTAACAAATCACATAGTACTTACTCCAGGTCAGTGATATTGTGTGAAAGGAATTTCACATCCAGAGATTTAAGAGAATTAGGAACTGTAGCAACCTCTCTGGCTATACGTCCAAAGTAAAGTTAATCATCTTTCAGGAACTGGAAGTGACTTTAAGAATAAATATAACCCTGATGGAAGATTAAAGCCTATCAAAAGAACATGTTGGCTCCATACCCAAAGACTTCACAACTGCTTCAAGAATTTTTGCCAGGCTATAACGAACCAAGCTGGCCCTTCTGACTTTCCAAGAGGTGTACTTAATTTCTTGATAGAGAATGCTGGAGGGGCACCTGGGTGGCTCAGTCGGTTAAGCGGCCGACTTCGGCTAAGGTCATGATCTCGCGGTCCGTGAGTTCGAGCCCCGCGTCGGGCTCTGTGCTTATAGCTCAGAGCCTGGAGCCTGTTTTGGATTCTGTGTCTCCCTCTCTCTGACCCTCCCCCATTCATGCTCTGTCTCTCTCTGTCTCAAAAAATAAATAAACATTGAAAAAAAAATAAAAAAAAAAAAAGAGAGAATGCTGGAGAGCTCTCCAGAGGGGATTTGTGGACTCCTATCCACTTAGGATGGAAAGGTCATCAAGATTGCTAAGATTTAGGCTTTGATGATTTGAACGAGTCTAAAGATGTGCATGTTGCCTATTTTTAAAAAAAGAAAAAATATGAGTGAGCTGAGAAGAGTAAGCTAAGGAATTTCTTAATAATAAACTCAATTACAAGAGCCATTTAAAGATATTGAATATTATGTGTCAGGGACTGTTCTTTGTGTGGATCAACTTTGTTAACCATCCTGACAACTCTAGGAAGTGGCATTATCTCCAATCTGAATTTGCTCTGAGGTGCACAGGGGTTGAGCAACCTGTCCGAGATCCTACCACCGGTATTAGCAGAACAGAAATTCCAGCTAGGCAGCCTGGTTTTAAAGCCCAAACACTTAAGCACTGTGTATACTGCCTCTACCTACTTCGATGGGTGCCTCATTGTCCCCATCTCCTTCATGGTAGAAGAATGAAAAGTTAGGCTTCATGATGATGAGATTTTACAGATATTGCCAACTATTTCATTTACAAAGCACCCTGAATAGGCTTGAGTTAGGAATAGATTTATAAACTCCTGTGCCAAAGTCAATGTGAGCTATTTTGAGCTTCAAAATCATTTACACTCTTGAAGTTTTCCCTCGCCTCCTATCTTCAGAGCAGTATTTGTAGTTCTGAGTTTTGACAGAAACCCAATGAGCCAAAATTCAGTTGGAGCAGCTGTTGTTGAAGTATTTCTAGATTGACTGGAACCAGGAGACATTGAATACACCCTATTTGTTCATAAGCATTAAAAATGGAGGCTTTTTGTTTAAAATCACCAGTGACAGTTCATCAAAATTTACCAGTGCGATATATGCGATGACAGATTTCTACCCTTTTAAATGTGTTTCCTTGAATTATACTTTATCCAGAGGCCATCCCAAACACTAAAAGTAGTTAGTGAATTTTTTAGTATATAATAAATACACTACAAAAAAAGTATTTGTTGTTATCATGTGTACCAGAAGAATGCTAATACTCTTTATTCCAGATGTTCGTTGAGGTGTATTTATTAAACTGTAATAGTCTCCTTTGACAATCTGGCACACAGACTAGCATTATACAGATGACAGGTTTTTCTGGCCACTGTGTTAGTGGGTAAATGAAATCCCAAGCTTGCTGGTATTGCATCAGCGTTTCAAATTATGATCTTTCCTTTAGGTATCTTAAATTCATATTGAATATGTATTTTATAATTATTTGAATGAACTTTTTTTCCCATTAGAATTTTGGTGAATGCTTTGCTCAAAACATTCAAGGGCTGTTAAATTCACATTTAACCTATTTCTGCCAAACGCATCTTGCTTCATACCAGAATTTCTCAGACAAAATTAAAGCCCTCTGTGTTCTAGTTTGGTTCACTAGGTGTTCTGAGGAAGACTGCACATTCAAAGGCATATAAGCTTTTCTCTACAAAATATTCAGATAGAATAAATCAGAATTCTATAACCTAAAGAAATATAAAAACACATCTAGTTCAGAGCTTTTCAAATCATGTCCAGTGGAATTCTGCTGTTTTTGTAAAGTAGCTACGATGCAAAGCCAACTTCTCAAGGAATGCAGAACCAAACTCTGGAAAGAACCCGAATCTCAAAGGATGTCATGGAACTTGTTCTAGGACAGCTTATCTCTGTATTTCTTGTCCATTTTGAGTTGCTTCTTCCGTGACCCATCAAAAGCATGCTAATTGATATTCCCTCTAAATCTATATTGTCCAATATAGTAGCCCCACCTCCTGAATGTGAATATGATGTCGTGACCAAAGCTGAATATACACTTGAAACTAGGCCTCAAGAGGAACACTTCTCCTTGATATTTAGCAGTGCAAATGCACACACACATCAGAGATTCAACTTCTTTATTCCATGCTTTCAACAAGTGATTAACTCAGCCTTTAAAGAGAAAGAGATTCTGAGTTCTGAACCTTAACATAAGGACTGTCAAATTAAAAGAAAATTAAACTGAAGCAATGTGAAGTGTTCTCCATTCATCAAGCTGGTGTAAGAATCGGTTATTCGTGCTTTTAACTTGCATCCTGGTGTCAATGTTGTGTTGGGTTTTCTTTGTGCTTTCTTTTTCTAGAGAAAAATATTTTCCTTAATATTAAGGAAAATAACTCCTAAGAAAACACAAGGTAGGGCAGCTCCAATGTAAATCACTCATTAGTTCAACATCAAGGACAAATGTATCCCCTCTCTTTTCCCTTAACCATTTTCAGTTTGTTGGCTTGTTCTTGAGGGTCATCAAATGGCTTCCATATATATGTAGCTTTTAGACACCAAGATTTCCAACAGAGTAAGACAAGGTCTTTGTGTCTGTTATTACAAATAGAGCTTACTTTCCAAGAAGGATCTGCCTTGCCTGCTATTGGCCAGAATTCTATCATGCACCTATTTCCAAACACAGGGAGAGGAGAAGGAGATTCCTGGGACTGGCTTAGTATGATGTAGAACCATGCTTAGAAGAGTGAATTACTAAGAAAAAGTATTGTTTTATTAGAATCTATTGGAGAAGCAACTGACCATAGCTTCATGTCCATTGAGGTATGGAAGGGTAAAGCTGGTTACTTTGCTTTTACTAAATAGCCCAGAATTCATGTTTGATTGCAAACTTCAGCAAAACAAACAAAAAATAAGACAAAACACACACACACACACACACACACCCCGCACAAAACACCAGAAAAAGTTTACTAATTTTTTAAATCTTTCAGAATAACTACTTGACTAGCAGAAGATAAGGCCAATCTAAAGAAGGGGAGGCAGTAAATTCATTTTAGATATGGCAGGGCTGTAGTCCGTATTTTCTTAATGCTTCTAGGAGTCAAATCTCAATAAAGATGCCAAACACCCAGAACCACTCTAAGAAAGAGGCAGCAGGCAGAAGCTTACCTGTGATTCAAGGGGCTCTGAAAGTCTTCTCCAAAGCAAACACGGTTCCCCAAATCCTGATCATCAGGGACTCCAGATTCTTGAAAAAAATGCAAATATGGTCTCTTTAAAATAAGTAGTAGCAGGTTGAGAATTAAACCTCACCCTTTACCTCTATTTACATTTTAATGTGCCCTGCTCCTAAATAACTTTTCAACATAATTTTTAATGTAATACTAAAGTACAAGGAAGAAAATGTAGTTTCCATAAATATCATGGAACCATCTAAGGAATGCTTGCTGTATTGGGATTTATTAGTTCCTCAACAATGTACAGTTTTTATAATGATGAAAAATGAAAGCACAAATCTATCATCCCAGATAGATAATGACCACCATCATACCTACATATTGTGTGGATACCTAATACTCTTGGTTTTATGGTTATTCCTAAGGCTGCCATCAGCCAAGGGATTCTGGGAAAAATCAAGCATGCAAAAATACACTTTTCCCCTTTCTGGAATTTTCCTCATGTATAAGAGAGGCAAGAACCTAATGATCTGTTACATAACAGGAGCCCTCTCCTAGCCTTCCCCTCCATTCAATTTGACTTCTGAATTACTAGAAACAATTTATTGAAAGAATTTGTGAGTTAAAAGAGAAATTGTGGGAGGACTAAACTTTTTTTTTTTTTTTTTGGAAATTCAAGAGTAGTTTTTTTTGCTTTGTTTTGTTTTTAAATATCTAGGTGGTCTTTAGTGGATCATGAGCAAACTGCGTAGAGTTGACAAATCCTTTTGGAGTTCAATCTGAAGTCCATTTTTTCAAAGAGCTCAAAGTCCTGTCTGAGGAGAAGAGTTTTAGCTAGACCAAAAGAATCCTCAAATTCTGCTATTAATCATTCTCCAGGCACAACTCAGACTAGCTCATAACAGCACATTTTTTAATTTCAAATTTAATTAACATCCTAAGTATTATTGATTTTCCTACTGTTTGCTAAACCAGATCTTTTTTTTTTTTTATTTTTTTTTATTTTTTATTTTTATTTTGCTTTCCCAACAGATTCTTAGGGCAGAAGGCAACTCTGAGGCACTTAGCCCATTTCTCAAGTCTATTGAACTTCACTCTATTCCTAAATCCCCACTAAAAGTGAATTTTCCAGCTAAATCTCCACATCACTGAGTCTTCTAACTGCTACAACCTTATCAATTAGATAAAACCAGAGTCCCTTTTATTTTGGAAACAGACCCACCAAAATCCATTGCCAGATGTCAGATAAATGCTACCCAACCGTTTTAATTAAATCAGCCAAATGAATTAGTTCCATGGGTGTCCAATGGATCTGGTCACACGATAGGAAAGTGATCCACTGTGATATTCCTGTGTTGATGTACAGAACAACTCCACTCAGTTTAAGGTCCCAGAGGGATTATTATTAACTCTCAAACGCAGGCACCCCACCTCAGTCAGTTAAGCATCTGACTTCAGCTCACATCATGACCTCCGAGTTTCTGGGTTTGAGCCCTACTTTGGGCTCTGTGCTGACAGCTCAGAGCCTGGAGCCTGCCTTGGATTCTGTGTCTCCTTCTCTCTCTGTCCCTCTCTCCTCACACTCTCTCTCTCAAAATAAACATTCACATTTTTTTAATTGGTTTTCCCAAGGTCATGGAAATAATTCAGAATAGTGAAGGTAAAGAAATTATGAAAATTGTCTTCAGCAAGGCTTCTTTAGTTGACTTTCTATGAGCCCCAAGAGACCACGGTCACTGTGCACGTGTACTACAAACAGAAAGAGCAGTAACTTTTACAGAGTTCTTTACAGTTTTACCAAGTACTTCCATGCCCGTTGCATTATCGAACTCTCACATAAACCTGTGAAGTAAATGGTTTTATGCTTCCCAATTTACAGGTAAGTAAACTTGACTCAGCTAAAAGAAATAATTTACTCAAGCTTTAATCCTCGTACCTTGAAAGCAGGGTTGAAGATTTTGCCATTGCAGCACATTTAGAACATCAAAGATTATCCCTGAACCTCATTGTGATGGCAAAGACTGTGTACAGCCCTTCCCGTAGTCTGGGTGCCATTATTTCTCCGATGACTTCTCTGTCTCTTGTTTGCCAACCTGTTATGCAACTGAGAGAGAGGGCATTTTTCAACACTGTCTCACCATCAAATAATGCAGACTAGGTCTCTAGTTTCCAGTATGTTTGTCTCTCAGTAGGGTTTTTCTTTTTTTTCCCTTTCCATGTAATTACAATACAGTTTTTATTTGAAGTTTTAACAGAGTATTAGAGGGGGCCCCTGGGTGGCTCATCATCTCATCATTAGTGGGATCAAAGCCCTCATCGGGCTCTGTGCTGACAGTGCAGAGCCTACTTGGGATTCCCTCTCTCCTTCTCTCTCTGCCCCTCCCCCTTGCTCCACTCTTGCTCTCAAAATAAAGCTATTAAAAAAAAAAAGAGTATTAGATTTCTTTACTACTGTGTTCTCCAGTTTATTACAAGTATACGGAAAAACTACATGTTTTCATATATTTGCAGTTAATTGTTTTAATGAAATAACTGCTTGTTCTTATCAGTTTTCATTTTTTACATCTTATTTTACATCTTTTATTCTATTGTTTAACAACAAAATTAAACCTGCTTGTTATAAAATAAATCCATGCCCATTTTAGATGAAAAATACTGAAAACAGGAAAGGAAAGCAAATTTTAATCCCACCATTCTGAAAAAGGTCATTTTGAGAAGTATTTTGGTACATCATGATTTAAAAAGTTTTCCACTTTGTTTTTATGTGTGTTTGTGGGATATTTCTTTTTCCTTTTTAAAATTTCTTTCTACAAAATTGGAATTTTAGACCATATACCATTCTATCTTCCTGTTTACTCAATATTCTTGAGGTAATTTTCTCATACCATCTAAATGTGATTTCAATGACTTTATTCCAACAAATGGATACACAAGAACTTAATAGCTGGAATGAGTTCAACAGTGGTGCTCAAAAAAGATTCATTCATATCAGAAAACCTGAAATCTGAGAATATTACCTTATTTAGAAAAGGGGTCTTTTTGCAGATGTTACTAAGTTTAGGAGATCTTGAGAGTAGGGCATCATCCTCGATTACCTAGTTGGGCCCTAAATCCAATGACAAGTGTCCTTAGAAGGTCAGTATAGAGGGGCACCTGGGTGGCTCAGTTGATTGAGCGTCAGACTTCAGTTCGGGTCGTGATCTCATGGTTCATGAGTTTGAGCCGCGCGTCAGGCTCTGTGCTGACAGCTCACGGAGCCTGGAGCCTGCTTAGGAATCTGTGACTCCCCCTTTCTCTCCGTCCCCTCCCTAGCCCATGCTCTGTGTCTGTCTCTCAAAAAATAAATAAACGTTAATTTTTTTTTTTTTAAAGAAGGTCAGTATAGAGAAAGGAGGCACCATGACCATGAAGGCAGAGACTGAAATGATGCAAGCACAATTCAAGGATTTCCATCAGCCACCAGAAGATAGAAGATGCAAAAACCAAATTCTCCCCCTAGAGCCTTGGCAACACTTTAACTTCACTCTCCTAGCCTACAATTTGAGAGATTTCTGTTTTTGTAAGCCACCAGGTTTGTGGTATTTTGTTCAAGTATGAACTCAACAAAAACAATGGCCAACGTAATATTTTTAAGTGTTGACATTAGTTTCAATTTGGAACATTATAAATAACACTATAGTTTGTGTTCATCTGATTTTGCACTAGATACGTAATTACTAGGTGAAAGGATATGAACAGGTCAAAAATCAATTCCAGCAAAGTTGTACTCACAACAAATACATTTCCAAAAGCAATAGAGGATGGTAACTATTTTGCTGTAACCTTGCCTATAATGTAATTTTGCATGTTTGAGGACAAATACTTTGATATTTTAATTTGAAATACTCCAATTATTGGCATATTTGCATCTATTTTCATCAGCTTATGAGCTCTATCTCTTCTTTGATTTATTGTTATTCAAAATTATCTTCTTTTGGGTTGTGTATAAAAAAAGTCTATGTATTAATATACTAATACTTTGTCTTGTAAATATTGCCAATTTCATTTTACTGATATTCTCTTTTGTCTTTCAATTTTATCTTAATTTATGCAAGAAAACCTTTTTTTTTCCTTTTGAAGGATTCAGTATTATGTTATTTTCCCTTTTTAGACATGGATACAGATGCATATTTCACACTTTTATGATCATATCTTGCTATCAGAGATACCTTGATTCAAAAAATAAAATTGCATAATATCCCACCAATACGTTAATGGGCTGAAATTATACATTTCTGTGATAAGTTTTGGTTTAGTCTGAAAAAGGGAGGGAGTTTACAGGCACCTGGGAGCTGTATGGCAAACTGATTAACAGCATGGTGTTATTCAGCTATTTTTAGCTGGCTGAACTCAGTCTTTGAGCCCTGTGAAGCAAAGAACTGCAGGTACCAGCTTCAAGACAGGATTCATGTTTTGAGGCATGCCAACACAAGTGTGACAGCCTCTGGAAAAGAGATAGTCTCCATTTTCTCTATGGAACCTCACAGCCTCTGACACTGTGAGCCAATAGCTTAGGCCATCAGGAGGCAGTCCTGGGGGCAGGTGTGTTGGGGTCTAACAGGAGAAAGCAGAAAGAGTGGCACTGCTGCATCATGTTCCAGAGGCTTCTTGGTCATCAGGCATCATTTGAGGGGGAGGGGTACCTACATAGGAGAAGAATAAAACTGGATTCTCCATGGCATGTGCAACTAACCAAAGGGCCTGTGAACACATATCCACTCAGGTTTGGGCAAGGCTTTTTAGGAGCTGAAAGTCCTATGGGGACCAGGGGGCGAGGGGGGGCGGATGGGAAGCACCAAGAGCCAGCCAAGTTTGAGTTGGTTTCACCCAAACTGAACCCAATTAGTGAGTCGTAGGGAAATTTAACCAGTATGAACATCATTCCTCCATGGAGCCCTCTCAGACCCCAATGAAGTGGCAAGAACAAGAGTTTCTCCTATATTGGCCAAGAGTCTCCAATGTTGACTAAATAAATGTTTATTGAATTGCTAAGATCTCTCACTCTCCCTGCCAAAAATAAGGGACTATAAAAGATCCAAGTATGGGAAGCTGAGGTCCTGCCATAAATATTTACACAAGTCAATATTATGTCAATTAATGGAATCTCTTGGGGGTGAGGTAGAGACAATATACAATACTAGAACAATTCTACAATAAAAAACATACAAGCTTAAATTAGACATATATGAATCTGGGCATTTTTCCCCTCTATAATCACTAGCCACATTTCTTCAATTTTTACTTTTATTCAGGAGCACATTTGATTTGAGGGTGGGTAGGTGGTACTTCTGCACTTTATACAATTTAGGAGAGGGGTTGTGTGCATTCTCATTGGTCAGGAGTAACCGAGTAACCTGACCAAATACAAATTAATAATCATTTCTATTTTTTTTTTTCTTTTTAACATCAGAAATAATTGCCAAACACTAACCTGTGACATGATGAAAACAGGCCACTCTATTCTGAAAGTGTTCTCTCCAGGGAAAAGATCATGGCCTCCCTTTTTCTGGCAACTAAAAGGATATTTTTTTTTAAATTTTTTTTTAATGTTTATTTATTTTTGGGACAGAGAGAGACAGAGCATGAACGGGGGAGGGGCAGAGAGAGAGGGAGACACAGAATCGGAAGCAGGCTCCAGGCTCTGAGCCATCAGCCCAGAGCCTGATGCGGGGCTCGAACTCATGGACCACGAGATCGTGACCTGAGCTGAAGTCGGATGCTTAACCGACTGAGCCACCCAGGCGCCCCAAAAGGATATTTTTTTAAGGAAACATCTGTCCCATAGAAGCCAAGGAAAAGGAGAGTAAATTTTCTTTCCTTGCCATTTCCTGAATGATCTATGTATTTGAAGCCAAGAAATTTTTGTTTATTGGGGACTTTTAGTGGGCGTCAGTTAGGAGATTTTTGTAAATGAAAGACACAGTTAAAAACACAGTTATATGTGTGTGTACCACAATGTTGAGATCATCATGTGCTTACCGGAGATCTTTTTCCCATCTGTTAGAGCAAATTGGTTTCTGGTCAACTTCTAATGCTTGCAAAGACGGGAATAAACTAATTTTTCTGCACTTTACATCACCAATCATTTCCTTCTTAAATTCTCTCTACCTCTTTGGCACTGGATTTTCCTTCTCTCTTTTCTAGGACACTGGCTGCTCTTTCTCAGTTTCCATCACTAGACTCTGTTTGTATCTCTCCTCACAAGATGTAGCCATTTTTCAAAGTTTTGCTCTCAGCCTCTCCTTGTGTTCCCTCCCCATCCTCTCTCCAGTTGCTCACTGGTCTTATGTGCCCCCAAACTTTGGCATTTGTCTCAGGGAGGATAGCTTCAGGGTCTCTAGCCCAGATTATATCCCAACTGCCTGTGGGGTAGCTTCTCTCCAAAACTGTCCACACAAACTTTAACCTTCTTCATGTGCATTTCACTCCGTGTTTCAGGTACAGCACTACCTTCTTTCCAACCACTGGTGCTTGAAATCACAGTGAATTCTCATTCTCCCCACTTCCCTCAGTTTCCAGCCCATGACTCAGCATCAAAAATCTTTTACATTTGGCCCTGGTGGGCTTTCCTACCTATCCCTCTTGCTGTATTTACTACTAAAAGAATTACAGGGGCACCTGGGTGGCTCAGTCATTTAAGTGTCTGACTCTTGATTTTGGCTCAGGTCATGATCTCACATGATCATGGGATGAAGCCCGCATGAGGCTCTGTGCTCAATACGGAGCCTGCTTGGGATTCATCTCCCCTCTCTCTCTGCCCCTCTCTTCCCATGCTCATGCTATCTCTCTGTCTCTAAATAAACTTAAAAATTTACATCTTATTAAAATTACCATGACAATTAATAACCTGTCAACTGGAACTTGTATCTTCTCCTGAACAAAATGGGCTGATGTTCTGTAAAATTCTACATTTTTACACAGTATACAAAGGAAGTTGTTGCCCAATAAGCCCTGTATAATGTATAAAAATGTGGAATTCTGATTTTTTGACAGCTCTACACAAGAACCTTCCATTGCTCTCTATCACCTCCATCCCGGCATATAAAGCTTTCCAGTCTCAAGCTCTAATCTATCTGTCCAGGCTTATGTCTCTATACTCTCTTAACTATTGCCTCAATTTTATTCAGATAAGACTAATTTTCATATATATCCCCTGTGGTAGAGTTCTAAAGAAGTCCCCTACCTCCCACCTCAGACTTCTGTCCTCTGGTTACTCAATGAAACACTAATCTAGGTACGTCTGAAAAACTTTGCAGGTGGAAATTACCAACTGGTAATTACTAATCAGCTGATTTGAAAATAGGGAGACTATCCCACATTATCCAGTTGGGTACAGTGTCATTATATGACCCCTTAAAAGCAGAATGGGGAAGCCAAAGAGTCTGCTGGAGAGGGAGGAGGAGAAGACAAACTCTACCCCCCCCCCCCCACCACTGACCAACCACCCCAGCAGGAGGGAGGTCGCATGCAGTCAGAGAGGAAGCAAGCAGCTGATCAGTCCCCAGCTGACAGCCAGCAAGGATGTGAGGACCTCAGTCCTACAACTACAAGGAATTGGGTCTGGCCAATAAAATGAGCGAGCCTGGTAGTGGATATATGTCCAGAGCCTCCAGAAAAGAACACAGCTCTGCTTCCCTTGCTATAGCCTTGGGAGACTCCAAGAAGAGAGCCTAGCTAAATGAGGTTGCACCCAGACTTCTGGCCTACACCACTAGATGATAGATGGGTATCGTTTGAAACCACTAACTCTGGGGTAAAGTGTTATAGCAGCAATGGAAATCAAATACATCATCCCATGCAAATACTGCTTTCTTTCTCAATGAATTCTGCCTTCCAAACTGAAATATTGTTTTGTGCCCTGGCCTCAGCCCTTCCACAGTGATGTTATTGGCTAGAAATGCCTGGGGGCACTCACCTAGGCCCAAGGAGAACCCTCACACATATTTCCCCTTGTTGTGGCCGGACCAGCCCTTGTGCTGTTTATTATGATTGCAAGACTCACCTCAGCCACAACCATCAAATAAATTAGGGAAAAAGAAAAAAAAAAAAAAAAAAAAAAACAAGTCTTACTACTCACCAGTCCTGGAGAGTACATCGTAGGCTGGGGTCACACAGCAAGGTTGCCATGCACACAGGCCTGGCATTCTGCTTTTATGGGGGGCGGGAGGGGGGGTCCTCAGGGTTTCTTCTCAGGGTGCACTCTGTATTGGTGAATGTAAAACATATGAGTGGGAAGGGAAAACAAGCAATCAAATGGTCAGTTACTAAGTCAACCAGAGAGCTCTCAAACAGACACTTCGGGATGGGCAGCCTGGTTGTTTTTCTAGGCCAGTATCTGGCAAAGTGTTTATGGAGGACAGCTGTTTTCGAAGTGGATGCCTCATCAAAGCAATCAAAAACTTCATGTCAGACACTTGGGTTACCAAAAAAAAAGCAACTTTTAGGTATTGTCAGATACTTTCTCCTTGCTTCCCTTTTCTCCCCACAATCTGATCAAATCTTATCCTTCCTTTAAGAGTATGCTATCATTTTCATGAAATCTTTGTAAACATAAGGCCTCTTACCTCTCCTGTGAACCCTCTTCCCCACAATACTTTATACTTCTTTCAAGACACTTATCCTACTTATTGAATAGTATAGTCATTTGATAGTATAGATATTTAAATCAGCCATTATTTCCCCTCTAGATTAAAATTCTTGTGAGGGCCACCTTAATTTCTATTTTCTGTTTTTCTCAGTGTGCTTTTGCTGTGTAGCCAAAACTCCAGTATCTTAGTAGCTTATACAAAACATGTATTCTCCTTCTCTCGATCAGGTTAAAAATAAATTAGCTGAGCTCCAAAGAGCTCTGCTGGTGAGTTGCGCTTTTGCATAATGGGGTCCAGCTGTTCTAGTGTTGGGTGTGGATCTGCTCCATGGATTTTCTTTCTCAGATCTGGGCAGAGGGGGAAATATTTCAGCAACGTGGTTTATGTGGCAGACCTAAAGACACAAGAGCAAATCCAACTAGACCAGCACATGCCAAGCTTCTGCTCCCATCACATCCATTAACAACTTATCTGCCAAAGGAAGTCACATGGCCACGACCAAGGTGAAAGGAAGTATACAACCCCACTACCTACCAGGTCTGAGTGTAGATGTAGAATTCTATCATAGGAAAGTGAAAAATCAGGACCTTCCATTCAATTTACCTAGGTATTCCTCACAATGATATCCTTATTCTTCCCCCATGCAACATAAACAAAATGTTTAGCACATAACCTTTTGTATGTTAGATGGTCAGGAAGGAATTGATTTAATCTCTCCTGCTGAACCCACTTCTTTCCTCCATAGTTCCCTTCCTGATCACTCAAAACATGCATTCTCTTCACCATCCATAGTCATGCACTTGCCTATGTTGAATTTAAGCATTCAGTTAATTCATGATCTTTTAAAATGTTTATTTATTTTTTTTAGAGAGAGAGCTCAAGCAGGGGAGGGGCAGAGAGAGAGGGAGACACAGAATCCGAGGCAGGTTCCTGGCTCTGAGCTGCCAGCACAGAGCCTGATGCGAGGCTTGAACCCATGAATTGTGAGATCATGACCTGAGCCGAAGTTGGATGTTTAACCCACTGAGCCACTCAGGCGCCCCAGTTAATTCACGACTTAAAAAAATTATTTCCAGAACATATGCTTTACCTTCCCGGAGGAGTGATGAACTCCTACAAGACAACTCTGCTTCATTTACTTATTGTAAGGTTCTCGCACAGTGTCTAGCCAGGGGCTGAATGAAGTGGATACCCAATACATTTCTGATGGCTGCTATTTCACACTAAAAATGATGGCTCTTCTTCTTTGGGAATTTTCAGAATGTGTTCCCTGCCTTACTATACAGAAAACATCAATGGTGTTCATCTCATTACAAACCTGAGTGTCAGTTTTAGCTGTATTTTATTTAAAGGTGAATAATGATATATAAAAGCTTTCACAGACCCTTGAGAAGCTGATGTGTGACATTTCCTGCCAATCAGAGCTGGTTCTGTCAGGGTAACTGACACCGCTATGGAAATTCCCCCCGATAGACAGCACACCTGTACTGTTGGAGAATTACAGGAATTCTTCCTTGTAACAAGCTATTGGTGATAATCTAATGCTATTTGATTGTTGGGCACTGGTGTTGGTTGTCGAGGGAATGCAAAGGAGCCAGGCAGGAAGCACAGGGGTTGGAAGAGTGTGGCTGCTGCATTTGATTACATTCTACAGAATGGAAGTGAGAGCAGGAAAAGCTCTTCAACACTCCCTTTATGCTGCAAGGTAATATCATCTCCTGGCTTCATTATTATTCACAGATATGCCTCTGACAGGTTAATAAACCATCGCAAAAGGCTCTGGCACTGTAATCCACGCTATTAGGAAGAACCGTGACATTAGAAGTTAAGCTGAACATGTTTCTTAAAGACCCCCAGCTATTTTGTCCCACAGCAGGTGACTGAGTCAGGCTCTGGCTCCGTCACAAGATCAGCTGACACCAGAAATATCAGCACAGAAATCACTTTGGCAGAATGTATATGAAAATGAGTGGCTCTCCATAAACCAGAAGAGCAGAATCACATGGGTGTAATGCTCTCAGCAATACATCAAGGTCGCATGTTTAAACTGACTTAAGTAGACTATAATATGATAACATTATGTAGGCTTGCAGCTACTGTGGAATCAGAGAGAGAGAGAGAGATTTAATGAGTGGCTGCCTGCCCACTAACTTCAAAGCTTCAACTAGACAGAAACTCTATAAGTATCCTTATATTTGGGGAGATTCTGGAAATCGTCCTACAAACTGCACAGGAGTTTATGCCACAAACATTTGCATTGAAGTCATGGTGTTACAAAGACTTTGGGCGAGTCGGTTAATCTCTCTGAGCCTCCGCTGTCTCATCCATAAAATGAAAAACAGTCTTACCTGTGCCCTCTACCTCCTAATATTGTTGTGAAGGTTGCATGATGTCATTTTTTAAACATGTTTATTTTTGATAGAGAGAGAGAGCATGAGCAGGGGAGGGGGCAGAGAGAGAGAGAGACAGAGAGAGAGACAGAGAGGCAGAGAGAGAGAGAGAGACAGGCAGAGAGAGAGAGGGAATCGAAAGCAGGCTCCGCACTGACAGCAGAGAGCCTGACATGGGGCTCCATCTCACAAATCATGAGATCATGACCTGGGCCGAAGTCAGGCACCTAACTGTCATATGTCATATTTTGAAAGGATTCTGTAAACTAAAAATAATCATGTATAAAGACCAATGGTGAAAAGTTGTCATTTATAAGAGAGGCAACTAGAATTCAGAGAAACTGACTTTTCCAAAGCAAATAATTTTTGGTATCTTTGCATACTTATGGGATAAAAAATAATAGTAATAATAAATAGCTAGCATTTAGTGGAAATTGACTATGTGACAGACACTCTTAAGCATACTATGATATATTAACATATTTAATCTTCTCAGAAACAAAGTATGAATTAGCTACTGTTATTATTCCCAATTTTCCAGGTGCAGAATCTCAGAGATTTTAAGTAACTTGTCTAAAGTTATACAATTAGCAGATGATGGGGTCAGTATTTGAACCAAAAAGTTTAGGTTCAAAGTCTCTTTTTGCAGAATGAATTACAGTAATATTGTTTTTACAGATATGCAAGATCTGCTTTAATTAATTGGTAAGAGTTTACTGAGCCTCTGTTATGAATGTTAGAATAGTGCTTTCTACTTTCCAGAAGTCCTATTTGGTGGTGATGAGTTTGTTTTGTTTTGTTTTGTTTTGTTTTGTTTTGCTTTCCTCATGGCTCTGTCAGTCAGTTTGCTGAGTATTATATCTGAGCAATAAACAAACTGATTGATCAATCAGCTGAATGTGAGCTAATTCATACGGTCTGTGAATCAGCCACATGGAACCCTGACTTCTCATGCCAAAAGCACCTTAGAAATGAAAGACATTTCAGTCCTAACATGGAATTAACTACCAGGCTCAACTACGTTACAGCTCTAGTAGCTTCCCTAGATTAAAAATGTGTATGAGGGGAGCCTGGGTGGCTCAGTCAGTTGGGCGTCTGACTTCGGCTCAGGTCATGATCTCGCGGTCCGTGGGTTCAAGCCCCATGTTGGGCTCTGTGTGGACAGCTCAGACCCTGGAGCCTGCTTCATATTCTGTGTCTCCTTCTCTCTCTGCCCCTCCTCCACTTGCACTCTGTCTTCCTCTCTCTCGAAAGTAAATAAACATTAAAAACAATTTTTTTAAATGTGTATGGATTTCTATCCAAGTCTTAGTGACTACCCGACCCTGCTAAAACAGCATTTAATCCTTTTTATTTATTTTTTTTTAAGTTTATTTCTTTTGAGAGACACAGTGCATGCATGAGTGGGAGAGGTTCAGAGAGGGAGGGAGAGAGAGAAGCCAGAGTAGGCTCCATGTTGTCAGCGCAGAGCCAGATGTGGGGCTCGATCTCATGAACCACAACATCACGACCTGAGCCAAAATCAAGAGTCGGATGCTTAACCCACTGAGCCACCGGGCCACCCTAATTTAGTCCTTTTTAAATGAAATACCTCTCCCGGTCTCCTTCTCACTCTGTCTCTGTCTCCCTGTCTCTCTCTCACACACACATAGGGAATTTCTTGAAGTGTCTTGCTTTTTGACTAAAAGAACTAGGCTCAATCTTAGAGACCAAACTCTCGCTTAGTTATTAAATATTTGAAATGTAACATGCTTTTTGGTGGGAGGAAAGTTCTCATAATTTAGCTCATGCCTGTACACTGCCAAAACAAATGAGAGAAGACATAAGGCTAGAGAGAAATAGTTCTGCAGAGTTGCTTATAAAGCTGAAGATTGCCGGGAAGGGTTAGAAGACATTGAATCTCTTCTGTAGACACATGGATTAGGTCAGTTACAAAAAGTCAGCTGCACCTTAATGACTTCCCCTACTACTACATCACATCCTGAGCTCCTGAAATATGTGTTAGATAAGTATAGAGAGAGAATTATGTTATATAACTATAACTGTTAATATTTTATTTCTGTTTGACAAAGAATGAAAATAAATATATCAAAGTGACATCAAGTGGTTACTTTGCAGATTAGCCATATGAATTACTGGCATAGAGCTGCATTTCCATGTATATGCAAATCTGTAATTTTCTCATATATTTTGTTTTTGTGGAAATTCTAAGTGTGCTAAGCTTTCTAGGTAAGTATAATACCTATAGTAGTAAATCACTGTTGTCTGGGTAAAGACCTACCCAACATTTCTCTCCTGTTTTGGACCAGGATCAGAGATTTTATCTGAGGAATCACCTTTCTTCCAGTATATATGCTGTTGGTAGGACGTCCAGTCAGGCATGCCCTTTTGTTGTTTTGTTTTGTTTTTAATATAAAATTTATTGTCAAATTGGTTTCCATACAACACCCACTGCTCATTCCAACAGGTGCCCTCCTGAATGCACATCTCCCACTCTCCCCTTCCTCCCACCCCCCATCAACCCTCAGTTTAGTCTCAGTTTTTAAGAGTCTCTTATGGTTTGGCATGCCCTTTTGTGACTTGAGTCAGACAAGACTGACTCTCTGTCCCTGGAATTTATCTCTTGAGAGCAATAATATAAGGGCAAGACATGGATGGAGCTCATCAGTCCCAACTCTAGAGATCTAAATCAACTTTCCATGAAATCTGGTTACTTCTACCTAGTTTGTCCTTTCTATGATCTATTTATTCAGTTAAGTCTTTGAACTGCTCCATATCTTCTGTTGGCTTTGTCTACAAGTTTTTGTCAAATCAAAAAAAAAAAATAATTAAAAACTAAAAATCTGGACTTAGGAGAGACTTCATTCAAAAGGACTAGTGTAAGGCATTGGAGATAGTGAAGGGACTGTTACAATAAGGAGAATGCTCAGACCATAAGATATGCAAGTGTTCCCAAATATTGGGCAACAAAGTTTTCTTTTAAAGAGAGGAGTAGGGGCGCCTGGGTGGCGCAGTCGTTTAAGCGTCCGACTTCAGCCAGGTCACGATCTCGCGGTCCGTGAGTTCGAGCCCCGCATCAGGCTCTGGGCTGATGGCTCGGAGCCTGGAGCCTGTTTCCGATTCTGTGTCTCCCTCTCTCTCTGCCCCTCCCCCGTTCATGCTCTGTCTCTCTCTGTCCCAAAAATAAATAAAAAACGTTGAAAAAAAAAAATTAAAGAGAGGAGTAAACAAGTTTAGAAAGAATCAACAGGGGCTCCTTGGTGGCTTAGTTGGTTAAGCAGCCGACTTCGGCTCAGGTCATGATCTCACGGTTTATGGGTTCAAACTCCGTGTCGGGCTCTGTGCTGACAGCTCAGAGCCTGAAGCCTGCTTCGGATTCTGTGGCTCCCTCTCTCTCTGCCCTTCCCCTACTTGCGCTCTGTCTCTCTCTCTCTTTCTCAAAAATTAAACAAACATTTAAAAAAAAGAAAAAGAATCAGGCATAGGAAAGTGGAGGGAAAGGCTGGGTTGATGGATAGCAGGTTAGAGAATGTTTTACCCTGAGAGCAGCCTATTCTCTGAGGACTGTAAAGGAGATGCTGTCTGAAGCTCAAGCTGAGGATAGGTCAAAGTTCAGGGACTTGGAGAAGAAAGCAAGTTAACCAAATTTGACAAATGAGCATTTTGTTCCAGTTGATCAGTGGCGACAAACATTTCAGCTGATCGTTCAGGAGGGAAAAAGAATAGGAATTTGGAGTGTCTGTGTCTGGTCTTATAAGTAAACAAGAGGGACATCCATGGGTCTATTTAAGTCCTATGGGGAGGAGTCATTCTTTAACCTGGTTCCCAGAACATAAAAGGGTTGGAGGATTTCCTAAAATTCACTGTTTTTCAGAATCTCAGAATGCCCAAGAAGTTCAATATTGTTAGTTTCCATTGCCTACCAAAAAAAAAAAAAAAAGAATACAAATAACACACTACCTAAATCCCCAGATTATTCAATCTACAGTTGCCATTAATCTAGTTCAGGAAGGAAGGAAGGGAGAAAGGAAGGAAGGTAGAAGGAAAGAAGACAAGCATGCTAACTTTAACCACATGAGGCAAACTGGAGAGAGTGACTCCCCCCCCAGAGCTCATATAAGAAAAATGTGTACTCCTCACAATCTGCAAAAATATGCCAACCTGCAAGGCAAACAGAGACCCAGCTTACTACTCTACGTGTTTTATCCAGCCGGGGACACCGTTGGGCACATTCTGACCATTCTCTGTAGTACATCTCAGAAGTAGCTGCCAGAAGTCTGCCTTATGCACTCATTCTGGTGTAAGAACAACACACATAATGTAATGAACTTCCCCAAATGGCTCATCCTCCAAAATAAGAAAAGAAAGGACATGAGGTGTGAGATACACTGATAATAAAAAGAGCTTTACTCTTGAGTTCATTTTCTAGTCTCTGCTCCCAAGCCTTGCACGGAAGCCACCGTAAATTTTTCAGTATCATTCCAAATAGGATTGTATGCTAAGATAATCCTTTAGAAAACCTGAGGAGCCCATTGCATGATGATCCATAACCACTCTAGAAACAAAACAAAGAACAATTTAACACACCTTCTGTCTTGAAATAGAGCATACCACAGTGAAGTATCTTCTTGAAAAAGATACGAATATGAAAATCTCATCCTCACTGCTATGACCATCATTGTAGATGTCCTAACTATGGAAATTGATCAGCAACAGGAAAACTTGGTAAGAATATTCAAAGAACCTGTAACATCAATATGTTTCTTTAAGAAAGGGAAAATAATCATACTTGGCTTGAAATACCTATAAATTTCTCATTAAGATCTCAAAAGTACATTATATATTCCCATTTGTCTCTGAGGACATGACTCAATTGTTCCTGGCTTCTAACTGTTCATCATCTCCTTATGGCTATTTTAACCTCTTTATGCCTATTTTATGGAGTCCCATCATGAACAACAATCTGCTTCTCTTAATAGCACCTCCTTCATGGAGCACATCATTTCCATTTATCTGCTCTTGGACTGTGTGTTAAATCCAACTAAATCAATTTTAACAAGCCCCTTCTTCAATTGTGAAGAAGCAATTAGCACCCAGTGATGTCACCCAAATTCCGGTAATTGTGAGGCAAATGTCTTCCATCTTTTCTCACAGGTTTTAAAATTCTGACAACTTGGCATTACTGATCCATTTGCAAATGGGATTTAATTTGTCTCTTAAAAAAAAAGTCCCATTTTCCCTAAGAAGTGTGAGTTACATAAGAAAAAGAAAATATCCTGACACCCAGTGAAATATCTAGGAAATATCTTGGCTTTTATGACACTCTAGGCTCAGAGGCATTCTTTGTATTAAAGATGGGGACCGATTCTAAGAGAATATAGTATCTGATGGGCAGCTCTTCTCTCTCCTTTCGTTCGTGCCTACCCTGATCTGTGTTGCCTAAGTGAAGAATCTTCGCTACTCTCTTTACAGTTTTCTGGTTCCTTAATCCCGGTCTCATTACATTATGCTAATCCTCATCTTGCTGAATTTGTTGCCTATTAGACCACATGCTGAAATAATCAAAACCCTTCAGTGCTTCAGTGTCATGGTCTTTTTATCTTCCCTTTTACTGAACCCTTCCAATATAATTTTAGGCTGCAATCTTTCCGGTGACTGGAAGTCTCCCTTCTCATCCCAGCATCTCCTGTATCAAATGTCATGGCAATGACAGTGAGCTTTTTGAAGATGTGATGCCTTTGATTATTCAAGAGTGACCCTGTTCACAAAGTTCCCATTATTTCGAAGAGCAGTTAAATTTGGTTTCAAGTTGTCTCAACTCCACCTCTAGAGAAAATGGCCCAGGGTATAAAAGCACATTCCTTGCTTGTACCCACTTTCATTGGAAGCTTCCAATTTTTAAATCATAGAAATATAACCATGACTTTTTATTTGGAGGAGGAAAATCCATGCTTTCTTTTATTTGAAAAACAATAGAAACGGTACTTTTTAAAGTGTTGGCCCTTAGAAGGGAAGTACAAAACATGCATTACACTCTTGAAGACTATTCGATATTGAACACTTAATGCCAGGTAAGCCTGGAAAATGGAGTGAAGGGTAAAGGAACACAAAGGTGAGTTCACACTGTCCCCCTTTGCTGGCACTAATACTCCAGTAGGAAGACAGAGAGAGAATGAGAGAGAGAGAACTTTAGAAATGACAGAGATTTCTTGAAAAACCTAAAGTGTTTAGAGATTCTTTGGGTGAAGCAATGAAGGGCCAGCACAGCTAGCTTGTGAATGGCCTCCTGAGAAAGGTTAGTCTGCAAGCTTTCTGCACCTCTGAACTGTAAAAGATCTTCTCTCTGTATTACGTCTATTTGTTCACTTATCCTCAAGCCATCTGAAATTCCACTCATTCAATATGCTTTGGAATTAAATAATTTTTGAATATAAGTGCATAGGGAGTGTTGTCACTCTAGCAGCAGTTCTGAAGTTAGTGTAAATTAGGCTTTTTGTTTGTTTGTTTTTTACTTTCCCTTTACAAATAGGTTAGACCAGAAGTACTGTGGAGATAGAACATGAGAGGGATACATACTCCTGGTGCCTAAAGTACCTTGAGGTGGAAACTAGGCAAGGGTTTAGAGATATAAAAGGCTGGGGTGATAAATAGAAGGAGAAAGAGCTAGAAAGACACAGAATGCTTCCAGAAAAACTCTTCTTACTCAATTTTCCTGGGGTGAGCCATCTACTCTGGAATTGGAGAGACGTTGCGTTCCCTTCTTTTTATAATTTCTGCCTTTGTGTGCTTTATGTTTATTTGCTTTCTATTTCTTTCTCCATGTCCAACTCATCCTCTCCTCTCTCTTCTTCTCCTGCCTTGATTCTTTGGTTCAGAGATTCACAAACCAAGCCAGTGTCATGTGTATTCAATTGCATTATAAGTTAAATCAGTTTGGGGTCCTGGCTTGACATAAAAACAAACAAACAAACAAACAAAAACATAAGTCTGAAGGAAAACTATTAAGAATTTTCAATAGCCAATTCACAACCACATTTTGGAACAAAAACAGTGTGGAAATTGGGTCCTGAATTCTTTTGTACTCTAAGACACAGACCATTCATCTGATTATACCAATCCTGATGGAATAGTTTTTGCAAACATAGCTGACCCTTGATGGCATGGTCCTGGCTAGTGCCTCAGACCCACAACAAACATGCTAGAAAAAATTTTGAAATATAAGAAATCAAACACATTTTTTCCTCCCCAAAATTACCATGGCTTTGACCGTTTCTGTTGACTATAATCATCAGATGTAATCACATTGGTATAACTGTATCATAACTACTTCCCTGTTTTTGTTTCATTGAATTTGTTTGGAATCACTCCAAAATACTTTCTATTCTTGATCACTTCATTGAAACCACAAAAGAACATTCTCGAGGCTTAAATGCTTTGCCCTGAGATTTTATGCATGAATGTTATGATCCCATAGGTTGGCCAGAGATGAAAGAAATAGACTTTACCCCTATAAAGAAGCTAATTCAGTGAAACAGAATTTTCCTCTCTGAACATAACATTTCTATGAGTTGTTGGTTACTTCAAGGGTGTGTGGCTATTTTTGACTTTGTCACATGACATCAGTTAAATAATACACATAATACACAGAATACACATAATACACATAATTCTCTGTGAATATGTGTATTCACAGAGAAATACACATAAATCCATGATTCCATTTGGGTCATTTGACTCTTCTGACTCCCATCATAAATTGGCATTAAGTGAAACAGTAGACAAAAGATGGTATTGCTCAGGAAGAGGGATTAGAGCACAAGAGAATGATAAAACAATGTCTGTAGTTTATTCAATGTGGTAAATATTAATTGTGAATTAAAATAAAAGGAAAATAAATTTACCACCATTTAAGAACAAAGTCAGCCCTCAAAGAGCTGGCAGATGATCAAGCTTGGATTTATAGGTCTCAGTATCATCTTGTTAATTCTTCTAGGTCCTTCTTGATGCCCTCTCACCTACTCATTTACGTATGCACGATTCATCCCACCCACAAGATGCTTTTGGAAGCACTACTTAGAGGGCAGCATGAATTTACACAAACCAATGAGCCAAGAGAATACAGAATTCACTTTTAGCCTTAGCTACAGAGGTCTATTTATCTCTAATCTCTGGCAGTCTGATTACTAGACTTCCCTGCAGACTGACCCCATAAAGCTGAACCAAAGCTCAATTCCTCAAATGCCAAAAGAGCCTTTCCCGTTTAGAGTTCTACCACTGGACTACTCTTCAAACTTCACTCCTACTTAGGCAGGTCAGTTTATTCATTAAAAAAAATATATTTTAATGTTTATTTATTTTTGAGAGAGAGACAGAGACAGAGAGACAGAGACAAAGAGTGAGTGGGGGAGGAGCAGATGGAAAGGGAGACACAGAATCTGAAGCAGGCTCGAGGCTCTGAGCTGTCAGCACAGAGCCCAACACAGGGCTTGAACCCATGAACCACGAGATTGTGACCTGAGCCAAAGTCGGACGCTTAACTGACTGAGCTGCCCAGGCACCCCTCGGCAGGTCAGTTTGAATGCCCCTTCCTGGACTAATTTAGATCCTATGGACTAATGATGAACTCTCAAAAGCATCTTCAATGTTTCCTGATAACAACTACACACATTATAATAAATTCAGTTCATGTAACAGTACAAATGGTTGGAAGATACGATATTGTTCGGCTGACTTCTACAATTAGGTAACTGCCCTCAGAGGGTCTCTGAGTTTGGTAAGTGTGGCAGCCTGCCAATTGGCACTGTCTTTGAACATTCTGTGGCCACTATGAAGTTCCCCAATCATTCTGTGACATATCCCCAAGTGTGGCCCTTAATGTTGATGGAGATATGGGAGAAAGAATTTCACCCAAAAGTGGAGTTAAGTTCCAAGATGGACTAGGCACACTAAAGGAATTCAGCCTTGAAGGAGAGAAACAAAGAAAATCACCACGTATATAGACATTGATGGTACAGAAATGAACGGGTTGAATCACAGGGCCAAAAGGGGATAGTGATTCCAAATATGGTGTGAGACTGTCTCACCGCCTCCTTAACCCAGGCTCCGCTTCTATCCATGGAGGCTCATGGGACAAATGTCTCATGATAATGCAATTCATTCATTCTGAGGACTTTCATTCACAACATATACTATCTTGGCAGAAGATAGTAAATATATTATCAGGTATGTCACAAAAGGTGGTTACTTCTGCTCTGTCACATTTGATATCATCTCTTAAGTACCCATTCAATTATCTGCTTTTGTTTTCATTTTTTTCAAGGAATTTACTGGTCACTAAATAATTGTGCTAATCAGCCTATTCTTAACTTGAGACTTCTGGAAACATGCCAGGAGCAAGTTCTACATTTTTTTGGTTGTAGTTTCCATTTTGGTCTCTGTCTACGTGGCTTTCTCTTGACTATTAAAGACTCATTTCTGGTCCTGATCATCATCAACTATTGCAAGGACATAAAAAATTCCTAGCCAAGGCTCCTAATCCCACATTTATTAACGTATTCATTTTATGATATCACACAACATTCTGTCAGGAAACTTTTCTCCCAAATAATAACATTGATTGAGACTTCACTATGGAAACAGCACCATTTTAAGCACTTTCTACATATTCAGTGATTTGACCTTTGTAGCAACTTTGGTGAAAGCAATCTGTACTCTATAAATGATGATACTGAGGCACAAAAGCAGCTAGTTAGTGGTAGAATAGGATTCAAACCCCAGTCTAGTTTCAGAGCCCAAATCCTAGCTTCATCATTTTAATAAAATTTAAGTATCATTTAAATACATGCCAGCTATGGGGCGCCTGGGTGGCTCAGTCGGTTAAGCGGCCGACTTCAGCTCAGGTCACGATCTCTCGGTCCGTGAGTTCGAGCCCCGCGTCGGGCTCCGGGCTGATGGCTCAGAGCCTGGAGCCTGC
This sequence comes from Panthera leo, assembly GCF_018350215.1. Lineage (NCBI taxonomy): Eukaryota > Metazoa > Chordata > Mammalia > Carnivora > Felidae > Panthera > Panthera leo. The sequence continues at coordinate 64,007,923 of NC_056689.1, forward strand.
TTCCGATTCTGTGTCTCCCTCTCTCTCTGCCCCTCCCCCGTTCATGCTCTGTCTCTCTCTGTCTCAAAAATAAATAAAACGTTAAAAATAAATAAATAAATACATGCCAGCTCTATCACCAGATACTTACAGCAGAATATCACCTCAAACAAAGTTAAGATTCAAATATAAAGTTTGTGTTAAAATCACTTAATTATCAATTTAAACTTCTGAAATATAAATTGGACTACAATAGATCTTAGTGGGAAGTCTTTGTTTCATTCTTCAGGGACAGTAATTATAGTCACCAACAGGATGGCACCTAGGAGATAAAAAAACAGAGGCAAAGATTTCTATTGATGATTGATGTTGTGGAATGGCTGCTGTATTTAGTGTCATTAGTGGATTTAATTTTATCTCCAACACTTGCTACCTGTATGATCTCTAAAAGTTTACTTTTCTAATACTCTGTTTCCTCATGGTTCTGGAAACTAATGTTGTGCTGATTATCTACTAAATGCCAGGCTCCCTGCTGGTCCTGTACATGCATTACTTCATTCAATTGTCAGATCTGTTGGGTGTTTAATGTAACCTACATTATCTAGGTTGGGAACCTGAAAGTCAAAGACATTATGTAACTTGACCAAAGACAATAGTTATTCAATAGCATTGTTAGAATTTGAATCTAATTCTACTTTGACTTCAAGATCTCTGGCTGGTACCATGCCAGTTTGGAGAGATAATATATGAGGGCTGCCTCAGAGAATTTTGAGGTTTGAACACTGAAGTGTATAGGAAAAGTAACTAATATTATAACTGATACCTACTAATCAACCAAAGAGGGATATCGATTTGACTTTACAAACAGATCTCCAAGTTTTGTATATTGCTTCTTTAAAGCAGAGACTTGGTATATTAATGAATTAATTAAACTTAATTTAAAATCATATTAGTCATATAAACTTTCAGGGGATCTCAATGCCAGAACTTCTAAAGCCTGTTTCACTTGAGGGGTTCAATGCCCACTACACAACTGACCCTAATAAAGCTTTCATCTAGAGCACACTGTTAAGCCCTTTACATAACACTTACCCTTTTCTATTTCAGTACATATGGGCTACAATTTCAACTTCCAGTACATGAATAATGTTGCTATGCATTCCTGGCTATGGCTCCAGAACCTTCTGCCATACTGCAGGCCTGAAGTGTCAGAGAATCAATGATCTTCAGGAGCAGCTCCCAAATCATAACTGATGGAAGGTGTTGTATAAATGGCCCAAGTCTCTCACATCTTGGTTGGGGTAGCCCTAGTCTGTTTCCAAAGTTCCCCAGCTGGATAAATGTCAAGTTGATCATCATGGACACTGGCTTAATAACATGTCCTTTACCCACCTCTCTCCCTTTCCCTAATAAATTATATGCTCTCTAATCTTCACTCAGGGTCAACCTCTGTGAGACTATAAAATGAGACAGATCCTTTTAGGCAATCCCACTGAGGGAGTTTGAGGATGCCAAATAAAAAGCTCCCTTGTTTCCAGCAGAGTTCTGAACCAACTGAAAGTTGTTATATGAAACTCAATTTAAAAAAAAGTTATGGGGTGCCTGGGTGGCTTGGTCAGTTAAGCGTCCAACTTTAGCTCAGGTCATGATCTCACAGTTCATGAGTTCAAGCCCTGCATCAGGTTCTGTGCTGACAGCCTGGAGCCTGGAGCCTGCTTCAGATTTGTGTCTCCCTCTCTCTCTGCCCCTCCCCCCCACTCATGCTCTCTCTCTCTCTCTCTCTCTCTCTCTCAAAAAGTAATAATAAACATTAAAAAAATTTTAATTAATAAAAGTTGTTATAAGAGAACAAAGGTAGGGACCATAAATATTTTTATTACTGATGAATCTGGTCAATATCTTGCAAACAACTAACCACATCTAACTATACCTGGGCCTCCTAATAATGACCTCCACGGTAGCCACTTACTCAGTCTCAGGTATCCCTGGACATGGTTTGTCTTGCGTCTCTGTGGTCAGAGGTAACCCTGATAGGAGATATGGCATGGAGAGCAAAAGAGAAAGCACAAAACTTTAGGTATATCATCCGGATAGAGGGAAGAGAAAGGTGTGGGGGAAAACATACCAAGCTTTCTTCAGCCTCACAAGTCAGTGTCTCTGTCTCCTGGGAGGAAAGTGAGTCAAGAGGCAAAGAGAAGTGAGGAGTATACTAACTGCCAACCACCCATATGGAGAGAAACAGGGGAAACCATGTTTCTAAGTATGTGTTCCAAAAGTTTAGAGCCCATCAATATGCAAGACAACACTTTAAACTTTGATGCCAGCATCCCTTTTAAAAAATGCTTGATTAAAATTTTTATCTAATGTCACTCAAAAAACAATTAGATTCAAAGTACAACTTTTCCATTTCCTGTATTTCTTGAACTGCCCTGAGAAAATGATCAAGAATATAGAGAGATTACCTGATCTCTTGTCAGCCTTAGATTCTACAGGTGCCAACCAAATCAAGTTTTATAATCTCAATACAAATACTAAGCTGGTAACATGTCTCAAAATCTGCCCTTTAAAAAACTGGGCAAACATTATATGTATAAGTTACATTATAATGCAAAATGCCCATCTATGTCTTAAACACTCACCCCAATATTTAAAATTGTATTTAAAAAACTTCAGGTAACTGTTATCATTTAAAATAATGTATTCCTGGTATAGCACATAAAAGTTAAGAATAGTTTAATGATGGGCCGCCTGGGTGACTCAGTTGCTTAACTGTCCAACTCTTGATTATGGCTTAGGTCATGATCTTATGGTTCATGAGATCGAGCCTGATGTTGGGCTCTGTGCTGACAGGATGCAGCCTGCTTGGGATTCTCTCTCCCTCTCGCTCTGCCCCTCTTTCTCTCTCTCTCTCTCAAAATAAATAAATAAACTTAAGAAAAGAGAACAGTTTAATGATGGTTTGTGATTTCATAATTAGCAACTTAGGAAGTTTCGAGATATCTTAAGATGTTGGGTTCAGTGATAAATTAGAGTGGAACAGGAGATTTTAACACTTGTTAAATTAAAAAATTTTAAGTGCATTTAGTAGATCTTCTCCAAAGAGCAAATGACCATTGTCAAATAATTTTAATTTTACTTGACGAGAGAGAACTAATGGTCGTCAACGTCTTGCTAAAAGGCACAACATGATTCAGGGATTTCAACACCAGATGTTCTACTAGAAACCACACAGACCCCCCTCACATAACCTCCACCCAGCTTTTGCCCACCAGTAAACCCTTATAGGGTCCCTTTGATCTAAGTCAAAAGTCAGCTGTCCATTGATCCCCAACACAGCCACCAGAGTCTCTTGAAACCACCGTCATCACTGTATATGACAAACTCTATTATATCAGCACCCTGTACCGTATTTTCAGGTCTCTGATGACAATTACTATGTATTACTCATCACCTGAGTGAAAATTTATTATCAATACATTTTTTTCAATGATCATATAAGCCCCCTAAATATATTCATACAGTTGAGGCATCTAGTTTGAAACACGTATCATTAACACTGTCATGTATGAACTATCTTTCCTAAATCAAATACCACAAAATTCTGGGAGTCCTAACTGAATATTTACCCAGGAAAATTTAAATGTAGTATTTTGATTCTCCTGTTTCTTTAGTCAATCAAGAATATAAATAGAATATATGTGTAGAATATAAACGTATTCTGTCTAAACATGTGATATTCTAAAGTATGTGCCTTTCTCTTTAATCAAAATTGAAGAATTTAGGGCACTTAACACATTTATCAGACATGTGTATCACAAATTTACTGTGATCCTTTCTTTGCAACATTTAATGCAAAGCTTAGGGAATTACCATCCAATTTTTCAGCCTTCTTTTTCTCCACTGTGTTATGATACAATGTTTTACGGTAATTATTATATTATTTAAAGACTATTCCTTTATCTTTTGAAAATTCTAGGCAAAAAGATTATTACCTATTGAATTTTGTATGCGAATTAATACAATAGTATATCCAAGAATACAAAGTCATTGCCAATGTAAATACCACTAATTCAGAATTTAAAATAGCCATGACCAGAGGTTGATTTGTAGTTTATCTTTACAAACGTTATATAATCACACACATAGATATACACGCATACACACACATACACATTCAACAGGATAATTATTGATAAAATTATATTTGAGTAAATATGAGTAATACAAAACCAAATTTTCCCCCTTTGGATTTTTCTAAAACCTGCCCTTTTTTCTAACTACATAAGAGAACATATCTGGGGTAGAAAATTAGGAAATGAAGAAATGTCATCTGTTTTCACCTTGAGACAGATTTGATGGTTGGTATTTTAGTCTATATCACTAACATACATATTTAGCTGAGTTCTTTTCAGCCATCTCTAACATCACAATATATTTTTCCCTTTGATTTCTTGTGTTGCACACTTTTTCAATATGCCATACATTAACCAAGCATCTATATAATTGTTCTCAAGAACTGCAGAGGAATAGAAGGTAAGTTATGGTATTTTAATGTAGTTGACTAGAGAGGATATAAAAACACATAAAGTGGTGTTAAAATAGCAAGAAAGGATGTTATTAACACATTTAATAAACAGGCAATGATCTATAAAGACCAGGGTGCCTGAGAAAGACTTCATGGAGGAGATGACATGAGGTTTCCCTTATTGATTTAATAAATCAATACAATTTTAGAAAATAAACAGTAAAAGTAAAAACCCTTTGTACAATCTTCTCAGAGAAAGGAAAACCAGAACTTGAAGTGAGGGGGTAAAAAAGGCAACTAAAGTTCAATAGTTTAAATAGATGGGAATGAACTATGAAATCATTTGTACCATTTTTATCGAGACTCTACTATGGAGACAGTGTTGTAGGTTATACAAGATAAAAAAGGACTTTTTCTCTGCCTTCTTGGATCTCACATTTCTATAGAAGAGAAAATGTCTAAGGAAATAGTAATGTCAACGATCATTATGTGGCAGTATAAAAAAGGGCTATGGTCAAAACACCTATAAGTGCCATGAAAATGCCAAGTGGTAAAAGATTTGTTCTGCCCAAGGACTGAAAAGAGAACCACTGGTTAAAGCATTTCAAAAGCTGGTAGATTTTTTTGACATTATTTGTGTGTGTCTCTCATCCATTCACCCATATACCAATAATTGTACCCATAATGGATTAACTGAAATAATATGTTTTTCCAATGGAAAACCATCCTTCTTCTACCTCCATCCCAAGCTTTGACAAATGACCAGTGTCTGGTCAATTAAACACCCTCCATGACATCTAGTTGGAGTAACTGAGTCAGACATGGGCTTGGGATCCAAGCCAATGAAAGGCAGGCGTGGAATTGCTGATTATGCTCAGCTAATGAGACAAAAGCCTCGAGCTGCGAACACCGTCATAAAGTGGAAACCCGCTTAAGAATACAGCCCAAGAGGGGCATCTGGTGGCTCAGTCGGTTAAGCATCCGACTTCAGCTCAGGTCACAATCTCACAGTCTGTGAGTTCAAGCCCCGTGTCAGGCTCTGTGCTGACAGCTCAGAGCCTGGAACCTGCTTCAGATTCTGTGTCTCCCTCTCTCTGCCCCTCCCCTGCTTATGCTCTTTCTCTGTCTCAAAAATAAATAAAAACATTAAAAATTTTTTTTAAAAAAAGAATACAGCCCAAGAGAAGGATAAACTGACAAATGGAGACAAATAGACTAAACTCTAATCACATTACTCAAGGTCTGGAATATAGTTGTGAATAGAACAAACTCCAAACTGGACTTCTCAGTGATGCAATTTTGAGAAGAGAGGGTGTGTGAGGAAATTCCTCTTGCTTAACCCCCTTTGAGTTGTGTTGCCTTCAGTTCAGAGTGGACAATGTTGAGTGTTGAGTGTTATAAGGAATTAATGACGAACAGGTTATTCTCAGTGAGAAGTCAAATACATAGATGTATGTATGTATATATAACAACGTTAGCCTGAGTGAACAAAGAAAGAAATTTTCTGAGACAACCTATCATTTCAAAGTACTGTCACCAGCAACACTTGGCATGGGGTCGTGTATTTTGCTTTAAGATACACCTACCAAGAACCAGAAGCTCTCTATCACTAATTCCGTGAATCATCATCACCAAACGGACACTGTTGTGCTGATAAAAAATGCTCTTAGAGCCCTTCCTTTGTTTGTTTTGTTTCAGACATAGGTGTTTTTTATCTTCCGTGCAATTTTTCTTTTCATTGATGTGCCAGTGGTGTTAGAGACAGATTGGTGTGATTCCATTCATTGGCACCTCCTGAAATGAAGGCTGCCACAAAGTAATTACTGGTGAGAAGGTGCCTGGTTTTAGAGTCATTGCCAGTTCTAACAAAAATAGAAATGAATTTTACTTAATCTGCCTCTCAGGAGGCAATTTGTCTCATCATAGAATCTGGAAGCTACTTTTTTTTTTTTTTTTTAAGGCAACAGGATAAAGACACAGTGAAGATCTGCATGTTTTCAATGAGTGTAGGACTAGAAATTGTTACTGAACTGGAAAATGACTCTAATAATACCAGTAAAAAAAAAAAAATGAGTGAAGATAATAAAAGGTATTTGTCACTATCAAATGCAATGGTTTTCTTCAACCATTCTTGTTTGTAAATCCCCATTAGGGAGTAAAAAAAGTACCTTTAGCTACCACCATCATGGGGTTAGTTCAGTGAAACAACTGATTATTTTAAAAGTAACTAGGTCAATGGCCACTGTTAAAGGGACACTAGAGGGGCGCCTGGGTGGCTCAGTCAGTTGAGTGTCCGACTTCGGCTCAGGTCATGATCTCGCGGTCCATGAGTTCGAGCCCCGCGTCGGGCTCTGTGCTGACAGCTCAGAGCCTGGAGCCTGCTTCAGATTCTGTGTCTCCCTCTCTCTCTGACCCTCCCCCGTTCATGCTCTGTCTCGCCCTGTCTCAAAAATAAAAAAACGTTAAAATTTTTTTTAAATAAATAAATAAATAAATAAATAAATAAAGGGACACTAGAAAAAGCCATGACTGTGGTAGATTATGGGGACAATTATTCTCACATTATTCCCTAGGATCTTTCAAAAGGGCTAGAGAATGAAACCAAATTGAGAAGAACTGTAGAAAAGAAATGATTATATCAGCATCAGTTTCATTAACACAATTCAGAAATGTGCTCACTGTATAAGGGCTACCCAAATGCCAAGTACGAATACCCTCTGAATGTATTCCAACAACTGATTACTAACTACTTGTGTAAAACTGATTGTATAGGAATTCATGAGTTCAACTGCTTTCTTGTATGTTTTGCTTTTGTCTTTTTTGGAGGGGAGGTGGAGGTGGGTGGTTGTGGGGTTGTCGCCACATAACAATGGAGGGTTTAGTTTTGCCACCCTAAATAAAAGGTCATGGTGAGGAGGACCATCTGACAGTTAATTTAACCACAGTCTATTGTTAGTATCCCTTAAATTGCCTAGTGGGAAACTATACTTATACCCTTATACCACTATACTATATGCCACTACTACTTGTGGGTATCGGACAAAGGTTAGCAAAAAAAATAAAAATAGATTTTTATAAGTGTAGCTTTCCCAAAGCAGAAGTACACATTTTTTAATGAAGCAGGAAAGTAAAATGAAAAGGGTTGGCCTGGGGATATTTTGAGAGGGAAGCAAAGCCTATACCTTTCTTGAATTACTAAGTGAAATCAGCAGACGTTTGTTTGGAAAAAAATGACAAGTATGTTGTAGTTAGTCTTGAATTATCTGAAAGGAGAAATCAAAATCAACCAGCCAACCAAACAAACAAAAAACACAGAGGGAGCCCTCAAACATTAGGAGATGGTGTATGCATTGAAGAGAGAGCCCACACTTTTCTAGTAGCTTCCCATCCCTTGAACGTACACAATCCCATGTCCAGCCCTTGGTGACTTTGAGGCAGTGACCCACCACGTATGGATCAGTCTTTTGTCATCACACTTCCTAGAAGCTTGAATCAGGAAATGGGCCTGGAATCCACTGGTGGATCAGTGGGCATGTGGGCAAAATGAAAACCTCTCCTCCTTCTGCTCAATTCCAACCCAAAGAGTCACCCATGCCCTCTTCTTTCCCTAACCTTCACCTCACACACCTCACACCTCACCTTTCTTTAAAGGTCCTTAACAGATAATCTAACTTTCCTGTTCAAAGTCCTCCCTGCTCCAGAACAAGGAACAAAGCCACATCTTCTCCTACCAGCTTTCCTGACCTGTTTAATTGAACTAACATTCTTCAGCCATTCAAGCTTGAAAAATATGGTGGCCTTTGATGCATGTTTCTCACCCTCCTTTCCTTTCAACTAGTCATTTGCTAAATATTATCAATTCTACTTCTCTGGTGTCTTTCATATACTTTGCCACTATTCACTTCAAGAGCTTCCTAACTCACCTGTTTCCTTGTCAACTTGGCTGCTATACTAGTCTACATCAAACACCTGAAGGAATCTGATTGTGCACATGTTCATCTCAGAAACTTTTCCTGATTCCCAGCTACCCTCAAATGTTACTCTCAACTCCTTCAACCTTCTCTTATCTACATGGTTTCTTACAAGACCTTCATTCAACACTCTTCAACTCTAAGTCCACAGTACCCTAGGAAAAGGTGCAGAGAGCTGTGTGGGCTTTTTGCATACTTTCCCATTTTAAAATTTAATATTTGACTTCTTCACATTTTTGGCATCCATTCTCCTTGAGTAAATAAAAGCAGTATGTCAAATGTATCTACCATGAAATGAGAAAACAAAACAGAACAAAATTAACTAGCTTTCTATGGCACATGGATCTGCTCTGAGAAGTATTATGTAAAACATGCCCCTTAATGCACACAGGTAGAGAAAATCATCTTACCTTGGCATACAGTTAGAATAGATTAGTGATTTGCTAGAGTGAAGTTGGCTTCTTGCACAATCAAGTATGTCCTTTGAATTTCCTTGACTTGACCAAATCTTGAGCCAACAGGAAAGGAAAAGGTGGTAGGATATCTCTGCAGGGAAACTTGCTCATGGTTTCTCACAGTTACCCAATTCATGGAATTGCAGGATTCCCACTTGGTTTTGATTAATTTTCACATTTCCAACTACCTGCAGGATAGCTCTGCTCTGAATACCTCCAACAGAACATGGTCGAAAGAAATCGACCACAAATCGACCACAGCTTCACCACTAATCACCTCCTCCTTGAGACCTCCCGACTTTTGTTAACGACTCCACTGTTTAGAAAACACTGATGTAGACTTTTTATTTCTTGCCATTTAGCCATCCTCTGCTTCGCCATGGTGTTGAACTTATCGAGGCTCTTAAATCTGAGTTCTCCTTTGTACGTCTGATACCATCACTGTGGTTAAAATTCTCACAGCTTCTTAGCTGGAAAGCTTAACTGAGCTCTGGTTTCCTGCCTCCTATTTGAATCTATCCAATGTTCCACGGCTGTACTTCCAGCACTCGGTCTTGCCTAAGCTCAAAACCTCCTATGGTTACTTTGCAAAGGCAGTGGGCCCAAGTTAAACAGTTTGTGGATAGGCTTAGTAATGCACTAGCATGACACTGACAGGCTTGCCCCCACCTCTTTTGCCCTATTTTCAAGCGTTAGCATTTTTGTGCCCTTAACATCAGTACAGAATGTATGATGCAAATACATCTATGATTGTCTTTTAGAGCTATGTTGCACTAGACAAATCAAAAAAAAAAAAAAAAAAAGATACTTTCTTAAAGGTTAGATAATGGTTTCATATCATTTATGGAACAATAACAATTCCTATACAGTCCCCACCCTTTGTCAGACACTGCTCTAAGAGCTCTACTCTACTAACTCATTTAATCATTACAACAACTCTATGAAATGAGTAGAAGGAAGGAACAATACAATTCCCTCCCCCCACCGTCAGATTCATTGTTCTAAATCACAGCTCAAAACATAGCATCACCTCTACAATCCTCAAATATTTCTCTGTTGATTTATAATAGGTTCTACTATGTAACCTGGAAATCTGATTCCTGCACGTTGTGACTCTAAGCTGCAGTAACACTTTCTGTTCCACTAGCACGAGGGCGAATGAAGCCTTCCTCCCTAAACACATCTCCTGCTTCCCCACTTCCCCATCTTTGTCCAACTTCCTTCCACTACTCCTAGACCTGCAAGGTGAAATTACACCCAGCCTTCAGGCACCACCTCTTACTACCAGCTGTTTTCCTGAAGACTTTTTTTTAATGCTTTTTTGGGAGGGGGGAGGGACGGGGGCGGGGGACAGAGGATCCAAAGCAGGCTCTGTGATGACAGTAGACAGCCCGATTTGGGGCTCAAACTCATGAACCGTGAGGTCATAACCTGAGCCAAAATGGGATGCTCAACTGAGTGAGCTACCCAGGGGCCCCATTTTCTGAAGATTTTAATTAACACACTTGAATGTGATTCTCCCTCCCTAACACCTAGTATATCGCAGCAAATCTTTTAGCAAGGACCAGTTTACCACGTTCTGAAATAAATTCCTGAAATGTAGCAGTTTATGAATATACATATTTTTCTCCACTGTGGTGGAAATTCAGTGAAGACAAGTCCGTGTCATTTTTATCTTTGTCTTTCCCCACAGGAGAATGAAATAAGTTGATGAATAGAAATGATTAGAACAGCACTTACTATATGGTAAATGTGCAATAAAGTATTATTTGCTAGGGAAACTACTGAATTTTCCTGAGAAATTCAGCAGCACCATGGTCCCTTTGTCACCAGGTAGACCCCAAGACCTGACCTTTACTGCCCACATGCTCATACTGACTACCCTTTGCCCCAGGAGTTTCGTTAAGCATTTCTTTCCAGCTTATCTCTTAACTCAGGCAAAAGGAAAGCAAAACTGCCCCTCGAGGGGGTATCAAGTGCCCTGACAAGACCTCCAGCCAGGCCAGACCATCCAGACCACTGGGAGCTTACGGTCTAGGTCACTCCACGGTCCGTCTGCAGGGGCGCGAGTCTGCAGGGGCGCGAGTCTGCAGGGGCGCGAGTCTGCAGGGGCGCGAGTCTGCAGGGGCGCGAGTCTGCAGGGGCGCGAGTCTGCAGGGGCGCGAGTCTGCAGGGGCGCGAGTCTGCAGGGGCGCGAGTCTGCAGGGGCGCGAGTCTGCAGGGGCGCGAGTCTGCAGGGGCGCGAGTCTGCAGGGGCGCGAGTCTGCAGGGGCGCGAGTCTGCAGGGGCGCGAGTCTGCAGGGGCGCGAGTCTGCAGGGGCGCGAGTCTGCAGGGGCGCGAGTCAGGGCCTAAGCTCAGCCTCCTTTGCATAACATACAGCGTGTGTAGGCATGTTTCCTCAAGGCGCATGTGCCACCTTTTGCTCAGTCACAGTATCAGATGACAAGGCTTTCCTGTCTAAATCTTCACCCTAACCCTGAACAGAAGGAACCCCCCCCTTCACCCTTTCTCGGAGTCACAGCTTTGGAAGCCATCCCCTGTGGTCTCCTGTGTGCTGCAAATAAAGTTTTCTTTGTGCGACAACTCCACCTGGAACAGTTTCTGACGCACCAAGGAGCGAACCGAGCTCTCCTTGGTTCGGTTACACCCTGACGTCCTAGCCTTATTCCTATTTTAGAAGTGAAGACGCTGTGCCTCACAGCTGAATGGCATTCAGCTGAATGTCATTCTCATTTTTATGCAGCAAATCGTGGCAGTGTAAGCAAGGTTTTGAACCCAGATACTTTTTTACTTTAAAGCTGTCACCAGCTAGACCCCAAGACCTGACCTTTACTACTCACCTGTTTATACTCGCTGACATTTGTCTCACATTTTTCCTTAAGCTTTTCTGTCCAGCTTATCTCTTAACTCAGGCAAAGGACCCTGTGGGGGTAACACCCCATGAAGGAAACCGAAACTACCCCTCAAGCAATAATGACTGCTCACAGGAAGACCAGTTTGAACATAACCCCAGACTCACACCTGCACAGAAGGACCCTGGAGTGACCTCTGGAATAAACTGCCTTTACCTCATTGTGATACTAAAATCTCCGCCCAAGGAGGAGCACAAACCTCATTTACATAACAGACAATGTGTGTGTTAGGCACATTTCCTAAAGACGCCTGGCCTTCTGCCCACCTCTACAAACAAGGACAAGGCTCTCCTTTCTAAATATTCACCTTAAGTCTAAATAAAAGGAACTCATTCACCCTTGCTCTCCGAGTTACAGCTTTGGAAATGATTCCCTGTGATCTCTTTATTTGCTGCAAATAAAGTTCACTTTGTGCAACAGCTCACCTAGTGCATCTGTGACTTGCCAAGGAGTCAGGTCACGTTGGTTCGGTTACAAAGCTAATGCTCTCTTTAGTATATTCTGCTGTCTGTCAGCACATCATGATGGATGCCCATTTATTAAATTAATCACTGATTCTGAGGTGAAAATTAGTATTGAATCCAAATCCTTAATCTCAGACCACGTACATTTTAATATTGTTCGTGTTAAAAAGAAAAGCATGGGTCCAAAATGAGTCATTTAGGCCAAATCACCAAACCGGGGCTTAGTACTTAACCTACTCAATAGTTCAACCTCCCCCAGAAAGGCTTGTTCAAGAATTTCCTCATCCACACCAAAGAGGCAGTTTGTCACAGGGGTCCTCTCCAATACCCACCTCAACAGATGAGGTCATCTGCAAGGTAAGAGCCCTGCTCTTTTCCCCCTAAGGGAAAGCAACCCTGTCGGAAACAATCCTTTCTTTTCTTTGGTTAATTATTTCCTTGCCCCACCCTCTTTCCTATAAAAACCTCACATTTTGTACAATTCCTTGGTGCCTCCCTCTGCTTGACAGATGGGATGCTCTTGATTAATGAAATCAATTAATAAAGCCAATTAGATTTTTAAAATCTACTCAGCTGAATTTTAACACTGCCTTTGGTTATTGAAAGAATTATGGAACCTAATAACAATGTGTGTGTGCATGGGAGGAGGCCCCATACCAAGCGATTTTCTGACATAAGCTGGGGGTCCTACAATTCAATTCAATGCTGATACTCTTCGCCCAGAGGCAGCATCAGATTGTACGGGTTATGTGCTCAGCCCCACAAGACCTCCCCTCCCTTCCCACTTTAAATGCCAGTCACAGTCTCAGGTCCTTACCTATGCTTCTGACCCACCAGCTATAGACTGAGGGTCCAACAACCCCTTCCTTGGGGTTGATTAATTTGCTAGAGGGACAGAACTCAGAAGAACATTTACTAGATCATGGTTTCTTATAAAAGGATGTAAATCAGAAACAGCCAGATGGGAGAGAAGCCTCAGGCTATATGTGGAGAAAAGGCACAGAGCTTCCAGGGGTCCAAGCATGGCACCCCCCAGATCTCATTTTCATGAATCCAGAAGCTCTCCAAACCCCATCCCTTTGGGATTTTATGGAGGCTTCATTACATAGGCACAAGTGATTAAATGTAGGCCATTGGCGACTGATTCAACCTCCAGGCCCTGACTTCTCCCCAGATGTCTGGCATCCTTAGGTACATTCAGAAAGTCACTTCATTTATATAACAAAAAACACCCTCATCATTTAGAAAATTCCAAGTTTCAGGAGCTCTGTGACAGAAATGAGGACAAAGACCAAATATTTCTTATTATAAATCACAACTTCACAGTTGCATATAGTGTTTTACCAGGATACAGCCATACCCCTTTGTTTACATACTGTTTATGGCTGCTGGATGGCAGTTACTTAGTTATTACAGAATTGTGTGGTTGTGATAGGGCCTAAAATATTTCCCATCTGGGCTTTACAGAAAAAAAAAATGAAAAAGCTGACCTTTGGTCTCCGTCAGTGATTCTCAACTCTGGTGCATATTAGAATCACCTGCCACGGGGTCCTCCTACCTCTAGAGACTCATTACATTACTCTGGGGTGGAAATGTGGGCATTTGTGGTTTTTAAAAACCTCTCAGGTGATTCTAATGTGCAGCCACGCATAAGAATCAATGACTAGGAAATGATTTTACAAGCTGATTGTGATAACAATCAAAACCACTGGAGACAAAATTGAAAAATATGACCAAGTCACAATTCAGAATTTTGTAATATGCCTGGTTGGTAAAGATACTGGTATGATTTACTCAGTGATTGCATGGCACTCACAATGTATAAGCACTAATTTTGTGGCTCTGATGATAAAGCCACTGGAAAGCAAAGAGAGGAGCCCCGTAATAAAGTCTGGGATGAGTCTGACACCTACTTGATTTCCCTAAACAAAACTACATTTTATTCCAGAGGATCAGACAAAAGGCAGTTAATTAGAAGATCATTTGTGCCTTGATTAGAAGCCTCACTCTGTGAACAGTACAGAATGCCACTTGTATTAAACACAATTGAAACAAAAGGAACACAACCACAGTACGCTTGTGTTGTCAATTATCTACCTAATCGGCTTATAATTGTAGCTGCTGCTGTCATATGTATCTCATAATAAAGAATAATTCTTTATAAAGAATAGCCCCCCTCCACACACACATGTAACCTCCAGTTCACATTTATGTAGAAAGGCTTATAAATCATTCAATCACAATTTTTTGGCTGTATGTGTGGTGTGGGGGGGGGGGGCGTGTGTGTGTGTGGGCGTGTGTGTGTGTGTGTGTGTGTGTGTGTGTGTGTGTGAGAGAGAGAGAGAGAGAGAGAGAGAGAGACAGGGAGAGAGGGAGGAAAGAGAGAGACAGAGAGAGAGGGAGGAGAGAGAACAACCTAAGCACTACTAAGATTAAATTCTGTAGCTTGTGCCCTTCTAATTTAATAGAAATGTGGCTGTTATTGTGAACTACAAAAAGAGATCCAAAGAGGAATCAGTGTGTGAAGAGAATTTCTCTAGAGTTTTCATACTCACCCATCTCATAAAAGATGCTTTCATGCAATACTTCCTACAGAGTTTGAGGAGCTCCTACAGACGTAAACTAGTAGGAAGGATATTCAGAGTATGACACAACCAGGGTCCGGAATTTACTATCCAGTGTCATTAGAATGAGTTCTGGTAGCCAGAGAGAAATCGTGTCCAAAGCTCCCACTAGGCGCTGCTCACTGTGAAATTATCTGCCGTCTTGCCGTCACTGAGCCTGTGCCCCTAAGATCCTCACAGAGAGCTGAATCCTTTGCCACTGAAAGAGAAGGGATGATAACGGAGACGATAATATTTACAGAAATCATTTCCTTCCCCTTCACTCTTGCCAACCTGTATACAAGGAACTTCTATTGCTCGGAGAGAATGGGGAAAAAGAATCTACCCCTCTTCTCTCTCTCCCCGTTGGCAGAGGGATCATGTATTTGATTGGTGAGACCACTAAAGTTACTACTGCCAATTGTCCTTACTTCTCTCTCAGGCAGGGCTAATATGGTAAATGCTGATTGTGCTGCTTGAATCTCGGGATCTTGCCCTTTCTACGCTTGATAAGGTGGGGGGTTGTCTGTCACCTTCCAGCCAGGTGAGTGTGTGCTCTGCAAATGCAGCCTGCCATCCCACCTGCTTTTTAGGTTTAGAGAGGAGAAAGGATCTGTTAGGAAACCTAAATTCATGTTTCTGCTATGTTGTTGTTGTTGTTGTTGTTTTAATGTTTATTTACTTTTGAGAGGAAGACGGAGACAGAGCACAAGAAGCAGAGGGGCAGAGGGAGAGAGAGAGGGAGACACAGAATCCGAACCAGGCTCCAGGCTCCAGGCTCCGAGCTGTCAGCACAGAGCCCGACGTGGGGCTCAGACTCACAAACTGAGAGACTGTGACCTGAACTGAAGTCAGATGCTCAACCAATTGAGCCACCCGGGTGCCCCGTCCTTCTAGTTTTTTAATCAAAATAGGCAGAAATAAAGCTGGCCCACTGATTCAGCATGTGGAGGGGAAAGGCATGTGATGAACTAGTAGCTTCAAATTCACAACAATACTCTTTGACGTATTTATAACTATTCTTCCTATGATTCGGAGCACAGGCTCTTCATACTAACCCGATGAGGTCACTGAAATAGGTATTTGTTTCAGATCACTTTTGAACCCTTCTGGCTATCCCTTCTTATTGTGTTTATTCATCTGCTAAAGGATCTACTGCAATTTATTCCTCTCTCTGTCCATCCTTCCACCACACCTCCAACAAATTTGTTTCTTTCTTTTTTTAATGTTTATTTATTTATTTTGAGAGATAGAGCAAGCAACAGAGAGCACACTAGCAGGGGGAGGGGCGGAGAGAAAGGGAAAGAGAGAATCCCAAGCAGGCTCAATGCCATCAGTGCAGAGACTGATGCGGGGATTGATCCCATGAACTGATAGATCATGACCTGAGTGGAGATTAAGAGTCAGACACTTAACCGACTGAGCCCCCCAGATGCCCAGCATTTATTTATTTTTGACAACACCCATTGTCCCAAACGTTGGTGTTCCTTCTCCAACAAACTCTACCAAGCAGACTGGTTATTCCTCCTAAGAAGATTTTTCAGTCCCTTAAATAAGCATAAGGAGTCACAAATTGCTGGTAAGAATACACTTAGGTGTAGAGAGGGGAAGAGAGTGAGATTGTCAGTTTCATTCTCTAAATAAGAATTTTTGACCCCTACCATGTGCTAGAGCACTGGAGATACTAATGCAAAACACTTGTGGTCTCTACTTTCAGAGGGATCATATTCTATTGGCTAATTTAGTGGTACAGGGGAGCCTGGTTGCTTCAGTGGGTTAAGCATCAGGCTCTGGCTTCCAGCTCATGATCTGTGGTTAATGAGTTTGAGCCCCACGCTCACAGTGAAGAGCCTGTTGGGATCCCCACTCTCTCTCCCTTTCTCTCTGCCCCTCCCCCACTCGCACTCTCACTCTTTTTCAAAATAAATAAATAAACTATGAAGTTTAGTGGTACATTACCTTGGCCAACCATTGGATCCTCTACAGGCCCCATTTTGTGCCTTTGTTGCCCCATGACTGTGCTGCCCCAGGACAGTACATGTGGTACTGTGGAAAGAAGGAAATGCTGATAATAACACAGCTACAGAAAAGAAAGGCAAGGGCAAAAGCCATTTGGGGAACCATCAACAGGAGTTCTATTTCTTGTACCTTTTCTTCTTTGCCTCATTCTAAGTAAGGACATGAAGGGGATTTTGTGAAATCTGTTCCCCTTCTTCCCCAAATCACAGAACCAGAAAAGTAGCCATCAGATAGAACAAAGCAGCTCTCATCCTCATGGCAACTAAGGATAAAGACAGAAAGAAAAAAAAAAATTACAACCTCAAGTAGAAATAGGGTACTATCATTTAATAAACTTTTATTTATTTATGCTTTTAATTTTAATGTTTTTATTTATTTTTGAAGGAGAGAGAGACAGAGACAGAGCATGAGCAGGGGAGGAGCAGAGAGAGAGGGAGACACAGAATTTGAAGCAGGCTCCAGACTCTAAGCTGTCAGCACAGAGCCCAACAGGGGGCTCGAACCCACAAACTGTGAGATCATGACCTGAGCCAAAGCAGGACGCTCAACCGACTGAGCCACCCAGGTGCCCCCATTTAGTAAACTTTTAAAAGCAAAAATTATTTCTCTATTCAACTGTCTTCTGGAAGAATTACCTAAAAATTAAAAAGTAAATAAATAATGAATATGAACAAGACTGAATGTAGTAAATAGCCAGAATTGTTTCAAATTACTGAACATTTTTGTAGAGATGGCCCTGAAGCATCAAAGACTCTTAATGATGCAGCAATCAAATAAATGCAATTTGCACAACACTCTACATTATTATTATTTCAGTAATGAGGAGCACTTCTCAGAGATTGGTTCTACATTAACATACTGGAAGGCAGATGGCCATCATAATTTTAAGAACATCATGAGTTAATCTTGGCCTTGGCTTCCTTCAAACATTACAAATCATGCAACTTTAAAATCTGTCAGTTTGAGTGCAAATTGTATCTTTTATGTTCTTTTTTTTTTTTTAATAAGCTCTAAAATTTTCTTCTTGAGAGGATTCATCAGTCTCTCATGGATTGTGGAGAGAGCAGGGAATCTTGAAGAAGTCAGCTCAGTCTGGATAATTGCAACAAACATTGTAATCTTTACTAACTGACTCATAAACGTTAATCTGATTTTTGAAATGAACTAGAAGACAGCCATCAAATTAGGTAGGTCCACAGTTGGTTGGCATGTTAACAATATATTAGTGCAATTTTTTAAATTTCTGGTGGTTGTTTCCTTTTACATATGTTTCCTTCTATAACTTTGATCATGACATTCTCCTTACGGTTTTTAAAAATCAAGTCTGAAATCACCAATGGTCCTCCTCTAAGAGCACACAAAAAGGTAGAAACATCTGTTTTGAAATACTAATGCTGCTGTTTCTCAGCTGAATGTCTTTGGAAAAGTTATATAGCTTCTCTGAAGATTTCTTGTCTGTAAAATAGGAATAATAGTACCTACCTTCAAGGTTAGCATCAAGAATAAAGAAATTTTACAATATTCTCACTTCTGCAAGGCAACCCACATGAACCTAATCTCCACATATATTCATTCATTCATATAGTCAACATTTTCCCAATTATTCTGCTCTGATATATGTATCAGTTCTCATGCAAAAAAAAAAAATATAATTTTGCTCAAAGGTATTTGAACCCTGAGAAAAATGCTAAAAACCAAATTATTCATGGTTCTCCTGCTGAGTTCAGGTTTTAGACTTGAGATGTGAGTTTTGGCACTGGCGTGGGAATGGTTAATGGCTGCCAACAAATGCTGCTGGCCTCTAAATATATTATCGTTTGCCCGTGTGAATTATCTCCTCATGTTTTCTGAGAGAACAGTGCTTACCTGAAATGCTGCAGTATCATAAAATCATTCTTCAATAATACATTCTGGGTGAAGGGGGGATATATCAGTCAGACAAGATTCTCAGGCCACAAGATTTAAGTAATCAAGTCAAGTAATCAATGGGTTTTATAGCTCATAATGGACAAATTCATCTTTCACTTAAATAACCTGAGTAGCTAAAAGCTTTTGGTAATTTTCTCATTATAAAATTCAGTTGTTTAAAGACAAACTGTTTTTCTAAAATCGACCAGGCATATTCTGTAAATCACAGTTCTGGCACCTTGCTCTTACAACCCCCTATAAATACCTTCCTTTCTGAAGTAGATTTCGGATTCATAGAATATTCATTTGTGTGCCTGGACACTCCATCGAACAAAAAAAAATTCTGCATGATTAAACAGAATATATTATTCTGCCTCTGTATTTGCATAATAAATCAGACCTACACTGTGGGTCACTGAGTGCTAGTTACAGCATCTAACAAGTTGTACCTTCAACCTAGCTCTCAATTTTTAAATGAAAATAATTTTAAAGGAATACAAAGTTTCCATAATTATTGAATTGCAAATGGGTATTCAAGAATATGTGAGCTATTTTAATATGAACATTGCAGCTATGTGATGCCAAAGCAAATAATTCTGTCCATTGTACAGATCAGGGTTTGACCTATCATACAATGGCTCATACACCTACTTTTGTGATTGAATACTGTGTCAGGGTATCATAGATATAAAATTCTTTCATAGTCCAGGCTCAAGTATCAACAATGGGATGTCTTTGCTTATATCACTCTGTGTTCTCCCTATTGCCTGTTTAGGTAAAAAGATATTAACCATAATATCCTCAATGGAGGGATATACAAAGATAACTGGACTCAAGTCATAAAACATCCAACCATTAAATGTTTAAATTGTTAAAATATTAAAATTGAAAGTAACAATGATCCAAAACAGATCCTTGGGGTCCCCCGGGTGGCTCAATAGGTTAAGCAGCTGACTCTTGATCTCGGGCTCACATCATGATCTCATGATTGGTGGGATAGAGCCCTGCATTGGTTGGGCTCTGCACTGACAAGTGGAGCCTGCTTGGGATTTTTGCTTTCCCTCTCTGCTCCTAATCTGCTTACATGCATTTGCACTCTCTCTCAAAATAAACATTAAAACAAAACAAAACAGATTCTCATTCTGTTCATAATTAGCTATATAAATGCCTTATATATGAAAAAATGTTATTCAGAGTCTCTGTGATGATATGACAATTGAATTTTTATTTGTGTTTTTTTTTTACATGTGGATACTTGTAAACAATGGAAAAATATATTGAATGTAAAATACACAAACTAATAACAGTGCACATATATATTAGAGTGGATGTTTCCAAGCAGGAAGCTAAATTATATTCTCTCAATGTTTTAGATTTATCTGATCATGTCTGAAGATGGGTGAGGCAGGCCCTCCAGAAGACTGTTTATATAATGGATCCAGTAACCTTCTGAGAAATATCTTATCTCAAGAGAAAAGAGAGTTGAGCAGTACTAAATTGGTCCAAGAACGATAAATTAATGCCAAAGAGCAAGAGTGGTCTTGAGGAGAGAAGAGTATTGATCATTTATAATCCAATCTTCATGAATTTATGTCTGACAGTTGAGTAGATTGGCTATTTTTTTTTTTTTAAATCAGTAAAACAAAAGAACTGTCTTAGTGAACTCTGTAAAAACATAGAGGAAATGAAGTAGTTCTACTTTGTACCTGGGAAACAGAATAAATCAAAAGTAGGGGAATGAACTACCATCTCTCTAGGTCTTATGTATGTGAATATGAAATATGAAAGTTCGTGTGAGCAAAGATATAGACCAGAGAAAGAAGGAAATAACATAGAATATCCATAGCCTCAACAGAAGACAATGGAATAGAGCAGAAACAAACAAACAAACAAAAACAAAAACAAAAAAGGCATATAAGATGCCCCCTGGAGAGTGTGATAACTATTTGGGTTGAACTACATGTTTGTAACTTTTCGCCCTCTGATTTTATCATATATGAACAGTGCAGGAAAAAAGAATAGAAAAGGCACAAATTATAGCAAAAATAATTCACTTTTGACCTTACCAAATCAGGAAGAATTAGAGGAAAATGGAGTTCTTGCAGGTGAACACAACCAACAATAACCACAACAAAATTCTACTACTGTTATTGTGATCTTCTGTTTACTCTTAACTGGGATAATCTTGTTAATTTCCTATGTTCCCATTAGAATACTGTAGTTTCCCTAAGTAAAATACTCCTTGTGTTACAGAACCTGGTCTGGACCACCTGGCAGAAGAACCAAGCAGCACTTGGAGCTCTCGGAAGGCAGGAAGTTTATTTTACTTTGGTGGGCTCAGAAGAGATCACTCTCCAGAGGTCTGAATCCCATAAGCAGAGGGAACAGTTTATAGTCTGTTACTTCTGCATTCACATTAGAGCAGCGAGCGGAGTGGGAAGAAAAGCCTGGAAGGGGAGTCTTTGGTTGGGGGCTGGAATTTTCCTATCAGTCCTGTTGGCCATCTTATAACAGATTTTTCTCTATCATTCCCCTCTTTGATGTCCCTTTAGACAGATCTAGGCTGTATTAGAGGGCATCATCTTCATTTATTATGGGCTCGTCCTTTCCCTTAGTTCCCTGGCTTTGGTTGTGACCATTCCTGACTACTTTACAAAGTAACAGCATTGTTCTCCAAGGAAGATGTTGGTGTCCCCTTTACTGGCAACAAAAGTGCCTGTCTGTTTGGAGGGCAACTCCTGCCAGGGAACTTATTTGACTCTGTAGGGACACTAGGGAGTCGGCCACTCGTTAGTCCCACAGAAGAGCCTATGCCCCTTATGCCAGTCCCTATCCCTGTGGCTATCCCTGCCCCTGGGAGGACAGGTAGCAACACCCCTCATTTAGCCTGGGCCTTAAGGCTGAAGGTTAATCTAAGCACCAACTTTTATCTTGAGAATGATTTAATCTCTTTTTCCTGAAGCTTGAGGCACATACATCAGTGAAAACACTTTCCCAAAATGGCATTAGTAACCTTCTCACTGGCAGGCAAACCAGCAGACCGATAGAGGTTTACACCACATTTAAGCTTTTCAACCCCTCAGATTCTTCCACTGGAGACACCCTGCTCTTACAAATGGGGCCCAGATCAGAGGCAATCAATACCAACAAAACATCCTATCCATAAGAGGAAGGGGAGTGTGAGCAGGAACCTCTCGCTGTTTCCCCAGCTTTCTGGGGCAACCTCTGCCAATCCGATGGCAAGGAGTAAGGACAGTCTATTCATTTCATCGGACCAGTGATTCCTCAAGCTTCTGCCATGGGTAGACCAGCCAGCTTCCAGCGTGTGGCTGGAGCAGGGCTGAGATTGGATTTGGGCAGTCTTTCAATTCTGGGGCTCCTCAGGATTGGCCCTCTTGATTCTGGAGTGGTGGACCCATTGAGTGATACTTGTGACCTTGGGGCAGTAGGGGTGGTCGGAATAACAGTATGAGGCCCAGTCCACCGGGTTTGAGAGGGTCTTTTTTCCAGTCTTTGACCTAGACCGAGTCCCCTGGTGAGAAGGGGCATACAGGGGATCCTAAAGAGATTGGGGCCCTCTCAATGGTATATCGTTGTGTTCTCTTATTCCCTTATCCCCTATTTGGTGCAGGTTCCCTGGGAGGCTTCCTAGACATGGAGGGGGCCTCCCATATATTAGTTTAAAATGGGAGAAACCTTGAGTTCCTGATGTGTAATGGACACGCAGGAGGGCCAGGGGCAACAGGTTCGGCCATGGGAGGTCTGTTTCCTGACATAACTTGGCTAAGGTTCCCTTGAGTATGCAATTCACCTGCTCTACTTTCCCTGAGCTTTGAGGCTGGTTTGTATAATGTCAGCCAGGAACATAGGCCTGTTATCCCTGTGGATTGTGGCTGGCAAGCAGAACCGGGGACAAGGGACAATTTCTTCTTTGAAGTCCTGGTGGGGGTCTCAGTGCAGATAAGGGAGGGAGCTATGTCTACCTCCTTATTAGCTGCTATCTTGGCTGCTTTGTCTGCTAGACAATTTCCTCATGCTATAGGGTCGTCCCGCTCCTGGTGCCCTTTGCAGCGTAGAACTGTAACTTCTTTTGGACACCAGAAGGCCTCGAGGAGCATTAGTATTTTCTCCTTGTTCCTGTTGGTCTCTACCGCGGTGAGGAGGCCCCTCTCTTTGTGGATTGCCCCACGTATGTGTATGGTAGCAAAGGCGTACCGGGAGTTGTTGACGAGCTTGTCTTTACTAGAGCTGAGTGCTCGGATGAAGACATGTCCCTGCATACCGTCACTTGAATGCCCTCTGTGATGAAACTGCTACCATCACTGAAAAAAGTGAGGTCTGGGTTCTGTAGGACCTGGTCAAGCAGTTCTGGGCAGCTTGTGAATACCTTATCTGTCACCGCAGAGCAGTCATGATCTGATGTCCTTCAGAAGGTAGGAAAGTTGCAGGGGTTCAGTGTCCATACTGTTTTAAGAGTGACCCGTGGATTCTCACAGAGGATTCCTGGTACTGTGTTAGCCGAGAGTTAGAGAGGCATGAGAGACACAACAGCATGAGGAACCTTGACATTTAGTTCTTGTCAGGGTGAGTTTATCTGCCTCCTTAATGAGCGGAACTGTGGCTGCTAGCTAGTGCCCTAAGGCACAGTGGCCATCCTGCCACCATCGGGTCCAGCCTCTACAACAGGTATGCTGTTGCCATGGCCAAGGGCCAACAGTCTGTGTGAGAACCCTGAGGATGACCTTTGCCTTCTCATGCACAGAGATTAAAAGGCTTTTTTATATTTGGCAGGCCAAGGGCTGGTGTCTGCCCCAAGGCGGACTTTATCTCTAGGAATGTGGCTTCAGCCTCCTCTTTCCAGACAGGGGGTTCTCGATCCGGCCCTACCAAGAGATTATAGAGGGGTATTGCCAGTGCTGAGAATCTGGGAATCTGGATTCGGCAGAATCCCACAGCCCCTAGGAATTTTCGTAGCCCCTTCTTAGTTTGGCGCTGGGGTAGGGAGGTCTCTGGCCCTAGAGCTCATTTTCCTTGGGTAAGGAGGAAGCCTAAGTATCGGACTTGCTCTTGGCAGATCTGTGCCTTTTTTCATGAGACCCGATACTCTGAGTCTGACAGGAGTTGGTGGAGGGCCCTTCTGCCCTCCCTCTGCACAATTCTCTCAGGTATTGCTGGCAAGGAGGAGGTCATGCACATACTGGAGAAGGGTGCAGTGTGTGGCCTCCCTTGGAAAGCCAGCAGTCTCCAGCCAGTGCCTCCCCAAAAAGGGTGAGGTGAGTTTTAAAACCCCTGTGGGAGGCACGTCCAACTCAGTTGCATCTGATGCCCTGTGTCTGGTTCAGTCCATTCAAAGGCAAACAAGGGTTGGATCCGTGGGGGGGAGGGGGGCGCCAAGAGAAGGCAGAAGAAGGCATCCTTTAAGTCTAGGCAGGTAAACCATCTGGAAGAGCCTGGGATCTGGGTGAGGAGGGTGTACAGGTTCAGGACCACCAGGTGCAAGGAGCTTGAACTGGTCGGTACTTTCCTACCGGCTTCTTTACTGGCAAAAGCAGCGTGTTCCAGGGTGATTGGCACTCAACCAGCAAGCCTGCTTCTTTGAGTCTGGTCAGGTGTTCTTGGATGCCTGCCCTTGTCTCTTGTGGGAGGGGGTATTGCCGCTGTCTCTGCGGTTGAGCCCCTGGGATTAACTCTACAATGACTGGGGCCTGGTTGCGGGCAAGTCCGGTGGGGGTGGGGAGGGTTGTCCTCGGCCCATACAGTGGGAAAGGCAGTCCTGAATTCGGGCGGGCCGCTTGGTTGGGCTTGGGTGCAGAATAGCCTCCCTTTGGGTCCAATTGGAGGCTGGTGCGTCCCATTGGCTCAAAGGTTATTTGGGCCCCCAGTTTTGAGAGTATATCCTGGCCGAGGAGAGGGATAGAGCACTCAGGTAGGTAGAGGAATTTATGCCGTACCGTGTGGCCCCCAAATTCACATAAAAGTCATAGTTTGGCCCCCTACTTTTATTTTGACATGGGTTCATGGGGGCCAAGAAGTAGTGAGCCTGGTCCCCCTCAATATGAATCTATTCCTGCTAGGCCTATGAGGTCTTTTTTGCAGGGTTCTTGTGCATATCAGCTGGGTTTCTGGGACTTTCCCCAGTTGGAATATTTATTCTTTTAATGTCCTTTCTCCTTGTAGTAGGAGATCCCTTGCTAAAGAGGTTTGGGGCCTCCCCATATTTGACGGCTGGACCTTCCCTGTCCTTTTGTCGTGTCTCTCTTCTGCCTTGGATCAAACAGGGTATAAGCCTCGCAGAGACCCTCAAAATAATCCCCGGGATTCCCCTTGCTGCAGGGCATATTCATGGGCTTCTTAGCCCCTGCTCAGATGCCCTGGAGGACAGCCTCTTGGTACCAGCAGGTGTGGACCAGCATCTGGAGGATGCCTGAATCAGGCTGAGGGCAGAATGTGGCCACTGATCTGGGGGGGAGAGAGGATCTGCTGAGTCCGGAGGTGGTGGGGAGACTGAAGGTGGAGGAGTATTAAGATACCGGGGGGTTCATATAGCGGGGTAAGACTGGTTCTTCCTCTGGATCACCAGCAAGAATTTGTGGAGGTCAGGACTTCCGTTGACCTTCCTTGGGCCACTTTGTCGAGGCGACTAAGACACTAGCGTGTCCCTGTTTGTTGCAGGTAAGTCGCACCCAAGGGGGAAGGGTTTGTGCAATCTCTAACCAGGAGTCGATATAAGGGAACTGATCAGGATAACCTGGGTCTCTGTCAACAACATGCCAGATGCGGTGCACCATTGGGATACCTAAGGTTCCCTCCGAAGGCCATCCTACACCAAAAGTAGGCCATTCCAACTCACATAGGGTCCTTACTTGCCGGGTGTCATCTTAATTCCATAGTCTCCCAAAAACCCCTTCTTTGCTCTGTCCTGACCCTGCAATGTTCCGTGGGATGGAGTCAAAAGGACAGACAGACCGGTAGGGGTGACCCCTCTAATGAGGAGACCAGTCAGATGCCCGTCTGTTCGTGTCCCAAAGGAACCTAGATGACACTTAGCCATAGCGGTCTCAGCTTTGTGACTTACCTACCACCGGAAACTATTCCGATGCCGCCATAGACTGTATGCCATTCACCACAGAATCACAGACAGGCCCACTCAGACTCCATGGGCTTCTGGGGACCTTAAGGGTGCCCGCCCATGGAGCTACAGAATCGAACCTGGCAGGCAAGCCAGACCCAGTCGCATATTCACTCACATACACACCAGAGGTTATGACATTCCCTCCCACGGAATTTCTACCTGTGAGACCTCTCAAGTCTCCAGGGAGTGATCAGGTCCTCCTTCCGCCCCTATGGGTGGGCCAGACTGAACTGGGGCCCCAGGCCTTACCTGTATCCGACGTCAGGTCCAGATCCTCCACAGCCAAGTCTCCTCCAGTCCAGTGGG
Source organism: Panthera leo (assembly GCF_018350215.1). Classification (NCBI taxonomy): domain Eukaryota; kingdom Metazoa; phylum Chordata; class Mammalia; order Carnivora; family Felidae; genus Panthera; species Panthera leo. Next base: position 64,034,198 of record NC_056689.1, read on the forward strand.
AATGGCAGACAGACTGGGGCCGGCCTGAGGCCCCCGAAAGGGAGACTGCCAAAATTCAGGCAGGGCGCGCCTTCTCCGTTGCGATTCGTCGTTCCGTCACCGCGTCGCCCTTTTCCCCAAACCGGTGGCAACAATGGGCCAGCACGGTTTCCCGGTCAGGAAACCAAATGTTACGGAACCTGGTCTGGATCACCTGGCAGAAGAGCCAAGCGGCACTTGGAGATCTTGGAAGGCAAGATTATTTCACACTGGCAGGTCAGAGGAGATCACTCTCCAGAGGTCTGAGCCCAGGCATAAGCAGAGGGATCAATTTATAGTCCGTCACTTCCGCATTCCGTATTAGGAGTCATTTGGCGCATGCGGGGAGCGGGATGGGAAGAAGAACCCGGAAGGGGAGTCTTCGAGTGGGGACTGGAATTCCCCTGTCAGTCCTGCTGGCCATCTTGTAACAGATTTTTCCCTATCAATTGTACTCACTGACTCATTCCTTGAATAAACCATTTTGCACGAATTACTTAGAAGTCAGCTTTTCCTGTCATGTCTATATTTGCAAATATAGGCAATGGCATCCCTAGAAGCATGGGTCATGAAACCAACACAGTATCTAGATAGTCGCATATATTTGTTCTTCTCTTTGTTGCGTGCTGATGATCTGGGCTTACTTTTTCCCCCCCCTTGATTTTTTTTTCTTTTTTTTTTTTTTCTTTTTAATACATACTACAGCAGTCTACCTCCTCCGGAAGAAATCAACACAATGATGAATGTGTTCATCATTGAACCTTCAGACAGGCCCACTGTCTGAAGGTTCATATGACCCTTGGGGCATAATTTCATGTCATTAGCACAGTGAAACCAATGGCAGTAGCAAAATGATGCATTTTTTTAAGGCTCTCTGCTCCGTCCCATTTCTGTGGTTTTTAATATGCTATTAAAAGTCAAGGTTTGTCATTTTCTCAGAAAACTGAATGTCTGGGACGATATTGCTTTCATTTATTAATGCTTCAACAAATGTTCATGTCCACAATGTCATCAGACAGAACCCTAAAGATTGCACCATGACAATATAACACAACTGAGTTGCAGGTTGTGGTATAAAAGACATCAACCCAAGGCATTACAAAAGGAAGCATCTCTTGTTCAAAAACTTCATAGGTAAAATTATTTAGGGATTTAAACTGAACATTTTGAGGCACGGTGTTTCAGCTCCATATCTTTAATCAGTTTCTAAACATTTGTATCCCCACAAATTGCATATTCCCTGACACGTGACAGATTTTTAAAAAAATATGTATTGAATAAACGAATGAAGAAATCCTTCAAATTTGAGAGTGCAACAGAGTTGCAAATACCCACTTTCATTAGACTAAAGAGCGTTTGTAAGATGGACCATAGATGGTACTGCCGGAATACCAGAAGTCATTATGTCACTGCCTGATTGCTGGCACCAGTCACATGGGATCTGTCTGGTTGGTTTTCCTCTTCAGTCTGCCCCTACCTGTCTGTCCAACTCCCATTCTTGGTCATTGCCTCTTCTGTCTCACTCCTCTGACCAAAGCTCTTCATTCCCTATTGCGGCACCTGTGAATTATAATTTTTTATACTGACTTTTAAAGATTTCCATGATTTGTGCCTTATTGAACCCCATTTTCTATCCATCTCTTTCCTGTGAATTACCCTTTCCTTGTCCTAGTGCTCTGGCCTTACTGATCTGTGGCCATTCAACAACCATTCCTACCTCTGTGATTTGCATCATCAAGTTCTCCATTGCTACAAATACTCTGCTCCTTTCTGTCCTTTCAAATGCTAATCAGTCTTCAATAGTTAGTTAGAGGGCTTCTGTGAAGTCTTTTCAAACTCATTGATATCTCATTGATCTTTCAATCATTCACTGCTCATTTACTACATGCTGAGATGCAAAGTTACCAGCTGCCAACAATGCATATACTAGTATAATTCAGGTCCAAGTTTTGGAATTCTTATATTCTAGTGGGAAAGATGAACGTGTAAATAAATAATTACAACGTAGAGAGAGATAAGCACAAATCTGAATATATACATATGGCTACAAGAGTACATTTACAATCCTTAAATATCTCTCACATATTTGAGAACACATTGTATATTTATTGCCCTGTTGTTTTTGATGTTGTACATGCATTCAGTATGGTTTTCAGGACATGCAACTTGAGGACAAAAACAATGTTGGATTGCATTATGTTTGTGTGTTCTTCACACACCCTAACATAGGGATTCTTATTAGTTGATTTTTCCTTTCTCCCTGGGCTTACCTCAATTTATAGAAAAAAAAATAGCAAATGAAAACAATTATTTTTTGACATTATTCTTCAATATGTTCTCTTTTAAAAAATTTTTTGACTTACTCAAAGGGAATAAGCAGATAATTTATACAAAGAGAATAAAAGTAGGAGAATAAAAGTATAGAAGGATATTCAACCGTACAAACTATTAAAGCTTTCTAAAAAAAAAAATTGACAAGAGACCATTTGATAAAACATATTATAGCTTTAGAATATTCTGGTTTATATAGCATATAAATTACACTATATTCATTGGTAAATAACTGACCACCAGGGTAAAAGCCATTTATTTATTTGTTTGTTTGTTTGTTTTTAAATGTTTATTTATTTATTTTGAGAGAGAGAGCACAAGCGGGTGAGGGGTAAAGAGAGAGGGAGAGAGAATCCCAAGCAGGTTCCACTCTGTCACACAGAGCCTGACATGGGGCTCAAACCCACAGTGAGACCATGACCTGGGCCAAAATCAAGAGTCAGAGGCTTAACTGGCTGAGCCACCCAGGCACCCTGTTAAAAGCCATTTAAATACTAAGGGTTTCTAAGAAACCTAGTGACAGGTATAGCATCTCAACAATGTTGTCAAAGAGTCATTCATTCATTTATCCCCCTGGGGATTCAGCAGTAAACACCATAATTGTTATCCTCTTAAACTTTTATTCTAGCTCTATTTGGGTTGGAAGTAAGAGACAAATGGAAATAGTAGACAGGTAAGCAGGTAGATAGATGACTGATTGATGGATGGATAGAAGATTTGCAGATGAGAGATGTATTTGTATGAACACACACACACAAACACACATAAGCACACACATGCAAATTAGAGCATATAGTGATAACTATTAAGAATAATAAAGCAAGGTAAGATAGATAGTTTGGGGCTTTTGACTTTCTAGGCTTCCATATTAGTTAGCAATATCTCTGTTCATGTTCACAGGATGGCTACAGCAATATTGTTCGCTATAGTAGAGGCAATGACCACACATGGAGTTGGAGAGCCAGGTAGGGATGGAAAGAACAGGAAAACCAACCAGACAGAGTGACATAATGACTTCCTATAGCCTTTAGCAGAGAGAGCATAAGAATCAAGCGATTCTTTTCTTGAAGCTTTCTGTTTTCATGGGATGTAAAATATTTCCCAGAATTCACTTAGCCAACATGCCCCTATTTCTTGTTGGGCAGCAGTGAGTCACATGCCCTCCCTGACACTGACTGACTGAAAATGGTGGGATTATCATGAATGGCATAAAAATGATTCGTCCTCTAGAGCCACACAAGGAGTTTCCCTTCCCACCAAACACGTTACCCAGTTTGACACAGAAGCCAAATCAGTCCTCTGTTATCAGGGAAAGAAGGAGGAAGATGGCTTCAGGGGAAGTCAACCAACATTGTCAGTCCACAAGGTTAACTTAAGAAGTTAAACTGGCTGTCCATAGTCACAGGGCTATTAATTTGCAGAGCTCTGACTGCAACCCGAGTCTTTTGACTCAGGTCTCTGCTTTTTCACTGCCGAGCAGACTGTAGCCTCCAGTTGTTTTGTTCCAGGCACAAGGCAAGCATAGTCACAGAGTAGATGTGTATGGAAGGAATGGGTGACGGCACAGAATACACTAAATAAAAACACTAACATGTTTCTCCAGAATGTGTTTGGGTTTTTTTAAACGCACTCCAGTTTTTCAACTCCCTTCTTAAAATGTGTACACAGAGCTGAAAACACTGCTGAATTTCAGTTCTTTTATTATAAAACAAAGGGCTAAACCTTATGATCTCAATGGCCTCTCAACTTTATGTCTCCCAAGTGAAGATGTATTCTTACTTTATCCAGTAAATAAATTATTATTCCTAATCCATAGACCTCTAAGGACCTTATTTATTAAAAATGCATCATTTCAAAATCATTATAAACAAATTATTAAATAACTTTCTTTTCAAAGGGACATAGCATTATAGGAGCTTGTACCCCAGAACAGGCACACATGTTGATGTATAGAGAAAATACACATCTCATCCATGGACATTTTTTTCAGCTAATCCCATCCATACTGATTTCCCCTTGGCTTTGGGTTGACTTTCTCTATGTGTAAGAGATTTTCTAGAAGAGTGGGTAGACCTTGAGCTCTTGATGGTCACTGTCCCACCTCTACCACTAACTTGGCAAGTGGCCTTAAAAACCATGTGATCATTTATAATCTCTATTTCTTTCCTTTAGAAAGAAACTAGCTGCATCTTCCTTGTTGAATTTTGGTAATGATCATATGTGATTTTCATATGTGATAATAAATGCACAGTGCCTGACACATAGCTATCATTTATTAAGTGATAACTCTTGTTTGTTTTTTTTTCAATGTTTTATTTATTTTTGAGAGGGACAGTGTGAGTGGCTGGGGGGCGGTAGAGAAAGAGGGAGACAGAGGATCTACAGCGAGCTCTGCACTGACAGCTGCAAGCCCGATGTGGGGCTCAAACTCATGAACCGTGAGATCATGACCTGAGCTGAAGTTGGTGCTTAACCGACTGAGCCACCCAGGTGACCCAACTCTTGTTTTTAATAATACGTTGCACTGTTTCCATCTATAATTTTGTTTTATTCCTTGGTATCTTAGTTTTACCTGTTAATCATGTCTTATTGGACCATCTCTAAGAGCTTAGAAGGCAAGAAAAACAACAAATTATTTCTTTACTATGTTTACTCTTCAGATTTCTCAATGCATAGTAATTAATAATAAATATATATCAAGTGAATCTATCTATGTATCTATCTATCATCTATCATCAATCTATCTATCTGAATATAGTGCTTGCTGTGGACATTCCATAAAGAAATGTTGAATAAGTAACATTGAAACTCAAAAATCTTATGATTTGGTGGTCCTAAAATAATAGACGTTGACTTCCTGTGAATCTGATAAATTGTATAGAAAGCCCTGAAAATAATTTATTTTTTTTCTCTTAAAGCCAAAATAGGGATAAATAAGCAAAATAACATGAAGTATTTTCTCAATCTGCGAAGACTGAGGTTAGCTAGTATAACTTCAAAGAGGTTAGCTAGTATAACCCCTCATGAAGTATTGGACAGGAAAGGAAACTATCAGATTTAGCCAAGGTATTTGAAATTAAGTCCGGTGTGAAGTAAGGGGAAGTGCATTAATCTGGTTAAGTCTTCTCTCATTTTATGCTGGAAGAATAAAAATTACTTTTATCAAAAGCATCCTTTGATGTTGATGCTGATGTCAGTTCAATTGCCCTCTCAAAGCAGAAGTTCAGAGCAGGGGCCCAGAAGTTTGTATTTCCCATTCAATTATCTCCAAGGAAGATATATGAAGCATATATTTGCATGAGTCTGAAACACCAGCCTAAGGGAAAGAAACTGAAGCCTATCTGCTTGTGAACAATGGGCTTCATTTCATGCTTTGTTCTAGCGGGCAATGGACTTTATTCAATCACTGAGGAACAGTAGCTAATTTTCCCTTCTAGTCCCCAGGGCACACTTGGTATTAAATGAAAGCAGTAAACTGGCATATGGAAAGCATTCAATAAATGGTGGATAACGTCTTATCTAACCTTTGGATCAGTCCTATTGAAGTAGGCTTTATTATTCTCATTTTGTAGATAATGAAATGGAAGCTCAGATACATTATATACATTTGGCATCCAACAGCCCTGGATTTGAATCACAGTTCTGCCAAATTCTAACCCTGTATCCTTGGGCAAAGTCTGTCCTATCTTTACTAAGCCATAAGAAGTCCATTTCCCCCTCCAACAGACAGTCGACTTCAATGAAAGTCATATTTTGTGGACCTTGCACATCTATCACCTGAACTTTACTTGGGGTTGTACAGACTGGGTACAGACCTGCACTGTGCTCTCTGCGGATTTACCCCCATCACATCAGGATGCACACCCTTGCTCTTACATTGTTAGTGCTGAGGGAACTCAGAGCTTATTGTTCTGCTTATGCAAAGCTTAAACTTATGAGCTAGGGAATTGTTTCAGCTTTTCATAAATGATTTGTCTTTTTGATAAAATTTCATTTGATAATTCATTAAAAAATGACGAAAGGCCATCACTACAGGGCACCTTGGGTAGATCAGAGCCTAATATCACAGAAACCTTTCCCCAATCTTTTTAGATCATCAAGCTAAATAATGGATCTGAAGTTTCCCGATGTCTTTTCTGCCATGAAGTTTAAATTAGATGTGGTCTCCCTTGGGTACCATTCAAAAGAGTTCTAATGACAGTGTAAAAATATTGAAAGAAGCTAAACGAGATTCTTTTATTTAAATATACATAACTATATATGTACTAACTTCACTTGATTGAAATGAAAAGGAAAGAGCTAACTTCAGTATTAATATCATTCCTTCATTGCTCGACTTTATATATAAATGCCAATAATTCTGAGGTTTTGCAAGATGGATATTTATAATTACTGCAGATTTCATTAGCTAAAAAGCCAGAATTAGAAGGTAAAAATTAGATTTTAATGAACAATTCTTTGGAAGGATGTCATGAGTTGGTATCTGGAGGATATAAGCACAACTTAAAAATCAAGCAGATTAAGTGAGTCCAGAAAGGACTGGATAGAATAAAGATTAAAATAACTTCAAAGACAGGTCCCTCTTGAACCACTTTTCCCACCCCCTGAGGAAAATGACACAGGATGCAAAGAAATAAGGAAGAATATGAAATGCATGCTTTAAAAGGTAATTTGTGTTTTAAGGCTTCATATTTGATGGGGAAATTTTCAGTTGACAATTTTTACAGTTGTGATTTAACACAGCAAATTAAAGGCTTTGGCAGCAAATAAATAGATTCACAATGATTGGTGCTGAAACTCAATGGCCTTCCACAGGATATTGTTCAAACTCTGCCTTGTCAGACCTCATGAATCCAGCAGCACCTCGGGCGAGGTTAATGATCAAAATAAATTTAGGGTATGGGTTTTCCAATCCAGCCTGGGAGGAGATCTTCTGCTGAGGATGATAGAAATGATAACAAGTAATATTATTATCATAGCCAAATGCACAGAGCAGTTTTCTATGCCATTCACAGTGCGAACATTTTATATACCTAAAACACGTTTACTTGAAGGTATGATTTAACAAGGAGATCGAAGAGACAAAAATAAGGAGAACTTTTGCCTTGCAGTCTTGGTTTATTTCTGTTAAGCAGTGTGTATTGGAAGATAGTTTCAAATCAGTTAGATTTATAATGGCATTTGTATTTAAAAAAAATTTTTTTTAACGTTTATTTATTTTTGAGACAGAGAGAGACACAGCATGAACGGGGGAGGGGCAGAGAGAGAGGGAGACACAGAATCGGAAGAAAGCTCCAGGCTCTGAGCCATCAGCCCAGAGCCTGATGTGGGGCTCGAACCCACGGACCGCGAGATCGTGACCTGAGCTGAAGTCGGACGCTTAACCGACTGAGCCACCCAGGCGCCCCGGCATTTGTATTTTTAAAATAATAAAGTGTTTTTAAAAATTTTCCTTAATGTTTATTTTTGAGAGAGACAGAGCATGAGTGGGGGAGGGGCAGAGAGAGAGAGAGAGGGAGACACAGAATCCAAAGCAGGCGCCAGGCTCCGAGCTGTCAGCACAGAGCCTGATGTGGGGCTCAAACTCACAAACCATGAGATCATGACCTGAGCCAAAGTCGGATACTCAGCCGACTGAGCCACACAGGCACCCCAAGTTTTTTTTAATAAAAGAAAAGGGAATAGAACCACTTTTATTTATATAATGGTATTCATTACACATGGACACTTCATTCTGGGAGCTAACACTTACAAGAAGTTATGGAATCACTATGACCGCCTAACCATATTGTGCTTGGCAATAGATTACAGCAAGTGTGTGTTCCCCCGGCAGAGGACTGAGAATTATAATTCAGTCTAGGTAGTGGGCCAGTAATTCTCAGCTCACATTCATGGCCATTCATAATCTCCTTCCCTTTTGCTAAAATATATCTTCCTTTCTGTGGTCTCATTCTGAAATATCTCTATCTCCTATGGTTTTTATTTTATAAACGAAGCAAGGAAAGGAGATTCTTTATGGCTCTTTGATTGTTCACAATTCTATCGTGGGGCACTAATAGCAAATCATTTCAAAAACTGACCTTGCTCACTTGTTTGAAATATTTTGGCCCCTCTGGAAACTTCATGTTAGTTTGGTGTTGTTATTGTTTTTGTGAAATTGTGTGTGTGTTTGTGTGTGTGTGTGCGCGCGCGCTGATGTGATGATTAGGGAATGGACTTAGAATTACAACGGGGAAAACAGAACACATTAGCATCCCTATTTAGCCCTCAGATGTCTCTCCACCTTCTTCTATTCCTCTGTGAATCCTCCTAATTCTAGAATACCTGGAATAACTGGGCTAGTCCTGGCATTTTCTACAATGTAGTCTCTTCTGCCACAAAATCTCTGCTTACACAGACACCTAGTACTTTCATATGTGCCTACTGAAATGTAACCTATTTGGGGGATGTGTAGGTTAAAATGTCACCATATTTCTCAAGTCACCCATTAACTGCTAGTCAAAGCTTCCATTCTAATACCAAAAACCTTTAGAAACATCCTATGGAACTCATCTCTGTATTATGATGCTTTGCTAGTCACACACTTCCTGTTACTAACTAAAAGAACCTTGCAGACAGCAATCCATGACTTATATATCTTTATTCTTGTCACTGCTTCTTATTTAGGGATCTGCATTTTGAACATATTCAGTAAATGTTAGTGAATGATGTATGCCTAAAATAAAATTGGAGTCCTATAGAATTTCGTGCTTCAAGACTCCATTACAACTTTTTTTTCCCTTTTTTAAATGTTTATGTATTTATTTTGAGAAAGAGAGAGAGAGAGCATGGGGGAGGGGTAGAGAGAGGGGAGACAGAGAATCCCAAGCTGGCTCAGTGCTGTCTACACAGAGCCCAATGTGGGGCTCGAACTCAGGAACCGTGAGATCATGCCCTGAGCCAAAACCAAGAGTCAGACACTTAACCGAATGAGCCACCTGGGCGCCCCCACCCCTGCCCTACAATGGTTTCTATAATTAAGAATTTCTTAATTCATTCTGCAAACCCCAGGTCAAACGCAAAAACTTTGCCATGAGAATACCTACCTCCAAATCTTAGTTCTGTTGCTAAATCTGTGTGAGTTACCTAACTTCTCCCTTCCTTGGTTTCCTCATCTGTGAAATGAACTTGGTAACAATAAAACTGATTATTAATACCAATCTTAAAGGATCATTGGAAGCCTTAAACTTATTAATATATGTAAAGTACCTGAAAGTATGCCCACCAAGTATATGGTGCATTCTGTGTAAATATAGTAACTGCATTGCTGTCTATCATATAGATGGGAGATTTCAAACTGGCAACCACAGGCTGGATCTGTCCTGCAATCATGCTGGGTTCAGCCTAGCACTGTTATTATACACAATATGTTTTAGTGTGCTTCCGACATGTGAAGGAGGATATTTTACATTAACTCCAGTTTCCCGGGTTTTCTTGGGAAATCATGGAAGGCTTGGTTAACAAGAAACCTTTATTTACCCAATGAAAATAACCAGCTGGAAGCAAATAGTCCTGCCCTGTGTAGACACCACAGGTGTTCTCCAGTGTTCTGGGCTCCACAGCTGTGTGCTGCCTCCCTGACCAGGATCCTGAATACCACCTGCCACTCCTCAAATCACACCTGATCTGAGACATGCTCAAGTTATCTAGCTGGAATGTGTAGGCACTGGATTTAAAACACTCCAAAACTTAAAAAATAATAATTTGTGAATAAGGGACTTATGGTCACCCCTAGCAAAATGACAAGAGCTGGATGTGTAAACATTACAATTGAAGTAACTATGACCTTGACTGCCTGTCCTATTACTTGTCCATGTTTATTGAATACACATTATTTACCAGGCACTGTAATAGATGCTTTACATAAATCACTTCTGTTGCTTATGAGAAACTTGCGAGGTAGGTGTTATTAGTTTACTTATTTTACAAATGAGGGAATGGAGGCTCAGTAAAATACAGCCACTCGCCCAAGGTCAGTGATGGTGTCAGCAAGAAAGCACAGGACTGCCAGGCTCCAAACCCAATGCTTTTCCACCATACTAACCTACCTTCCTCTTGTCAATCTTTCCAGTTTCTCTCACACAATATTTATCTACCTCCTGAGGAAGACTGAAAAAGGATGATTTTAGCTTTACTGTATATAGGAGGAATGAAAGTACAGACTCTTTTTTTTTTTTTTCAACTTTTTTTTTTTTATTTATTTATTTTTGGGACAGAGAGAGACAGAGCATGAACGGGGGAGGGGCAGAGAGAGAGGGAGACACAGAATCGGAAACAGGCTCCAGGCTCTGAGCCATCAGCCCAGAGCCTGACGCGGGGCTCGAACTCACGGACCGCGAGATCGTGACCTGGCTGAAGTCGGACGCTTAACCGACTGCGCCATCCAGGCGCCCCGAAAGTACAGACTCTTAAGGAAGCGAGTGACAGAAATGAGTCACCATTGTCCTAGGACAAATGCGGACATGGCTTCTCTATTAGAAATATTAGGAAAATTAACTCAGGAAAAAATCTTGCCCCCATCCATAGTAGAGCTTCTTCCAATTGAATCCTCCGAGGTGAGACAAAAGCCTTTAAAGATATAATTTTCCAACTGCTGATGCTCAGCCTTATTTTAGAAAATATAAAACTTCTGTTTTGGAAGCATAACAACCCCTTTCTAATGAGGCAAAGAAAGAATGCATTTCCATTAACATTACAAACTGAGAAGCGTATTTCAAACCAGGGAAAACTCACTATACATATAAATAGTGAATTAGGTATCCATTATTCATTTGCATTAGGACACACAACAAATATTTTCATAATTTTACTAAGAATAATTTTTAGTTCCTTTTAATTTTTGTTTATAGTTTTATTGAGCTCCTTGGAGCTCAAGTGTTTATTGTTCTGCCAGATCATTTGTAAGATTACTAAAAATTATACTTTACGATGTCTGCTGGGGACAGAGGATCCATATTTTTACAAATCCTGACTAAATTTTCTGATTCTCCAAGAAGCAAAGTACTCAATGCAATGCTTTAGTTTCAGAATAAATTACTCAAGATGCCCTGAAATTCTGTTTTCTTTTCTTCTCTCGCTGGAAAAATAAGAAAGCAAGCTATATTGCCACAGTAATTGTATGGCAGCTCTGATATTCAGTTATCAAATCATATTTATGATAGGGATTAATTAGTAATATTTTTCCAAAGATAATATTAAATGTAGATGAGCTGGATAATCATATTTAGGAGAAAAGAAACAAACAAACAAAACATTGAAATATTGCACGGAAATCACTTAGAGACCAATTCCTGAAAGCCTCGGAATAATTATATCCAGACAGTCCAAGAGCTCTGGAATGCTGATGGGCATTTCACCATGACAATCACTAAATAAATTCACCCAAATTATTTACAGATAAATGAGCTTTTCGTTCAGAAAGGGGAAAAACTATATATCTCAATTTTTTTTATATTTGTTCTAATTTCCAAGCTTGCTATGCTCCAAGAAGGCATAAAAGGAAGGAAAATCCTAATAAGTAACATAGAGGAAGAATCCCTTTATTTCCACTTATATGACAATGAGAATTGATAGCCTTAAGCAAATAAGCAAAGAAGCTCTGGGTTCTACTGGAATTCACCTGAGTCTTACTCTGATTTTACCAACCCATTCTATGGTAATTGAAAATGCCACAAAAATAATGCTCCCCCCCATAGTGTGAAATTAAGCAATTACTGTAAATAAGGAATAATCAAGTTCAACTATTTTAACAATAAATTGTCACAATGCTGTCTTTAATCCATATGTAGAAAATAATTTATCATTTATATAGCACCTTCTCCCTTGAATATGTCAACACATCAATCTGGCTTTCTGTCTCCTGCAAGTTCTCAATCATCTTTACATGAGCAAACAGTAACATTCTAAGAGAAGCAAACATCCTAATATATTCAGGCTATTATTGTTCCTTGGAAAAGATCCAGAGCCTCAATAAGGCAGTGATTGGAAATGCACAAAGTATTTTAATATCCTAATTATTTTGATTTAACTTCCTCTAATAGTTTAAATTGATACTGAATTTATTTAGAACCCATTAGGTTTTTTTTTCTTTTTTTCCAACAGATCATAAACACAGACTGAACTTAATCTCAAGACAAAATTAATTATTCATGCTTCAAATTGCCGATACACTTTTCCAAAAACCTGCCACCCCCTTCTGCATTCAGCCTTTTATTTTAATTCCTTTTCCATTTTAGGAAAGTAATTACTGGCAATGTATATGTCATTCTGAAGAGAAGTGAAGCTTTCTACTCACTGATCTGAACACAAAACCGATACTTGGAGCCACAAGGAGAGAAGTCATTAGGTGTCATCAATTCAGGCTTATTATTGCAGCCTACCATCATCCCCTTGAAGCTGCACTACCCTGGTAAAAAGGACAAAAGTTACAAGAACCATCTCTCCTGCATTAATAACAGGAGAATCAATTATTAAATTATCTCACACACTACAGAAGACTCAAGGCTGTGTTTTCAATGAACACAGTACACTTCTGTATAAATTAACCCTCACCTTTTGGTTGTTTTGCTCAGTTCAAATGGCTGTTTTCAAGAGGAGTAGGTGTGTGATTCAATGGGAGCATTACATATTCAAACTTGTTAATAACCAACGATGGCACTGCAAGTCTTTTTCACTCCTGCCTTCTCAAACATGAGTAGTTAGATATTCACAGCTACGATGAACCAGAAACCTACTAATACCACAAACGGTGCTAAGCATTTCACATGTATTAATCTCCTTCAGTTCTCGGAGAATCTTGTAAGATTAAGTTCTATTAGTATCTCCATGTTACAAAGGAAAAAAAAAAAAAAAACAAATCTAAAAAAATCAGAAAGGTGAAGTAACTTGCTCAAAACTCTACAAACAGCAAAAAACAGAGCCAGGTCTGTTTACCTTTTAACCCTGATGTGATTAACTACATCATGCTGCCTCTCCACTTCAGGGACACATATACATTTTGTTACACTTAAGCAGGGCATCCTTGTGTAGGACCCTGGTATATGCTAGGGGCTGTGAAAAATATGAAGATGGTTAAGACATGACCCCAATGCTCAAGAAACCCCTAATGCAAGAAGAAAGAAATGCTTAACAAATACATATTTCGATTGTAAGGAATGAAAGTAGTCATTTTGAAGAAAATTTATTTTTTCCTTAAAATAAGAGACAGCCAATAATGTAAGTGGAAGAAAGTTGAGAGTAAGGGCATATACCATCTAGTTAGATCCTGCAGAATCTAGACCTGGGGTCCTGCTTAGCTCTGTCACTCACATCAGCATTATCCTGGCAAAATTTTTGACTCTCTTGGCCCAGATTCCTCAACTGTGGAGAGGAATTACTGGATCACAGTAAGAAAATATATCTAAAACCACACAGAAAAAGAATAAAACATGATCCAATCATGAGATGACATGATCTCTAGTTTCAGTGGTATAATTCATTTCATCTCTGTCGTCTATTGAACACTACAAGAATTGCTTTAAAAAAACTGCAAAGCTGATTCGTTTTGTGTTGTTTTTCAGGCAAAGAGCATCTTTACTGAAGGCAAGATCTAATTTTTTTTTGTCTTTTTTTTTTTTTTTTTTTTTTTTTTTTGTCTCTCTCCAGGCTGATTTTGCTGACGTGGAGAGAGTCTGACCAGTGATATTACCTACAGCCCAGGGAAGAGAAAATGATGAAGTAAAAGACAAAGAACAGGATGATTCAAACAGGCTTTTCTTTTGTTCTAGTGGAGGTAGCAATGGAGGAGTGACTCCATAGGCCGTCTGTCTTGATATGGGATGTAATCAAATTCTGTGTTTCCGGTCCAAATTATTCCAAACCACTGCCCTGTGGGACAGTGCTCGAGTACACAACCAGCCTATCCATGATATGATCCCAATAGATGTGACTTTGGCATAAACTACAAGTTCCCTAAATCATTGAGTTCTCTGGCCCTTCTTCCCTCCAGTGATGGACCCTTCTCTTCCATCCCCATCTACTCAAATCACAAACAGCCTCTGGTTCACTTCATGCCTTCCGTGCAGGCTTCCTTGCTCAGAGTTTGGCTATTAATTAAATTCCCTGAGGCTGACTTTCGGCACTGACACTTCATAACTGCCGTAAGGTGGGGCTAGTTACTTAAAACTAACCAGTTTAGTACCTTCATCTCTAACAGGGGACATATATAGTCCGTTGTAAGAATCTACATAAGCTAATATATGTAAATATGTTTAGCACAGTGCTTGACGCATAATAAGTAAACAAGAAATGGTAATTAGTGTGGCAATTTGTAATGGCCAAAACCTGAATGAGCTCTCTCACTATGTGGGAATTATACAACATGTTTTGTCTGTGCCTCTCCTTTGGTCGCTAGCATTAACTTTTTTTTTTTTTTTTTTTTTTTTTGGACAGTGTGCCTTCTAGAATTCAGGTGTGGCTTTCTAATTCAATTCTGAGGATAAAATATATGAGCTATGTATTTCTGCATTCTCCAGAATATCTAATAGATTGCATTCAAATAAGAGGTGCTCAGTGATATTTTTTTTTGTATGAATAAATGAATAAAAATGTGGTTCACTTGGCTCCTGGAGTATGACCAGTGGCTAAGCTTCCTCTGAATATTGTGCTTGTTGGTTCTTCCACCCCCACAAGAGTCTGATATTTGGATTATCTCCCAGCCTGTGAACAGTTCCTTCCCTTTTCATATTCTACTGTGTGCACTACTCTGCCAGTATTCAATTCTCGCTCCACTGTGGCCCATTAAGAGAGGACAAAATTCATACTGGGAGTGCTCAGGCCATTAGACTCCAGGACATACAGCAAAACAGGAGTCTGGACATTTGGTTGATTGACAAGAGAATACATTAAAATTTCAAGAGTAACTTTGAGGCAAGCGTGCAAAATAATGTAGTCACCAAACATTTAAGATATTCTTTCTAGAGGGAGCAAAGCAAGCAGTCTTTTCTTGCATATAGAAGAGGCCTGTCATGCAAATCATCCCGGCTGGACGGTGAAAGCTACAAAGACTAGAATTCCTGAGAGGCTTTCTGCGAGCTTTGGGAAGTGACTTCTCTCTCTCTCTCTGCAGCTCAGCTTCCCTTGCAAAAAGGAAGGTAAACCAGATGTCCTCTCAGACTCTTTCAAAATGTACAGTTGTATGAACATAAAATGTATAACACATAGTAATGCATAATAAACCAAAAATGTATGAAGAAGGAAGGGGGTGGTTAAAAATAGGGGTGCCTAACTGGCTCAGTCAGGGCAGCATGCGACTCTCGATCTCAGGGTTGTGAGTTCAAGCCCCATGTTGGGTGTAGAGATTATTTAAAAATAAAATCTTGGGGCGCCTGTGTGGCTCAGTCGGTTGAGCGTCCTACTTCAGCTCAGCTCATGATCTCATGGTTTGTGGGTTCGAGCCCCATGTCAGGCTCTGTGCTGACAGCTCAGAGCCTGGAGCCTGCTTCGGATTCTGTGTCTCCTCTCTCTGCCCCTCCCCCACTTGTGCCTTGTCTCTGTCTCTCAAAAATAAATAAATGTAAAAAAAAATTTAAAAAATAAATAAAATTAAATAAGAAAAATATGTTCTTACTTTTTCTAACTTACAGTAAGTCTACTGTAAGTTAACTTGGTTTTTGATTAAAAAAAAGTTTAGCAAGCTAAAAAAAAAAATCTTTTACCTTGGAGAAACAATGTGCAGTTTTTCTTACAGGTTTTTGGATAGAGCAAGTAATGAAAAAAGGCTGATTTTTTTTTTTTTTAATCATTTCTGTCTGAAGGAATGTGAATTCAGGTGTAGGGATCTGAATTTAAGAAGTTCCTATTGTTTCAAATCTGGGAGCCGAAAATCCTTCGTGTGAAATGCAAATAGAAACAATCTAACAATTTTCCACAGTCACCCCAGGCCCCTTTGATGCCTAGCATCTGCCCCACCCCCTCCAACACCCACACAGATCCCACATCCCTGTCTCTCCCAAGGGAGATGCTCTGGGGGACGGGGGAGGAGAAGGCGGTGGAGGAAGCTGTTTGCCATTCGTAACAATTTCCCAACAACCTGCAAATGTTCCAAGTTGCTTGGCAGCATGCTGCATTTAAAATTAAATTTGAAGTGCTAATTTGGCACAATTTTTTATTCATAACACCAATTCTCAACATTAATTTTGACATGTCCTTTTTTTGTGTTTTTTTTTTGTTTGTTTGTTTTGTTTTTTGTTTTTTGTTTTTTAATTCCCAACTGGAACTGAAAAATCTCTTGGCGAAAGAAGTATTTGGTAAGAAGTGGGATGATACTTCTGCTTTCTGGCTGTAGGTGAGCTGTGTTCCCTGCCCCACCTGGGTAGGTGGGAGCTATTTCTTTATCCGGCTTAGGAGCCAGCTCTTACTTCAATGGCTTGCCATTGACTCCAGAAAGCTGATAAATGGCATTTATTTCCTACTCATGACCTAGTTTGTAAGCTCATAAATCACCGGGAACACGCTGAAACTCATTTGCTGGAGCCGCCTCTTGATAAACCAGAGTTAGGTACCTATGAGAGCTGAGGGGATCTGCTCAGAGACCTGGGCTCCATT
Source organism: Panthera leo (assembly GCF_018350215.1). Lineage (NCBI taxonomy): Eukaryota > Metazoa > Chordata > Mammalia > Carnivora > Felidae > Panthera > Panthera leo. The sequence continues at coordinate 64,051,169 of NC_056689.1, forward strand.
CCTGAAACCCGTTAGGTTCAGGAGTCAGGCATTTCCTTCCTTAGACTTTACCATTGGAAGTGTGTGTGTGTGCACAGCTGTCGCCAAGGAGAGGGTTTGTTAGTGCTTGGAGCACGGAGGGAGGAAGGGCGGAGCAGAGGGTGACTGTATAATGTAACGCTAAAAATCAGAGTTATGTAATAAACCCTAACTTGTGTCTTAGTTTCCCCCACCCACAAAATGCATTTCCATATCACCTTGCCAATTGTGCTTACTGAGTTTGGAGCAAGACCAGCGTGCTTTGCAGGAAAGTAGCTTGATGGTGTCCTTTTAGCTCATATCATAAGAAACCCTGCAAAAATGGGAGCTTTATGCTACACACAGAGCACAGGTGGAACGTAGGTGGCTCAAACTCAGCTTTAACTCTGGGAAAAGTCAGTGCTCTTGCTCTAGGGTTAGAGAGGAAAAGAGGAATATTCCTGAAAGTCCTAGAGACTACTAGGCCATATGTTGAACTTTACTACAAAGACTTGGATGGCCTTTAGTTACATGAAAGGAGAACATCTCTGACCTTAACAATTTTTTAAACTGGATTCTGTTTTGATTTGTAAAAAAACAACTTTACTGATTTAAAATTTAATGAAATCTTGTATCATCTGCATTATAATATGTATACTGTAACAGAAATTATATGCAATAAAATGTACCCATTTACGTGTATAATCAGGAGTCCAAGGTATATATTTGTGAAACTAACACCACAATCGAGATAAAAAATATCAATACCACCAACTTTATCTCCTTAGCAGCACCTCTCTGTGGATTTATATTTTAAATGGTTTTATTGTAGATAGTTTACAGTTGGAACTCCCTTTTGTCCAGTCAGAAAAACTTCTGCCTTTCAAACGGAGTTGTCTATATCATTCAAATCACGATTTTCAAATACGAATAGGATCCAATCTATAATCTTGTTTCTTATTTATCATGGCAGTGTCTGTTCTTTTTCTCTTTTCCCTTGCCTTTTATTGGATTGATTTATTCTATTCCATTCAACTTCCTCTGTTAGTTTAGTCAGTGCCTCACAGTTTGCAATATGTATCCAAAATGTAAAAATGTATAAGCCTTACAGGAATATTCTTTAATTTTCCTCCTCTTGTTCTTTGTGATATTCTTGTCAGACATTTTTCTACATATATTATAAACCCCACGATGCATTGTTGTTGTTATTTGAAATGGTCAATTTCCTTTGAAAGACTGAAAAAAATGAGGTAAAATGATTTTTGTATTTCCCATTGGTGGTGATCTTCATTTACTTAAATAAACCCAGGTGTCCCTCGCGTGTGACTTCCTTCCACCTGAAGAACTTTAAAAGTATCCTCCATAGTATGAATCTGCTGCCTTGAAATTCTTTCAGCATTTGTGGTCAGAAAATTACTCATTTCACCTTAATTTTTGGAGATTTTTTTTTCTTGGCTGGAGATACAATTGTAGGTTATCAGATTTTCCCCACAGACACTCGCCAGATTTGCTCCACTCTCTGCTGACGTGCATATTCTTTTAAACTTTTTTTTTTTTTTTAACATTTATTTATTTTTGAGACAGAGAACATGAACAGGGGAGGGTCAGAAAGAGGGAGACACAGAATCTGAAACAGGCTCCAGGCTCTGAGCTGTCAGCACAGAGCCCGACGCGGGGCTCGAACTCACGGACCGCGAGATCATGACCTGAGCCGAAGTCGGACGCCTAACCGACTGAGCCACCCAGGCGCCCCAACTGCTGTGCATATTCTATACGACACCTTCAGTGATTCTTACCCTTGTTCTGAACTTGCTCTATCCTTTTCTCCATGGTAATTCTGACCTTTGTTCCTCAGAATTTCAAATGTCTCTTAACAGCCTGGCACCTTTATGTTATTTTTGTTTCATCACTATTTTTTCTCCATTTCATAATGATGTCCCTTGGTATGTTTTTCTATAACCTGTGTGTTTATAGTTTGCATCAAATATGGAAAAAAATGGTCATTATTTTTTCACTGCTCTTCTGCCCCTCTTCCTATTTTCGGAGACTCAAATTATATGCATGTTATACCAATTGGTATTGTTCCAAAGGTCACTGAGGCAATGTTCTTCTTCATGCAGTGTTTCTTTTTGTATCTGTGTTTCAGTTTGGATAAATGCTAGAGTTCCTTGTTGAAGTTAGATCATATTTTCTTTCGCAATCTCCCATCTTGTATTAATTCCATGCTGTGAACTTTTCAGTTCAGATATATTATTTTTTATTTCTAGATATGCCACTGGTCCTTTTATATATCATTTTTTTTCCTCATGCTAATCTTTAAAAATGTTTACATATCCATAAAAGCTACTTTGACATCCTACTGAGTTACTTCTGTTATCTCTGTCATTTCTGGATTTTTAAAAATTCAGAGTTCAGTTTTTATAGCAGCTTTAGGTTCACAGCACAACTAAGAGGAAGTCACAGAGATTTTCCACATACCTTTTGCCACTACACATGCGTGGCCTCCCTCACCATTAACATTCTGCTCCAGAGTGGTACATTTGTTATGATTGGTGAACCTATATTGACACATCATTATCACCTAAAGTCCATAGTTTATATTACAGTTCACTCTTGGTATTGTACATCTGTGGATTTAATGGCTGGCATGTATCTATCATTATAGAACCATACAGAATGTTTTCATTACCGTAAAAATCCTCTTGCTCAATTTATTAATCTTCCTTACCCCGAGCCTTTTGCAACTACTGATCTTTTTATGGTCTCCATAGTTTCGCATTTTCCAGAATGTCATATAGTTACAATCACATAGGGTGTAGCCTTTTCAGATTGGCTTCTTTCACTTAATAATATACCTTTAAGATTCCTTCATGTCTTTTCATGGTTTTGACAGTTCATTTCTTTTTATCACTGAGTAATATTTCATTGACTGGATGTACCATAGTTGATTTATCCATTCAACTATTGAAGGGCATCGTGGGTGCTTGCTGATTTTGACAAAGATGCAAAATGTTGGTATGAACATCTTGCGCGTTTTTTTGTGCAGACATAGGTTTTTAATTCCTTTAGATAAATACCAAGGACTGTGATTGCCGAATCACATGGTAAGAGTATGTTCAGTTTTGTCAGAAACTGCCAAATTGTCTTCCAAAGTGGCTGCACCATTTTGCATCCCCATCAGCAATGAATGAAAGTTCCTGTTGCTCCACATTTCTCCAGCATTTGCTGTTGATAGCGTTCAGTATTTTGGCCATTCTAATTAATGTGTAGTGAAATCTTGTTGTTTTTATTTGCATTTTCCTGTTGACATATGATGTGGAACATCTATTTAAAAATTTTTTTTAATCTTTATTTTTGAGAGAGAGACAGAGTGTGAGCAGGGGAGGAGCAGACAAGAGAGGGAGACACAGAATCCAAAGCAGGCTCCAGGCTCTGAGCTGTCAAAACAGAGCCCAACATGGGGCTTGAACTTATGAACCACGAGATCATGACCTGAGTCGAAGTCGGGCACTCAACCAACTTAGCCACCCAGGCGCCCCTGATGTGTAACATCTTTTTATTAACTCATTTGTCATCTGTGTATCTTCTTTGGTGAAGTGTCTGTTGAGGTCTCTGGCCCATTTTTTAATTGGGTTGTTTGCTTTCTTATACTTGAGTTTTAAGCACTCTTTTGTGTGTATTTTCGGATAAGAGTCCTTTATCAGATGTGTCTTTTGCAAATATTTTCTCCTATTCTGTAGCTTGTGTTTTCATTCTTTTGATATTGTCTTTCCCAGAGCACAAGTTTTTAATATTAATGTGGTGCAGCTTATCACTTTTTTAATGGATCATGTCTTTGGTATTGTATCTAAAAATTCATTGCTGTACCCAACTAGGTTTTCTTTTAAGTTATCTTCTAGGAGTTTATAGTTTTGTGTTTGCATTTAGGCCTATGTCCATTGTGAATTAATTTTTGTGGAGGGTATATGGTCTGTGTCTAGAATCATGTTTTTGCATATGGATCCAGTTGTTTTAGTACCATTTTTTTTTAAAAGGTTATCCTTACTCCATTTTCTTATTTTCTTGTCCTTGCTCCTTTGTCTAAGATGAGTTTATGTTATGACTATATTTATGACTATGGTAGTTTTCTATTCTATTCTATTGATCTATTTGCCTATTTCTGTACCAATATCACAATGTCTTGATTACTGTAGCTTTATAGTAAGTCTTGAAGCCAGGACTTCCTACTTTGTTTTATCCATCAATATTGGGTTGGCTATTCTGGATCTTTTGCCTTTCCATATAAACTTTAGAATAACTTTGTCAATATTCGTAAAAGAACTTGTTGACATTTTTATTGTGATTGCTTTGAATCTATAGATCAAGTTGGTAATAACAGATATATTAATAATATTGAACATGGACTATCCCTCCATTTATTTAGTTCTTCTTTGATGAGTCTGTTTTTAATGACAGATCTTTTTCCTTGGTTGTGGAATGCCTTTACCTGCTTTTTGACGTATTTGGTACTAGCTCAATGTTGAGTGTCAAGAATTAAAGAACACTGGGCTTTGTTCTGTCAGGCAGTTAGATTACTTGTTGATGCATATGATTTATTCATGGTGTGATTTAAGCTTTTTTTTTTTTTTTTTTTGGTGGGTCTAGAGCTAGAGTAGTTCTCATTCCAGGATAGTTCAGCCTTACTCCTACAACACGAAATTTTGGGAATTAATTCACTGCTCTGGGACTTCACAAAGGACTTTCCATTCTGGCTGTTTGAAGCCTGGATATCTCTTTATCCTCTGTGAGATTTGCCCTGTGATCACCTTACTGCTCTGTGATCTTTATTTGTTCATCTGGTTTTTTCCACCCTATAGAAGGGTAGCTTGTTACTTAGCAATTACTCAAGAGAACCCTTATGTAGATTTCTTGAATTCTTTTTTTCACATTACTCTATCTTTTCAGAGTTCTACTCACATTTCCAGAGGCCTCAGCCTCCTTCGATATTGACCTCTCTGTCTTTCAGTCAGCAAGTTCCTCAGGCCCTGTTTATCTGCCCTTCCCTGCACCATGGTTCAAGAACTGTCCCTAGACATTTATCTAGGTAAATTGTAGTACTCAATTCATTTATTTCCCTTCTCTCAGGCATTATATTCCAGCATTTCCTAGTGTCCAATGTATGAATGCAGTCAGTTAATATATTTTGCCCAGTTTTATAGTTGTTTATGGTGCTCTGTGTTTTTTTTTTTTAATATGAAATTTATTGTCAAATTGGTCTCCATACAACACCCAGTGCACATTTCAACAGGTGCCCTCCTCAGTACCCATCACCCACCCTCCCCTCCCTTCCATCCCCCCATCAACCCTCAGTTTGTTCTCAGGTTTTAAGAGTCTCTTATGCTTTGGCTCCCTCCCTCTCTAACCTCTTTTTTTTTTTTCCCCTCCCCCATGGTCTTCTGTTAAGTTTCTCAGGATCCACATAAGAGTGAAAACATATGGTATCTGTCTTTCTCTGTATGACTTATTTCACTTAGCATCACACTCTCCAGTTCCATCCACGTTGCTACAAAAGGCCATATTTCATTCTTTCTCATTGCCACGTGGTATTTCATTGTGTATATAAACCACAATCTGTATCCATTCATCAGTTGATGGACATTTAGGCTCTTTCCTATAATTTGGCTGTTGTTGAAAGTGTTGCTATAAACATTGGGGTACAAGTACCCCTATGCATCAGCACTCCTGTATCCCTTGGGTAAATTCCTAGCAGTGCTATTGCTGGGCCATAGGGTAGATATATTTTTAATTTTTGAGGAACCTCCAGAGCGGCTGCAGCAGTTTGCACTCCCACCAACAGTGCAAGAGGGTTCCCATTTCTCCACATCCTCACCAGCATCTATAGTCTCCTGATTTGTTCATTTTAGCCACTCTGGTGTGAGGTGGTATCTCAGTGTGGTTTTGATTTGTATTTCCCTGATGAGGAGCGACGTTGAGCATATTTTCATGTGCCTGTTGGCCATCTGGATGTCTTCTTTAGAGAAGTGTCTATTCATGTTTTCTGTGTGTGTGCGTGTGTGTGTGTGTGTGTGTTTTAATACTCCATTATAGCCAAGAATGGAAGAAATCCCTTTACCTCCCGTATGTACTTTAAATTTTGATAAAGTATACTGTGGTTGAGTATGTTCACAAGGTAAGATAATTTGAATTTTCAACTTTCTGGATCTCCTATAAAACACTGAATTTTGTATTTATGTCATGCCAAGTAACTAATAAACCATAGTCTTTATCTTTTCCAAAGCCATAGAGAAATTTTACTGCTAGGAGAGAATAAAGGGAACATTTAAGTTAATCTTTGCATGATGCCTGGATGACCTTCTATCAAATTCTTCTGTTTTATTAGGAGCTTATATTTGAACATCTGTAATGTTGTGAAACTCCATTCTCCCAGAGGAATCATATCACATGGTAAGACAGCTCTGTTACAAAGTGCCTTCTTAAGTGGGTCTAACTTCTTCCCTCTGGTACTCCCAATATCTGACCCTTATGCCAGACCCTGGAATCATCTGTAATGTAATATTTTTAATCATTCATATCCTACTTGCTTCCAAGTCAGATTTGAAGCAGTCTATTCAGAAGATATGCATGGCAGATATTTGATGCATGAGAATAGCTCTCAGGTCCCTTAGGTTTTAAGTGTTCCTGGTACCTCAATTATTTATCATATGAATAGAGATTAGGGCCCTTTTAAGAGACATCAGAGAGTAGAATGGTGGTTGCCAGAAGCTAGGGGGTAGGGTAAAAGGGAAAAACACAGTTTTTGTTCAGTGGGTATAGAGTTTCAGTTTTGCAAGATAAAAAAGTTATAGAAAGCTGTTACACAACTGTACTGTGGATTTAAAATGGTTAAGATGGTAAATATTATGTTATGTTTTTTTTACCAAAATTAAAAAAAAATGACAATGGATCCATGTAATAAAGGCAGTTGAAGAAATATGCAAAAATAGAAGTCTCTTCCAAAGCTCATGAGGATGTTTTCATTCTATAGGCACCAACGGTAGATCTTATCATTGGACATTGTCAACTTGAATTTTGTTTTAGAACTCTGTTGAGTGGGAGACAGGAAAGAAAAACGGAGTTCAGACCATGGTAGGGGCTCCAAAAATGAGGCAATCAGTTAAAGCAGCTAGGTCTGCAGAACCAAAATTATAAGCCCTACTGTTGCTACTATAGTGACCAGAGATTTAAGTGTTTTTATAATGGATAAAAATCAACACCTTGACTTGAAGTTGGAAGCTGACCGAGACCCAGTTTAAATTAAAAAGTTAACGTTGTTGGCTGGGAGTCAGTCAACTAGCTCTGGGATAAGTAAGCTGCACCCCAGACTCATCCCAAAGAAAGCCTCTATGTCATCCACAAAGTGGGCTTGCCTTTGAGGCTATTAGTGTGACAAGCCTGAAGGTCACCGAATCGGGCCACATACACCATGGTTCTGCGGTCATATGGGAAGATTATGCTGTTCTGCCCATGCAGCATCCATTTCTCCCTCAACTAGTCAGAGCATCTGATTTTCATTTTAATTCCCAATATTAATGCATGAATGATGCTAACCTACTCCAATACTCAGCTAGACAAACAACCTTGGCCTTGTCAATCAGAGAATTTCTTCTTACTGGCCACAGAGATAGATTCAGGGATTGCACATAATCCAAGCAAGAACTCCAAAACTCAAATTTTCTGGAATTACTGAAAAAAAAATTCCTTCAGCTACAGTTAGTAAGCTAAAAGAAGATAAGGTTCTAGAAGCCATTCTAGAGACACAGAGTGAAGTAGAACCATGAGACAGGTAAATTTCAGGTGACTATTTGGCTGGCCCAAGTCCAAGGGTTCAAAATTCCCTTTTGTGCCTACGTCAGTTTGCGCTGGTATTCTGTCATTTATAACAAAAAGTGATCTGAAAACAGTACCATACCAAGGTAAATTATTCCACGGATCTTTCTCCTCATAGATATATACCTATACCTCATGCCTCAACTGGTTTGTAAATGCCCAGAGCTCCAACAGAAGGACTCGTTCTCCTCTGTTATTTATCATAATGCATATATAATCCCTGGAACATGATAGATACTCAATAAATAATTGGTGATTAAGCTCTTTTTTCCCCTCACCATCCTCAGGTTAACTGCATTATTCCTGAGTTTGAAAGTTCAAGGTTTTAAGTGTAGTGCATTCTACTAGTAGTGTCTAGGTATTTTATTTATTTGTTTCTTTGATTTCTGTTTGTTTACTTTCTCACGAAAGTGAAACTCTAAGTGTGTTTTTAGAAGATGTTTTAGAAGTTATTTTTCTTTTGTATCAAAACCAACTCCAGGGTGCCTGGGGGGCTCAGTCAGTGAAGTGCCAGACTTCAGCTCAGGTCATGATCTCACGGTTCGTGGGTTCAAGCCCCATATTGGGCTCTGTGCTGATAACTCTGAGCCTGAGGCCTACTTTGGGCTGTGTCTCCCTCTCTCTCTGCCCCTCCCCCACTCATGCTCTTGTCACTCTCTGTCTCACAAAAATGAATAAACATTAAAAAAAAAAAAAACAACTCCCCCCACCCCCCCACTAAGGAAAAACAAGCAAACAAACACAAGAATAAAATCAATCTCTTTGGACATCTCTGTATCTTGGTACACTTTCTTTCTGTCAAAACCTCAGATCATATGTTCTAGAACTTCTATTGTAGACATGACCTAAACACTGTGTTCCATATTAAGAATTCAAGGAATCCTAACCATGAGTATACAAAGTCTGGTAATTACCTTTTAACTGTGCTGCATGTTTCCATTAAACGCTTTGAATATTTGAGATAACATGCTTTACTTTCTTATATCTCTAGGAATAAGTAGGAGGTGATAAATTGATATTTTAATGTCAAAAGGAAAGAGAGTAGATTGCCTAGGGCATAACTTGAATCTATCTATTGGCTGTGATATGTTTTCCTGAAAGAAAGAAAGAAAGAAAGAAAGAAAAGAAAAAAAGAAGGAAGGAGGGAAGGAAGGAAAGAAGGAAGGGAAAGAAAGATTACAAAAGACATGGTGGTTGTCTTAAGTAGTGAAGTGATTTAAGCAATATCATGGTGGGGGAAGGCAGGAAGGGTATGTCTGGTCCTATTCTATTCTGGTGATGGGATTGGGAGTGTTAAATTGTAAGCTGCTAGGGTTTGAATCATCACTGATTAGCTGTATCACTTTGAGTGAAGTATGTCACCTCTCTGTCCCTTTGTATCCTCATATGTAAAATACATTCATAATAGAATCTACCTCACTGGATTATTATGAGTGTCAAGTAAGCCACTACATATAAAACTTCTAAAACAGTGCACAAAGTAGGCTTTCAATAAATGTAAGCTTTACGTTGTAGAGGAATATAAGGATGAGTAAAGGATCTTTGTACAGGGCAAGAAAATCCTCCTGAATGAAAGATGAATAAAACAAGGAAAGCAAACAAACAAAAACAAAAAAAAACATTCTCTCATTTCCTCCAAATCGTTCATTCCTTTTTCCCCTCACTGTGTGGAGAAAGGAAAGTTCTAAAACCTAATGAGCAAGAGATGTGTTTATGTGGGTAACTTCTACATACATCTTCCCTAGTTGCTAAGAACTTCAATGCTGATGCCCCACATTGGGGAAAATCATTTCGTGTCTATCCTGATGTGCCAAGTTTATCTTCTCTGTTGATATCTTAAAAGAATGGTAAAAGTCAATACTGATGGAAACTGTATACATTTTTCTCATTGCTTGGCTAGTAAAATGCTACTCACAAGAGGGTAGAGTAAGTTGGATTCTTTTAATTTGAGTGTGAGGGACTAGTGGGACACGTATGAAAATAGGCAACCCATTTAGGCAGAAGAGTACCTTCATCAGTGCCAGCTCCATGGTGCCAACATACTAGGAAAAAGCCTATGTGTACAAATTGGTCATTGAGTGGATGTGACTGCCGGTTGACCAGTAAACCAACTGTGCCACTCTGGAACTTTACTCACTCATAAGAACTGACTGAAAATTTATAGAGTGTGTGGGGGGGGGCTTTGCTGTTCAGCCTCCAACTCGCCACTAAGGAGTCAATCTCTGCCCTTTTCAGAGCTGAGTCCATCAGGCCCATCAACAGTACTGCCTCTTCATTTGTCCTCAAACTTGAACTTTGCTGCTCCAACGCTTATTTACAAAACCAGTATTTTCATTCACTGTCTCTATTGTTTCCTTTTCTGTTTTACTGGGGGCAGATCACAAGAAAAAAAAAATAATGGAGAAAGAACTTAAAGTTTTTCCATGAGAGAGCATAGTGTAGATTAGTCGTATCCAAATTTAAGTTTAAAATGAGCCACTTTTTTATAAAAAGACACACACACACAGACACACACACACACACACACACACACACACACACAGAAAAACATTTCTTCCAAGTCATTGAGATTTCAGCTCATATCTCAACATGAGAATCAACAATAGGAGGAAGAAGGAAAGGGCACAGGAATTATCGGCTTGAAAATCAACAGCTGGATTCTCTTGAACCCCTACATGGTTTTTTAAAACTTGTACACATTAAGGTTCACTTTTTGTTCATTAAAGTGCAATGGTTTTGAAAGATGCATAAGGTATGTATTCACAATTGCAGTATCTTCTATAAGAGTTTCACCTCCCTATTCAACCCTCCCTCCTCTTCTCTAGAATCCCTCACACCCAGTTTTTTATAATTATGAATCAAGCTGCTACAAACATTTGTGTGCTGGTTTTTGTGTGGACGTTAAGTTTTCAACTCATTTGGGTAAATACCTAGGAGCCTTATTGTTGGACATATGGTAAGGCTATGTTGAGCTGTATAAAAACTGACAAACTGTCTTCCAAATGGCTGTACTATTTTGCATTCCACTAGCAATGAATGGGAGTCCCTGTTGCTTTGAATCTTTACCAGTGTTAGGCATGGTCCGATTTTGGGGGATTTAGGTATTCTAATAGGTATGAGGCCATATCTCCTTGCTTACTTTGCACTTTCCTCATGGCATCTGATGTTAAAAATCTTTTCACATGCTTATTTCCCATTTGTTTATTTTCTTTGGTGAGAAGCCTCTTCAGGTCCAAGGTCTCTGTTGTCTGTCTTTGGGTTTTCCTAAGAAGTCTTCCTTAGACAGGGTCTGTGTTTGCAGTTTTCTTAGCTGCAATCCCCTGGTATTATGCTGCTGCAGGGGTTAGTTGTTGGAGTGGGAAGCATTCTACAATCTTTTGTTTCAGACTTTTAGTGGAACTGTGTCCCTGGGCTGTGTGACCTGCACAATGTTGCTTTTTCCCCTTTAGATGAACAGGAAAGCTAGAGGTGTCTGAAGTGACCCCTAAACCTAAGTCACTTAGGGTGCTGGTAAAGTACTTTCCTCCTGAGAGCCAGCCTTTGTTACAAAGGTTCTGGGTGTGTTCACAAGGATTACTTTTCTCCTACCCCTGGCAGAGCCATGAGAGTATCTTTCTTAGTTCTTGACCATGAGAACCTGCTGTATGTCCTGGAGGTCAAACTCACAAAACTTTGGGGGCGCCCAAAACTCAGCACCTCATGAGTCACTCATTCTCAAGTGAATCTACACTCATCCTCAATGATTCATCACGATTACCATTGAAGTGTTCCTACCGCTTCATGGCTCTAGTGGATTCTTCTCCAAGTAAGCCTATTTCAGCTGTGACTCTTGGAGTTCATCTGTCTCATCAAGTTTGGGAAGGGCAGTTTGCCTGTGACTTCAGTTCTCTGATGGGTTGAAGAAAAGTCACCTTTTTTTCCACTGTGTCCAGTTTTCTATTGTTGTTGTAAGGATGGGAATGACAATGTCCAATCTCTTTACATGTCAGAGCTAGAAACAGATGACTCACTTTCATTTACTACATTCTTAGAAAAGCCCTTTTATATAGTTTTCCCCATTCCTACTTACCTCTAAGGAAGAGCGGTTTTGACCAGGGCAGCTGATGGACTCGTAAGCATTTAAGAGCAATTCCCACACCCAGGTTTCAGGGTTCTAGCCCAGTGTTCTTTGTGGCATATCATCATCTTCCTCAATACCCCTTGCAAAACAGGTTAATCATTTATCTTTTCTTTCAACAAATATTATTGTGTATCTAGCGTCCACCACTGTTTTCCATGCTGTGCTTCGGCAGGGAACAAAAAGACAAAAGTCTCTGCAATGGGGCTCACATTCTAATGAAGGAGATAGATGATGTATTTTACTTATCTTATGTTTATTTTCATTGTTGTTGCTTAGAGAGCTATAAGTCATAAGAAAAATAAAGCAGGGAAGGATTTTAGGAAAATTTGTAGAGTATTGGGTATCCTTCCAATGGAAAACTGGGTTTTCTGTGGTGGAGTCTCTAGGTATTATAGGATTCTAAAGGAATCTGAGCCTTTGATTGACCTTGACTGTATGAGGGACAGACTGTAAGGTGCACCCACCGATCCATCCATCCCTCTGGTATTCATGCCTTTCTATAACCCCCTCCTCTTGAGTGTGACTGGACTCTGTAACAAGGTAACAGAGTGTCACTTCCAAGATTATGTTCTATAAATCTCTGTCTTGCTAGCAGACTTGCTCTAGAGACTCTCTCTGCTGGCTTGATGAGATAAGTGGCCATATTGTTGACACCCACATGGAAGAGAACTAGAGCCAGTCTCTAGGAACTATAGGTGGCCTTGAGGAACTGAGGGAAGACAGGCAAGAAGTCGGGGTTCTCAGTCGCACGACCACAGGAAAATAATTCTGCCGACAGTCTGAATGAGCTTAAACATGGCTTCTTCCCCAGTTAATATTCCATCTGATGATCTAGCCCTGGCCAATGTCTTGACTGCAGCCTGGTGAGACAGTAAGCAGACAACCCAGACAAGCCATACCCAGGTTCCTGACTCATAGAAACCATGATTCTATGGTTTTTCTAATTTAAGTTAGAAGCTGTCTTCACATCTTACTGGTTCACTCATTAAAATTGATGAGTTAAATAAAATATTTGATATTTGTTAATTTGGTGTTGTATTACTCTGGGCTCTCCCAAAAAACAGAATCAGTAGGATACACACACACACACACAGATTGGGAGAGAGAGAAAAAAGAGAGAGAGAGAAACAGAGAAATTATAAGGAATCGACTCACATAGTAATGAAGGATTTCATGTTCAAAACCTGCAGTGTGGGCCAGCAGACTGGAACACAGGAGAGTGGGTGGTACAGTTCCAGTCTGAAGGTCAGCAGCCTGGAGCTCTACAGATGTTGGTTCAGTTCCAGTCTAAAAGATGGCAGCTTGGAGAGCCAGGAGAGTGGGAAGTGCAGTTCTGGTCTGACAGCAGTCTGCCGGAGAATTCTCTCTTTCTTGGTCTTTTTCAAAACTTCAACTGATTGGATGAGGCCCACCCACACCATGGAAGGGAACCTGCTAACTTGAAGTTCACCAATTTAAATGATAATCTTTCCAAAAACACCTTCCAAGTTAACACATTAAAATTACTATCACATATGTTTATACGAGACTTAAAATTTTAAATAAATTGTCTCATATTAAGAAGGATAGGAAGTGCCAGCTGTAGTGAAGTGATGAAATTTCAGAACACCTCACAGATTTAAGCCCTGGAGAAAATCAGGGGAAGAGCACTGTAAGAACAGCTACCAGTGAGTGCAGAGGGCTAGTGTAGAAGTTTATTTCTCAAGGAACAGGGATAGGTCAGTGTGGCCGGAACAGCAAGAACACAGGAAAGGGGAGCGGGAACTGAAGTCAGAATGGCAATACAGAGTCAGATCACAGACCATGGAAAGGACATGGGGTTTGAATCTGAGTGAAGTAGCAAGCCTTTCCATGGTGGGAGCAGAGAAATAACGTAAGTTAATTTTATAACATGCTTTTATTGATATTATTTCAAGTAAAATAGTCCTAAATGGCAGAAAGGTAGGCATTGTTTCAGGCATGTCTCAGACTGATGTCATTTGAACTAACACTAAGCATTTAAGTGAACTATTAAAGGTCACAAAGCTAGCAAGTGAGAGCCAGATCTGATTCTATTTTCTCTGTTGTAATATGCTGATGTCTGGGTCACTCTGCACCTTCTAATGACCTGTAGGGCCTCCAGGTCATTATTTGGTGATTTGGGGTAATGCTTGTTAGATCCATAATTTAGAATTTTCAGGAAGAAGAACCAAATTAGTCCAAACATGAAATGATCCAAATCCTCTTTTCTTTTTTTTTCTTTCTTTTTTCTTTTCTTTTCTTTTTTTTTTTTTTTTTTTTTTTTTTTGTGAGCTCAAAACGAGGATTTATATGCAGTTATGGAAACCATGCCTATCTTCTACTAATGCCCTCTGCTTAAAAACGTCAGCCTGTTCATTTCCCCAGATTTCAATCTACTTAGTGATATAAAGAAACATATATTTTCCCCTCTCCTCTAGTCAGAAGGGTAATAAATATTTCCCTGGATGATGCTATTACAATATTCAACAGCAGCTCCCTGGAGAGAAAGGATAATTCAAAATCTTAAATAAGATATTCAATTTGAGATTAGTTAAGTGGTTATTTGGCTAAAAGGGATTTGACAAACAAGAAACACTTCTATATCTTCAGGTAAAGGAAATATTCAGTTGGATTTAATTAGCAGTGGGATTTTTTTGGCACCTCTCCATTAGGAACCTTCAAGCATTGAAAGGATAATTACAATTTCTGCAGGTTAATAATCACAATAAAGTTTCATTTTAAAAAATGAGGATTCTAAACTCAAATGCAAAACACTGGTGTGAGATTCCCAAGTGTATTTCCTCTGAGATCATAGTTAATATACAGACTGTAGTCATGCATTTTATTAACAGTTGTGGTCTTGATCAATTTGCTTTAAACTCACACAGCTTTCAAGTCTTGTAATTTTAGGCTTGGAAGAACATACATCATGAATAAATGTTGGCACTGGGTTTCTTCTGAATTCTCCAATAAGCACATTATCCTCTGGCACAGAAGAAACACTTACAGTTTAGAAGAGCACCCTTTTCTTTATATTGTCTTTGTTGGGATTCCTTTGTGGAGAGGAGGTGGCTCAGGACCAAGAATGCCTTTGTCCAAACTCCCAATAATCATGAGAAATGTGAGTGTTCTCGCAGAGAGGTACTGGGTAGCTAGTCTTTCACCACGAGATCTCATGTTCTATATTCTGATGTCCTTCCTCTTTTGTCCCTTTATCCCTCACTGTTCTTATCCCTGGTCGGGGAGAAGGCTTTAAGCATGACATATCAAAAATCTACTGAGAGATGACACATATTAGAAAGTTTTTTTTTTTTTTTGGTACTTCATCCATGAAGAAAGTGAGCGTTCAATGCAAAGGACTCGTACTGAAGAACTGTATGTGAGCTGCTGTGAGGTGAAGTCAGCCCGAGGGGGAGAGTGATGGAAAGGAAGGAGGGAGAGACACTAAGGACAAAGGAGCTGTAGGTGGACATGTGACACCAACAGCTAGGGACACATACAGTGCAGGAAAAAAAATTCCTCTGTCCTTCCTCCCTCTGGATATTGTGAAGTTTTCTGGGATTATGCCATGCCTTTCCATAGTTAGAAGGGATGGGTGTAAGTTACCATACCTATTTTCAAAATGTTCAAAAAGAATACCTAACATACAACCATTCCTCTTTTAGTCCTCCAGTGATATTCTGCAACTTGCTCATATAAACTCATGAGAATCAACTGTCAAATTCTCAGGAATTTTGTGAGTCAACTGTTAAAGTGTTGATAGCTTATAATTGGCTATAGTGGAAATGTTGACACCATGAAGTCCAACACATGCTACAAGTCAGGCCCTCCCCCCGCCCCCACCCCCAGAAAGCCAGTTGAAACCTTTTTCAGCACATCACTGAAGTCTTGCACTCACTATGTGGGTGCCATACCATGTGGGTTTTGCCTCACATTCCATCCCACTTATAGCCCTCCCTTAGATGCCACAGAAGACATAATTTCCAAATACAGTGTCCCACAGAGTCTACATCCTTCCTGACTTCTCAGCATTTGAGAGTATAAGCTGACTCTGTCCTCCCACAACGCTGGTATCTCTTGGGGCTCATGCAGTTCTAAACTCTCTTCTTGGGCAATTTCACCAGCTCTCCTTCCTTCCCCTAAATATAGCTATTTCTCATGAGTCTAAACTTGGCCTTCTTCACTCTTTCAACTCATACATTGCCTGGTTTATGTTCCTGCTCAGTACAGATGATGGCCACATCCACCCTTACGTCTCAGGCTCAACATTCCATTCCAGATTAGTATTTCAACAGCCTGCTAGTGTTTGCACATGGGAGGCCAACTGATCACCCAAACTCAGCCTTTCCAAAAGCAAAAACATTATCTCCCCATCTTTCCTCAGCTCGTTCTCAGACTTCATTTATTCAATGGCATCATCATCAGACCAGTCTAGTCTATCATATCTGATGATCACGGGTAATTAAAATTATAAAAATTTATAAATTAAAAATATTTTGGATATTGTTTGTTCTTCCTTCCTGCTTATGAAATTTACTACATGTCTTCCTAAAATCTTCCTTCATAATGTACCTCAATGTGCTGCCTCTAACATTTCTCTTACCACCACATTGTGTTAGCTAAGATCTGCTCATTTGGTGTCCTTCACCTCTGTACTAGCCTTCTGATGTTGGGATGGGATGGGTGGCACCAGATGTAAAGTAGAAAATCTCTAGAATGTCCTGATGCTAAGCTACTTTATTATTATTTTAATTTGGGTTCTTAAATTCTTTGCTATTTCTCTAAGAAATGGAGACTAATTTCCCTCCCCTTGAGTGTAGGCTGGACACAGTGACCTGCTTCTAATGAATGAACCAGAGCAGAGGTGGCAGCGGGAGACTTCAGAGACTGGATCTCAGAATCTCCAGGCTTCCTCCTCACTCATGTTCTTTTGGGTCATCCATGCTAGGGGAAGTCTGCCATTACGTCATGCAGACAAGACATTTAGGAAGTCTTGTAGAGAGGTATACGTGATAAGAATCTAAGGATTCCTGTGAGAGCCATGAGTTTGAACTACCTCTGTGTATCTTCCAGCCCACTCAAGTCCTCATATGGTTATAATCCTGGCCAACACCTTGACTGCAACCTCATGAAGAAGCCTGAGTCAGAACTCTCTAGCTAACTCACTCCTGGATTCTTGTCCTTTGGGAATTAGGAGATAATAAATGTTTGTCATTTTAAACTGGGAAATTTGGGGATAACGTCTTATGCAGCAATAGATAACTAAGAGAACTTCTATCTTTAAACCTGCGTCAACGTAAATTTTATAAGTAGAAGTATAATTATGCCATTTTAATGCTGAAAAATTCCAAAGGCTTTGGAGATGAAATTTCTACTAAACACAAGTCCTGTCATTTTAGTCTGGTATTCAAGGCTCTCTACAACACATCACCAACCCATCTCTTCAGTTTTATATCCCAAAAAAACTCACTGTTGGAGTCCATGTTCCAGCCAATCTGGAAGATTATCCATTCTCTGTATGTACAATGGGCTCTGTATTTCCTCTCCCATTCCTATTCCTAAAGAGGGATGCCGTGGCTGTGTGATGGTGATTGCAGAGACTTTCAGCTTCACCATCTTTTCAAACCCTCCTCCTTGAGGAAATCCAGATATTAATGCTTCTCTTAAGCACAGCGGAAGGACAGAACTTTGAAGGAAGACGAGGACTAGAATAGACTTCAGGCCATCTGTCTTTTCGCATGTGAAAACACTGGATCATTCTGTTTTGATTGCTCAGGAGTGTGACTCTGTCTTCTTTCTTCGCTTTTATCCTCTGCTGCCTATGACTTGGGCCCAGTTCTCTAGAGCTGCTGCTTTCTGCAGTCTCCTGTCTAAATGACCACTGCCCTGGCTCCTGCTTGGTCATGGCAGTTCGTTCCAACCTCCCAAATATTAGAGAATTGCTCCATTCCCAGTTTGACAGTAGGAATGGCTACCTTTTGTTTCCTTTAATGCCATTCTCTAATTCCAAGGCTCCTCTACTTAGACTTCTAATACATTCAGTTTAGCATCTTAATTTCTTAGAAAGCAAAATATGCAACACGCACTCCCTCCTTCTCAGAGGGTCTCCCAGCCACCTCCACCCTGCCTGGAGGTTCAAAAAACCCTCCACCCCTCACTGCACACAGAGTGATGACTTGGTGGTTTGATGACAATTATTGCATGTGTCATCTGCCTAGAAACATTTCTTTATGCTCCTTTTCTTTCTCCCCTTCTCCATTTCCTTGTTCTTGTGTTACTCTTTATTCTCTATCTTTTCCTTCTCTCCTGCTCGAGTGTCATTCTTCATGTTTGCAGCCTGTGGAAAACGTGAAAAACTGTTCATATTTTTAAATTTAGGTTAAACAATACAACAGTAGTTCAGTCCTTGTGGCCCAGCAGCTGCTGTTGCAAGGGCTGAGCTTTGAGTTCCCCTGCCTGCTGCCTTTGGGTTTATGATGGGAACGTCTCCGGTCCTGATGTGCACTGCCCCCTGGGCCATCTTAATTTATTTGTAGGAATGAATTAAGGCCTATTTTTACTCAACGCTCCCTTGAGAACAGAGTTGTCAGGTGTGAGCCAGCCATCTGGATACATCCTTAAAGTGGGCAGTGGCTTGCCAATACTTCTAACCTCCTGAAGGACCCAACTTTACTCATTTTCTATCTGGAAGAGTAAAAAGGCTATATTTACTTGTTCAAGACTATTACATATGTGCATGACATTTCTTACACAATGACCAACTTTCCTAAATGAAGACAATCCCTAGAAAGGGGCATGAACAAATTGGAAAAACACTCTACGGGAGAAAACTGAGGCTCAGAGAAGTGGCTTGACTAAGGAGACTATAGAGGAAAGGAGAATGGCAGGGAAAAGTACAGTACCTAATTGCCAGACCAGTTCATAGTCCAGGGAGTTATGCTGCTGACATGCGATGATTAATTTTATGTGTCAATTTGGCTAATGTGCTCAATTGTTTGTTTAAAAACAGTCCCAATTGCCCTGTGAAAGTTATTTTTTTAGACAGGATTAACATTTAAATCAGTAGACTTTGACTAAAGCAGACCGCTGTCCATAATGTGGGTGGGCCTCATCCAATCAGTTGAAAGCATTAAGAGGAAAGACTGAGCTCCCCAGAGAAGAAAAGGATTGTGCCTCCAGATTGCCTTATGAGTCAAGACCGTACCCTCAGCTCACTAGAATTTCCAGCCTGCTGGTCTGCCTTGCAAATATCAGACTTGTCAGCCCCAAGAATTGCATAAGCCAATTTAAAATCTATGTACATATCTCATTGATTCTATTTCTCTGAAGAACGTTGATTAATATATGGCAGTACTACATTTAAGCCATGCTTATCATCCATGACCTTAAACAACCAGATACAGGAACATTTGGAACATTGTATTACTATTAGTACGACTTGCTGCTACTACTAGAGTTCCTGGCCAGGACTTATAGAGTTCTTACTATATGCCAGACTGCACTAAATGTTTTCCATAGATTATATTTCCAAACCATGCATTAATCATTTGAAGTTGTTGGATATCTTATTTTGTACAACTGAGCTTAAAGAGAAAACTAATAAAGGAAAAGAAATGAGAGTAGAGGAAAGGCAAGGGAAGAAATGAAACACCTGCCCATGCCACATAGTCAGTAAGGGAAAGATCCGGGACATTAATCCAGATTAACTCCAAGTTCACATTGAGACCAGTGCACTGAACTTGAGGGCAAGAAAATCCATTAATAACTTGTGAAGTGAAGCTCTGATACCAGGGACTCCGAGCACACTGATAGAAATCCACTTTAGTAATCCTATTTACTAGCATTACTATGGCAATGTCTAAGTAGCCAGCGCTGGTGAAAAATGGGTTACACCCGAAATGAAAAAATAAGGATGAACAGTCTTTACCAAAAGACAGTTATGGCTCAAATGTCCAGATTTGCTGGTTTCTTGAGAATAATTGAAACACTCAAGTTTCACCCCCATTTAGTTTATTTATGTGGCAACTTTAGGGCATCGGGAGTTTTGCATAAGTGAGGTTTTCTTATTTTCCTTTTAAAATAACTGAACCGTGTCACTGTAAATGCCAAACTATTTTTTAACAATTGTCAGTGGATTTTTCTAAAATACGCTATACTTGCCACCCGCTTCCTCCATAAAGAGACTCTGAATAATACAAATGCATCTTTCTGACGTAGATAACCATTACGACTATACAGCTTTGTTCGGAGAAGTACCTTCCAGAACTAAGTGTACTTAGGATTTCTTCCCTGCACTAAAGAGCCCTGGATGTCTAGGTTTTTATATTTTTTCTACTTCTTATGTTCCAACATCCTTATACTATCTGCTGGAACTGCTCACCACTGCTGTCAGTGGGTCCTTACCACCTCTTGTATGCAATGTATCTAAATCTGAAATCATTATCTTTGCCAAGATCCTCTCTTTCAAAGAGCATTATTATTCTCCAAGTTCCAAATTTGGCATTACTGTTTAACACCACTTTATCTCTTGTTTCTGATGTTTGACATGTTGCCAAATCACATTGGATCTACTTCCTCCTATTAATACATACAATTCTCAGGCAAGATTTATGGAAGCATAAAGGTTCCCTCTCTTCCTCTCATCCACCTACCTAAAATACATCATTTGGAAGGCCGAATCAAGTGCACAGGGAGAGATCTGGCCAGGGACTGGATTTTAGCAGCAATCTGAGTTGATTTACACCACAAAGATCCTGGAGGGGGGATACAAGCCAGAATGGAGGGTACAGAAAAAGTTACCCAGAGTTCCGTTTTTGCTGTGAGAAACTCCAAAGCAATCAGGAGAAGGAGAAAATTGGGACAACTCAAAAGTGTTTTTGAAAATTGTTGCTAGGCTTATGAATCATTTTCCCAATAATGGCCCTTGAAAGATGCAAGCAAAGGTTAGAATTGCTTTTTAAAAAATTACTGGTTGATGACTTGGCTGCTGCTTTAGAAGCTATCCACCTCAGAGACTGTCTTGTGGTTCAGTAGTTATTCAGATTGTTTGCTGAATAAATAAATGAATAAACAAATGCTTTATTTTTCATGGAGTGAGGACCATGCCACACACTCAAAGCTGGGGTTAGAGGGTAATCATTTTTCTCACATTTACTGGATCCTGTTCTATTCATTCCAAGGATCCTGGCTGTGTTCTACATAACTGAAGATGGGAGAAGGTATCACAGAGAAAAGAACAGATGAATCTTTGCTCTGCTGCTAACTTGCTATGTGTCCATGAGAAAATAGCTGGATCTCAAGCAAATGAGGTAATTGGTCAAGCTGATAGTCCAACATGATGCAGAGGACTTAATCAGTGCTCAAGAAATACTTAGAGAATGATTTTTTAAGTTCCCTTCCAGCTCTAGAATTCTGAGTCTATGATTCTAGCAAAGCAGTTTTGGCAAACTTGGACTCTTGACAGAGATATCCTCTGAGTGCCAAAAATATTGGACGCAGGTTGAGTTTTGTGCCTCTGCTTCCCATGAGTGGATGGATAGCAGTCCCATGTGTAGTGCCTCTGATATTATGCAGAGCGGGCCACTGTAATATGCTTAATAAACCATCCTGGTGTTGCCTTGGTTTTGTTCCTAAAAACTGCCTACCACACATTATACCAAAAAGAGTGCATCTGCATATAGAGAATAAACAAATGTGCCTGTTCACTAAAAAGCTTTCCCTGAGAAAGAGTTGAAGGTGAGTTGGTTACATGTTCACGGACTTTATTTGTTGTCTCCTAAAACTACACAGAGGTGGGCCCCATCTCAGTGCTGATGGTAAAGAGAGGCAAATAGTGTGAACGTGGTAGGGAGGAGGGGGAGAAAGTGCAGACGAAATCTACTTGAACCTGACAACAAATGGGTAGTTATTTTCATTTACTTAGCTCTTCTTTCACGTCACTTTTTGGGAAATTGTCAAAGAATCCCAGAAATAACCAGAGAATCCATTCCCAGAAGGTTTGGAGAAAATGGAGTCCATTTTGCCCCAGAACCAAGGCTACCGGGATTGAAGAATATAGTAGAAGTTTCCAGCCCACTTCCTCAGTCTGAGAGAAAATGTCCATGCTTTTAGCTGTGGGTCCAGTGTGCTTGGGATTAGCTTTTAATTCTTAATGTTTTCATGAATCCCCACTATTCTCTGGTCCACCACATGGCTATGCCTAGGTATTTAGCCTTTGGCCTCAGTTTTTTCTTAGACTCCAGATGCCCTGCTCTGTCCTGCTAATAGCCCACTGAAAAGGAACCCAGATGCTCTGATTTGTTCCTGCCATTCTGTCCATCAGGTTTAGACCTTGTTGACCTCCCAACGCCAGGTGCCTCAGGAGAGTCTTACTCATCATAGACTAATACTGATGACTGAGGACATGTAGGGGCCACTGGGATCATGGCCGCCAGCCTGCCTTCTGGTATAATCACTGAGTGGAATCTTCAGGTACATGTTTCACCTATAGGATTGTGCCTAACACAACCTAAAATTTTTATACCTCTTTGGATACCACCTTATATTCGAGAAAGAGCCATTCAGCTGGGTCAGTCCTGTCTCACCAGTGTCTTTCCAGTCTTGTTTTCTTTGTCCTTCCCACTCATATCTCATGATGACTCCTCAGGACATCCCAAACCAACTAGTTTTTTTTTTTTCCCCTATTTGCAGTAGTACTGTGGATTCTCATCAGTTAAAAAAACAAAACCCAAAACCACATTTGGTCAAATGTGCTCATGTATAATAGAGCCACGAGGCTTCATTGTGAGTTATTACAAGAAATGTCTCACTCCATGGGCCACAGTGGGGAAAGAAGGTCTTGCCCTGCAGTGAGGCTGTGACAGGAAACCTCACGTAGAAGTATGAAAATCACAGTAAAAAGCCCAATCTCCAATGGGCTAAGCGATGTCTGTGGTTTACTCTCAGTGCTGTATGAGCTCCTGGGTTTCAGATTTCTTAGTGTTGGTATTTGGAAAACACTTCCTCTATATCCATTTGTTTGCCCAAGTTAGCAGCAAATATCACTTCTTTCCTCCGGGAGAGCTTAGATGGCCTGTCTTCCCTATGTACCACATCAAGTAAGGTCAAAAGGAATAAGTCTTCATTTGTGTAACTTGGTAGCAAGGGCTGAGAGATTTGAGGTGTGCTTTCAAAGGAAGGATAACTGTTTTCCTTGTGTAAACTCTTCCCCACAAGTACATTTGGAGCAGGGAGCTGCATGAACAGTTGCTGTTTTAAACCATCTCCTGTTTGCACCTTGCCTGTGGCAAAATTGTAGGGGAGGTGGGGTCGGATGGAAGGAGGAGTGGGCATGTCCTTTAGGAGTCTTGGGTTGAAATTCTGACTTTACTACTTTGCCAGTTTTGCAACCTTGGACGTGCAACTTAAACTTTCCAGACAGAGGTTTCTGCATTATTAAATGAACCTACTACCTTAAAACATCATCATTTTTTTTTCCTTTTCATTTTAGAGAGAGAGAAGGGGGAGCAGCGACAGGGAGAGAGAGAATAACAAGCAGGTTCCATGCTCAGTGCAAAGCCCAAGGCAGGACTCAATCCCACGACCCTGGGATCATGACCTGAGCTGAAATCAAGAGCTGGGTGCTCAGCTGACTGAGCCACCTAGGAGCCCTGCATTTTCACGTTTTAAATCATTTATTCCTTATAACATAGCAAATGTACCATGCATCACCACTTTTTTCCCTTCTCCTTTTATACCTTATTGCCCCCTCCTGTCCCAAAGCCCCAACACCCTTGTATATGTTGCATGAAATTAAGTGGCTAAAAAGAAGAAATAATACATATAACACGTTTGGAAATACATCTATAAATTGGTAATGACATACTCAGCAGAACAAAGAACTGATTTGTTTGTCTGCCGTATTAAAAAAAAATCAGTAATAGTTCTCTGCCATTCTAGATTTCCTGGAAGCATTTTCACATTATTTCTATCAGAAAACTCTTATGTTAATTATTTCCCTTGTTCTCACTAGTCTAGCAATTCACCCCCCTCTCCAAAGTAAAATGCACATGTGTGATAGAGATCCATTTTACCAACTTATGTCCACCTTCCCTCCCTGGATGCCCAGTGATTTGATCCCATAAATCCCCAGGGACATCTATCTGATCCCAACCAGGAGAAAAGCTCTGCAGTGCTAGAAGGAAGAACTGAATCTTTCTGTGCATTCCTCCAGACTGCAGCTTGGCCAGGCATGACACTGAGGATGACTGTGTCTGCCTTGTTTTGAGCCATCTGAAATGCGGTGCACTGCAGGGTTCAGAAAACAGTCCTCATTGCATGGAGCAGCTTTCTTTTCTTTAATCCAGCGCATGTGAGGACTTTGATTTAGAACAGATCCGGGAGCATTTCTAAGCTTCCCAAGCCCCAGGCCTGTCTGGTCTTTGAGTCTCGACTTACCCTTTGGGTCAACCCAGACCACCAATTACCCAGCCACCTACTAACCACAGAAATGAGTCTAAAACATTGCTCATCTTGTAGGAAGCACAGCACAGAAGGAAAAGTGAATGTTTTGATGTCATACAGACCTGCTATCCTGTGATCACAAGTGAGTCATTTTACTTTTCTGAGCCCTGTTTTCACCAAATGTAAAAGAAGAAAACCTTTCTTACTTAAGAACTTGTGTGGATAAAATGAGACAATGACCATACAGTGCATTATGTAATGATACATAAATAATGTTGCAAAATGGCAGCTGCTTTATTGCTGACATTAATCCATTTTCCATTCACAAATTCCTCATTCTATACTTTGGTTCCATTCATATCTTTTATTTTTATGTAACTGAACTCTTGGCTTAGGAATTAAAATCATGATAGCCTTTGGCCCTTTGGACTTAGTGTTCATATATATTCACATCAGTGCTTGGACCTAGACTTACACTATGAATTTGGTTTGCTTATACCTCTGGCTGGCAGTGTTGCCTCTGTGCCCTACCCTTGGCCAATGAGAACATCCTGCACGGTTATTTAGGGAACACTTGGCTAAACCAGTCCCTGCCATTCGTCGTGTGTGTGTGTGTGTGTGTGTGTGTGTGTGTGTGTGTGTGTGTAATATTCTCTGCTGGTGCTATTACTGGGTATGGTTGGCACCTTCTTGTGGCCACAAGATGGCAGGGAGAGTGAACAACTGCTGGTTGAACAATTAACAATGCAACTACATAAACTAAGTCAGGGTATCCTCCAGAAGCTTCCAGATGTTTTTCCTCCAGAAGTAATTCTTCTGTTTACACATACCCTCCTCAGTGTAGTTCAGGTGCTGACCGTGAGTACCTAAGAGTGTGAAACATTCTTCAGAGAGCACTGGCTTGCGATACTCAACACACAATCTCATTTTATGAATTAGAAATAGGGAGTGTTACTATATTTCAATCTCTCTGTCCCTATATGTTTTCTGTACAAATTGTTTTCATACTATGTAAAGTCTTAAATTCTGCATCCTTTTAACATCACAGGAGAATGTTCTCATGCCACTAAGTATTCTTTAGAAAAATAGTTTTAGTGGAAGCATTCTATTTTATTCTACGGCTATATAATATTTATCACTAATTAGTTTATAAATACTGTTTATTGCATCCCTTTTCTGCATCTGCAAGCTGTATAATGCTTCTGTTGGCAGGAAGATTTCATGGAGATATCTCTACGTGCATATATTGAAATATCTTGCTCAGGATTGTTCATAAAGTGTTTTTATGATCTAGATAGCTTAAGCTTATTTTTGAATATTTTAAAACTTCCAGTTTCACTTTTCATGGGATGTTTATAAATGTCTTTTCATACTATCTTATTCTTTAACAAAGAGATTTGACCACAATTTAACATTCTTGGGGCCAAAGACACATTTCTTTTTTTTTTCTTTTTAATTTTGTTTTTGTTTTTTTGCTTTTGAGAGAGAGAGAGAGAGAGAGAGAGAGAGAGAGAGAGTTCTGCATGCGAGCAGGAGAGAGGGGCAGAGGGAGAGACAGAATCCCAAGCAGGCTCCACACTCAGCACTGCGCCTGACGCGGGGCTTGATCCCATGACCCTGGGATCATGACCTGAGCTGAAATCAAGAATCAGACACTTAACTGACTGAGCCACCAGACGCCCCACAAATATATATTTCTAAACATGAGTTGTTGAGGTTGGTGGAAATTGAGTGGTACTCTGAGGTTTGTGCTATGGGCAGGCTGCTGGTCTCACACTAAAAATGCTCAGGTTGAGAGTGATGATGATGAGGACTGGCTCTATCTTCTTCTATTTTCCCTCTGCAGTCAAGTTAGACTTCTTCCTTCTATCAGTATATCCAAATTACTTTTAAACTAACATCAGAATTACTGTTAATTCTGTGATAAAAATTTTTTGAAGATGTACATTTGTTCTAATGGGGTATATTAGAGAAAAAATTGAAGATAACGCAAATTTTGTATTTATGTGTGATTTTCCCTATAAGAAACATTAGGTGAAGAGACAAAACTATACCTAGCTGAATTCAGCTGTGTAACAACACAACACAACACACACACACACACACACACACACCCCTCCAGCATCTACCAGTTACCTCCATTTGCCTCATGTGATCCAAGCCACAGCATCCATCTGGTTTTAATAACTTTCTGTCAGATTTCAAGTAACTCTCCTTCTTTATGATAATTCACTTTACAATAACTCATGTCACAATAACTCACTTTACAATAACTCAATAACAATAACTCAATTACAACAACAATAATTCTATAAGCACTCTAATGTCCTCTTTCACAAGCCAACTTCAGGTCTTTTCAAGGTGTTTTATCTGTGTATTTCTTTTTTTTTTTTAATTTTTTTTTAAACGTTTTATTTATTTTTGAGACAGGGAGAGACAGAGCATGAACAGGGGAGGGCCAGAGAGAGGGAGACACAGAATTGCAAACAGGTTCCAGGCTCTGAGCTGTCAGCACAGAGCCCGACGCGGGGCTCGACCTCACGGACTGCGAAATCATGACCTGAGCCGAAGTCGGCCGCTTAACCGACTGAGCCACCCAGGCACCCCTTATCTGTGTATTTCTTAGCCATTTAATACACATAAAACTGTGCTACCATTTTTACTAGGTTTTGCTGTGGTCTGATTGTTTATATCTCCTCCCAAACTCTTATATCCAAAACCTCATGCCCACTGTGATGGTATTAGAGGGTGGGGCCTTTGGGAAGTGATTACTGCTTTTGCAGAAAAGATGCGGGACAGTTCCCTGCCTGATGAGGACCCAGTGAGAAGATACCACTTATGAGACAGAAAACAGGTCTCTGAATCTGCTGGCACCTTGATCTTGGATTCCTAAGCCTCCAGAACCCTGAGAAATAAATTTGTGTTAATTATAAGCCACCCAGTATCTGGTATTGTGTTATAACAGGCTGAGAAAGGTTTGTATCTTTTATTAATGTGTCACAGACACATTACACATTAAGCTGACACATGGGAAAGTTTGTGTACGTTGTGTATTGTGTCCTGGTCCCATTTCTTTTTCTAAGCCTTGTGTTTTTATTGCATTATTTAGCATCATGAGGTGATATTTTAGGAACTCATATGTCACATAACAGAACGGACTGTATATACAGCTCCCTGGGAAGATTCGTACACATGACCATTGTGAAAGCTGCTTTTTCTTAATCTCAGAACCATTTCTAATTGCTGTGCTGAAGTCCAAAATTTTGTTTTCTGGTTGAGGTTTATCTGAGATAGACATTGAACAAGTTCGGACAATGTATGTGTCTCCCAATGACTGGTTCCTTTTCAACTTTCATTTTATTTTTTTTTAATGTTTATTCTTGAGAGAGAGACCGAGACAGAGAGTGGGGGGAGGGGCAGAGAGAGGGGGAGACACAGAATCTGAAGCAGGTTCCAGGCTCTGAGCTGTCAGCACAGAGTTGGACGTGGGGCTTGAACTCACGGACCGCGAGATCATGACCTGAGCCGAAGTCAGACACCACCCAGGAGCCTTTTAAAGTATTTTATTTATTTATTTTATTTTACTTTATTTTATTTTATTATTTTATTTTTATTGCATTTTATTGTATTTTATTTTATTTTGTTTTGTTTTAATGTTCCTTTTCAGCTTTCAGATCCCAGGGAAGCCAGGGACCAACTCCCATTCTCCCATCCCCATCCCTGGTCATTCTGCTCTCTGCTGTGTTTATTTAATTTTTACTTATCAAATTTATCTTATAGGTATTATAGCATTGTATATGTTACATTACATTTTATTATTTGTTCATGTTCCTTTTAGAAATATATGCTCATAAAGCCAGATAGCTTATCTGCCTTGTTCACAGTTGTATTGTCAAATGTGCAGACCTAAAGAAGTCTGCAACACATAGGGATTAACAAATATTTGTATTTTTTCAACGGAAGATTACTTTTCTGTTATTTAACATGAAAACTATAATGCCTAGTGTCCATCTAGAATTATTTTGGGATTTTCCCTACTACAAAAGCATCAGCCTCACATGCATTTTCAAAACACTATTAACCCCTGAGAACTAGGTAAACACATAATGATTCAGAAACCAAACTTAGGCCTTTGTTTCTCACACTATTTTCTAACCTTTTTTTTTTCTTTTTCTAAACTACAATGATTTCACTTAAATTAATATATAAGAATAGGTCTGTGAATACAGCAGCTTGAGTGGTAAGAGAGATGAAGGGCAAGGATTTGTTGGTTCTTGACAAGCACCAATTTAACATGTAATTAGAAATGCTGGGTAAGGGGAGTCTGACAGATTGCGATTCAGCTTGTTGATCACGACAGGGAGCTGAAAAATCCAGGTTGAGTTTCAGCAAACATTTATCTAGTGCCCCCTGATGGCGATGTCCAGCGCTAGAGGCTGAAGGAATGAAATGAAAGAAAAAAATGAAGATCCTCTCCTACAGGACTGTAGAATTCGGTGAGAAAGGTGTAAAAAGTGGTGCACAGAAACATATTGCTAAGTTTTAAATACGTGCTGTTCAAAGGGAAGTATGTGAAAGAGGATCACAGGGCAAGGAGCGCCTACTATTTAACTAATTGCCTTTCAACTGTGGGACAGTTTGGAGTTGAGGTGGTCTGAACTTAAAAGAGGTGCTGTGCCAGTCACTTGCCTGTGTTTTCTCAAGTTCATTCCCCTTCCCCCCTATTCTGCTTTGTACTTCAGGAAACTACATTTCCCAGGGTCCACTGCCCACTGGCTTATGGATGGGTTTGGCCAATGGGAAGCTTCGGCTGAAGATGGGCAGGCCAGCGCAAGGGGAATAAGT
Organism: Panthera leo; assembly: GCF_018350215.1. Classification (NCBI taxonomy): domain Eukaryota; kingdom Metazoa; phylum Chordata; class Mammalia; order Carnivora; family Felidae; genus Panthera; species Panthera leo. The sequence goes on from NC_056689.1 coordinate 64,080,438, forward strand.
GTCCTCTCTCCATCTTCTTTGCTTGCGCTATGGCTGTGGCTCCTCTGTGTCTCCAGAAAGTGCCAGCCATGTCCTCCATGATTTCAGTGTCAAGCTGGTGGTCCTGGTCCTGGGCTGTAGGAATCCCTGTGTCCTTCCAGCCTAGGCAAGGTAGAGGCTTCCTATTGATGCTAATCTTGGCCTTGCCTTGCTTTCCCCTATTTGGCATCTTAGCTCCTCAGTTACTCATGCAAACGAATTTCCTGTCCTCAGTTTGAAATCTCCGGGGGTGATTTTTGTATGACTGCCTGTACCCTCGGGGAAACAGGAGATAAACTCCTGATCGGGAAGTACAGCACAGGCTCTGGCCTGGAAAAGAATGTAGGGGCGGGTGGAAGATTAGCCTGTGGGAAAAGAAAGGTTAAAGGCCACCTAAAAACAACAGGGATTCTCAGGCATGTTGAGGACAATGCTGTTGAGGCAACACCATCCTGAGCCTGGTGGGTCTTTGGAAGGTTAAGAAAGGTTCTGTCTATACAAAATATAAGGGCAAAATGTTGCCTAAGAAGAGATGCCACCCAAGTAAGTAAGCCACAAGGCTGGAGGATTTGGGATCCAGTCCACCTCGTTGTTTTCCATCAGGTTTAAATCAGCTGTCGAGGCCTCTCAGGAATGACTCACCCACTGACAATACCAAAACTGGGAGTTATCTTCTTCCTTCAGATTGCATGCATGGGGACGCTGAAGCTTTCGTATGTGAAAGTCTTTGATCAAGGTCACACAGCTGGCATAGCCAGAAGGAGAGCTCCACTCTCCTAATTTCAGGGTGGGAGCCTCTTTTATGCTGTCATCTGGGTCTTTACCACTCCCCGGGTTTTTCAGGTCATTGTATCACATGGAGGTTCGCTCCTTCAGTAACTACAAGATTTTAAACAATTTGAGTGGGTTTGTCCCATATTAATAAGCTCTAATTTTGAACTGAATATAATGAGCATGTTACACATTCCAAAGTAACCAGTTTGGAGTGATTTTTAAGTAGAATCATGTACTTTAATAAAGCAACAACATTATATAGTCAACTAGAATACAGGTAGAATTTAGGTATTTGTACTCTCCTTCGTTAGCAAAAACGAAAACCAAGCAAGCAAGCAAACAAACAGAAAAACCCTTGGAGACTGTGGTTTTTAGTCTATTGTCACATAGTTAGCCTTAATAAAAATCCTATAGCTGCATCACTTGTGTATCAAGACTGAATGTCACAGTTGGGTTCGAGATAAAATACACTCCTTGAGGCCAAGACTTTAGAGACATTATCTGTTTAATAAATATGATTGTAAAAGCAATAAACAAGAGCAATTATACATTACACTACATAGTATTTAACAAAAAAATACATCAAAAAAGTCATTTGAAAATTAGAAGTAGTTCCGATACTATAAGAAAACTTTTTTTTTTTTTTTAAATTGGCTTCCTATAAAAATAAGTTGGCAAATGAGGGATTTCAATGCTCAGTTGGAATCCTGGAAAACACAGAACAGCTGCCAAACACCCCATTGCTCTCAAAGTTGCTGTTTGGAACTTCTGAAAAAAAAAGCAAGGCAAACCTCTGCATTTTGGACAGTGAATCCAATTAGGAATAAGGCGAAGGAGAAAATGTTGGCTGGGTATTTCAGGGTAGAGCATGCACAGTTTGCCCTCTGGAAGTTTTGGAAAACATCACAATATCAGATTTTTAGCTTGCCCTGAATTTTCCCTTCCACGCCCATCCCTCACCACTCACTCCTCTGGCCCACCAAACTCCTCACTGTGTTTGCACCTGCTGTTAGTGAGTAGGTAGGCACTTGGGTCCCTCCCATTTGTAGGCTCTCATTACTACGTTCTCTTTGGGATTGAGCTGGAATGGCAGGGTGCAGAGGTTCCCAAACTTCTGTGTGCATCACAATAACCTGAAGGGCTGGTAAAAACAGACTGCTGGGCCCCTAGCCCCCTGATTCAGTAGGACTTCAGTAGGGGGACCCCAAATTTCTAATAAGTCTGAGGTGATGCTGATTCTGCTGGTCCAGGTACCACACTTTGAGAACCATAGAGCTAGATTGTAAGAATAATGAGGTCCCCTCTGAGCAGTACCTAGCCTCACTAATCTCCTACAGGTGGGAGGGAGCTTGGAGGAGAGGCACATGAGGACCCTGGAGATGCTCACTAGAGAGCTGGCCATCTGTGATCACTTTCCAAAATGCCAGGCATCTCATGTCTACCTCGATTTTTACTTAGGACTTGCAAGCCCATCCTTCCCTACGTTTTCTCACGTAGTCTTTTCATGTATCCCTTCAACGAGTGGTTTTCTTAATACCTACTCTAGGCAAGGCACTGTGCTAGATTCAGAGGGTTTTTCCACTTCTCATAATTTTCCAATTAAAATTACTTGAACTGCAACTCCAAGGACCCCCTGTGCTGTTTTGAGGGAGCCTCTTTTGGTTTCCCAACATTTTGTCTTCCAGATTAAACTTGGGCGGCTCCAACTGAAGCGGATCGATGAGGATGTGTCCTATGGGATAGGAAGCCTGGCAGGTTGGGGATCAATTGAGTTCTACAAACAGATGGTTGCCGCAGGCATAATCCATTTCCCAGATCCACACTGGGCATCCTCAATCACAAAAACTTCTGCTTGGTTAACTTCTGACTGCAGCTTTGTCACTCTTCTCCTGCCCAGCTACATAAGGGCAGGGCTCCTCAAGACCTTTGGGACACCCCCATTATCACTGGGACCCTGTTATAAACTGTTACTGGCCTGGGAACATGGCCAAGAAGGAGGCTGCTCCCTCTGAGTGGTTTTTCAAAACTGCTTTCTACTATATTTTAGAGTGGGCTTTACCCAACTCATAATCCTCCAAGGGCTTCTGCTGGACATGCTTCTGTGTCATTCTTTCTCTGGTGATTCTTTCATTATTGCCCTGGGCAAACAGGGATTTTTCATGCCTTGAGTCATTCTGCTTTAGTTAGACATCTACCTCCTCCCCTTGAAGCTTATTAATTTTTCCTTTGCCAATACTACGATACTCAGAGATCAGAGATCACACATGTGAAATGTCTGGGTTCCTTCATAACCAAAATTGCATCCTTATGTAAGACAAGACCTCCATATGTTCTCAGACTTTTTGACACTCTTCAATATTAAATCCATTAACCTGCTTCTTCTTCTCGTTAAAATCAGTTTTATTTTACAAATAGCTTTACTCTACGGTGAGAGAACAAATACTGGGTAATAGCAACCATTACAGAAGGAAACTGCCCTGCCACACAGTAACATGTCAAAACATTTCTCGCGAGAATATTCTGGAATCTGCACACGAGAGATTTTTGTTAAGGTGTGAGAATACCACTACGCATCTGTCTGCTTTCTTTTCCAGTGTACATGGCCAGGTCTGAATTGTTTTGCATGTATCAACTCTTTCACACACATTGCATGTTTCCAGGTGAGAAAAGGCAAGGCTATTTGCAAGAGGCAGGTTCTCCAGGAGGAGACAAAGGGTACATGGAGCTGAACCCTGCAGGGCAGGACAGCCTGGTCAGTGTGTAGGGAAGCTGGCATGCTGACGGATCAGAAATTTGAATGTGACAAGGGCAAGGTTGGCAGGCGCCAGGCCAGTATTTAGGAAATACCGAGGTTCGTGTCCAGAATCTTGCAACATGTTTGGGAAGAAAAAAGTAGGGGGACTTGAAAGACCACTTGGAAACTGGAAGGAAGGGGTACAAAGACATCAAGAGGTCATGATCACACATGGACAGCAAACACATGGGGAGGCCAGACGACGGGTAACTGGGATTCTCTTTTCTATGTTGGTTGGGGCGAGAGTAGGGAAGCTGCAAGGGAAAGCCTGGGTGAGGGAAAGGTCCACTTCTCACATGCCTGCCCCCTGCCTGCCTGCATCACTCTGCCTGAGTATATGGAACTTCAACTCGCTTCTTCATCCCTGTGGCCATACAGAATGCAAATAAGCAGCCCTGTGGTCACCGCTGGCCAACAGGGCTACCAGAGATAACTGAGAACAGAAAAATGGCAGTAAGGAAAGTGGAACAGAGAAACAGCTCAGGGTTTCACACTCCTGTGCATGTCTTTGTGTCTTATGAAAGGGGCTGGGGTGGCTAATCCACCCGTCAGCCCGTAGAGCTAAAATAGCTGTTAAATCTAGAGCCAAGAATATTTCCAAAAACACATGCAGATTTCCTTGGCCTCTATATGTTATGAATGTTCTACAAACACGACCGATCAGAAAAAAGAGAGAGAGGGAGAAAGGGGGAGGGGAGTGTTTTTTCCATTAAAATAGAGCACCTGTACACTGCCCCTCCAAGCATGTTCTCAAGGTATTGTCCACATGCACAGGCTTAAAGCTAAAAACCCTTGTTGTCTGTGTCTGAAGAATTAAAAAGTCCAGATGCAGTGAGTGTTTGTTTGTTTGTTTGTTTGGATTTTGATTGTTTTTATTTTATTTTTTTGTTTGTTTGTTTTTGTTTTTACTGGCGTCCTCCATTCAAACATTTACATAGGTAGGGATTTCTTTTGTGCTTTGATTCTCAGCAACTATGGAAATACTTCCTGGCAAAATAGGAAACAGAACAACAAAGGAAAGAAAAAAAAAACATAAAGTTAGTGGTCATGAAGGATGGTGCACTTGACAAGAGCGAAATTCTTTCCTGATCGGCAGGTCGCCTGTAGCCTTTGGGGGTTTTCCTTAAATTGCAAATTGCGCCCCAGCAGATCCCCGCTTTGGCGTTGAAGGCGGAGTGGCGTGTCTTGCTCTTTGCAATCGGAGAGATGAGTCACCAGGTTGAGTAGAAGGGGAGGGAGGGGAGGGTAAAGCTACTCTCCTAAGAGAAAACGTGTAACACTTACTCACTTAATGACACTGGAAATGGGAAGGTGTCAGAGACTGTGCAGTGTGCTGCCGGACGCTCCTGGCGAAGGAGGGATCGCCACTTTAATAAAGTCAACGGCGCTGTGCTTCATACCCCGTGGAAATGGGATTGAAAACCAAATGACCCACAAAAATGCGCTTACAAGCTTTAGAAGTAAATAGACAGGGTGAATGCTTCTCTGGACTTAAAGACAGAAAAGCCTTTTTCTCCTGAACCTAAAGCAATTACACACTTATCACCCTGTCTCCCCAAATAAAAGAAAGCACGCTCTGAAAACTGGACCCCAGTTGTGGCCACAGTTGTCATTATTACTTCTGATACAAGCCAGTCACTGCACTGAAATTTTCCCCAATACAGCCAAGAACTTTTCCCCCATCCATTTAAAGAGAGGGCTATGTTTCCACTTAGGTGTTCATTTCGTTTTCTAAGTAGCAGATACAAAATCCTAGGCAATGAATGGCCTTCTAGAAGGCTTGGTATTCTGACATTAGAGGGAGGCATGAATGGTTAAATCATAATTTATCCACCCTGGGCAACAATACAGGATCTAGATGGCAATATTACAACGTCAACTCTGGATTCCTGATGCCAACTCCTGATTCCTGGCAAGCCATGGATCCCAATGGTGGTTCCATGGGTCTGTCGACCTCCCTTGGCAAGTTTCCTCTGCCACAAATAGTAGGGTTCTAGACCTAGCTGTTGGGATTCCCATGTTTAATTCACAGGCAGAGAGACAGAGCTCTACTGATATAGAGTAAGGTCCATTTTAAGACTTCTGATAGGGGACAGGTAAAAATGAGGAAAAAATCTGCTGATCTGCTCTGTAGCAGTCTAGCCCTCCAGTGGTCTCTTTCAGGAAACATCACTCCTGGAATGTTCTACAAATTTTATGCCTCTTGTCCTCAGAATTCCCAGGTTCCGTGTTTCCTGGAGGACAGTTTTTAGATGACTGCCAAATTAAAAAGAAAAAAAAAAAAAAACAAAGAAACAAAAACCCAGGGTCATCAGCCCAGTCCTCCTCTATCATGTCACTTCTCTACAAGTATTCTGGAGTAATATTTCCTCCTTAGAGTTGTCTCTAGGTGAGGCTGTCCTGCCTTACCCTGTCACTCCATAGCCTGCTCCTCATAAGCTGCCTGGCCCTCCAGATGACCAGATCCAGCCTCTGAGGCCCGTCCTTCTTGTACATTGTTAGAATAAATGCTTTGCTCTTTGCCCATGAACATTTTTGGAGCCCCATATTTTAGAGGAAAAGTTTTTGCAAAAAGAAGAATAAAGTCACAAGAGAGGGAGAAAAAAAAAAAACTACATAGGAGCAAGAAGCCTTTTTTTTTTTTTTTTTCTTATTCCAATGGGAGGAAGCAGGGAAAAAGACATCTTAGCTGTTTCTCTTAGGAATGTTAGAGCAGAAGAAAGTGGTTACGTCAAGCCAGAAAGGGGTTAGGCAGAGTCAGCCATTAACTACCCAGGCTGAACAGCTGAGGGCTACTGGGAGTCATTTACCTATGAGCTGGGAATCCACCTTCTCATCTATCAGTTGGCCAGGCCTCCTGAGTTCAGTCTGAGGGATATGGGGCCTGCTTTCAGTGGGACTGACTCGACTGACCATCTCTCGTTCTTTCTCATTTTGCATCTGGGCATAAACATTAATCCCCGGGATCTTCCTAAAACATTAACAGACAGCATCATGGCTATGCATGGGAGACGTACGTCGCGGCATTTCATGCTTCTGAACCTGTCAGGGAGAAGGACAGGGGAGGGGAGACATGGACGGAAGGACACGTACCTTTTAAACTTGTAGATGACGAACACGGCCAGCCCCACAAACACCACTGAGAGCAGCATCAGCATGGCAGACCCACTGTGAGTTGGAGTGAGGTCCACCAGCGGGGCTAGGGGAGAATACAAGGCATGGTCACCGGCAGAGATGGGGGCACGCCTGGCTCTGTAAGAGGCTCACAACTCTCCCCACAGAGGCATGGTGAGTGCCAGGAAACCAGGTGGAGTCTGCACACAGATGAATGTCACACAGCTGACACGTGAGGGGGGCATTGGAGCCTGTCCTAGCCCCTAGGATGCTCCAGCTGGCCTATTTAAGAAGCGCAGTGGATGACTGGAAACACAGACCCTGGAGCCAGACTTCGGGGATTCCAGGCTGCTCTCCCACGTGCTGGCTATGGGATTCTAGGCACGTTATTTCACTCAACAGGCTTATGTGGTGAGATGAGAACAGCAGTACATATCTCACCAGGTTTTTGTAGGGACCAGTTGAATTAATGTACGTAAAGCACTGATAACAGTACTAGACACGTATTAAGTCTTCTGTAAGTTCCACAGTTTATTACTACTGCTGCTATTATTTTTAATCAACACCTATAAGACTATAATTACTACACTTTCCTATACTCTCGAATGCAAGCTTTCCTCGCACTAAGCAATGCACATCCCCAGAAAAACCAACAGGGATATTTTTATGAATTATCCCCACCCCCCTCTGTCTCTGCAACCATCATGTGAGACAAAGAACTAGAGAGTAATGGAGCATCCTTATCTCTTCTGCACACAGGAAACGGATGGCTAAGTGAGTATTTCACAAAATCAGCCACTGTGATGCAGGCAGGGGGGTGTATGATTCAGGGTCGTCTGTAGAACTTCCCAAAGCCCTGACAGCTCATACCAGGAAAGACCAGCCTCTCAGATGCAGTGAGTTCTCCTCTTGGACCAAACAGATGCATCTGCATCCATAAAAGTCCTCCAGCCCTGAGTTTGCTCTCAGAGCGTAGCGTCTCTCTCTCCACCTCCAAGTCCTCTGCAATCTTAGGGTCAAATCTGTTCGTGCTTTAAGGGCTTTGTTTGCAATTAATTTTCAGTCTCTCAAAAACTGACATTTGAAAATATAGCGTAGCTCAAGCATAAAAGCCAAACCACATGCACACCTTAGAAGCCTGGATGCTGACCTTTATCTTCCATCATTTAAGTCAAGTCTGGTAGTCAGAAATGTGGGTGACCTTCAAGCACCATTTCCCATGGCTTTTCTCTGTTGAGAGCCAAGAAGGCAACCTTCTCATCACCCGGGTACAAAGGTTCAGGAACTGGGGACTGTATACTGACATTCTCCAACAAGACGCGAGGAAGCCTCTGCTCTGTCTGGTTATTGTACGATTGAGGTCCAGCCACTCAGCGCTACTGAAAAGCCATGTTCCGGACGCCAAATCGTTTTGGTGGGAAATACAGGCCAAGCCCTCTTTCTCCGAAAACAGGTTTAGTTGTTGTAGTAGAATCAGCTTTGAGGAAGCAGGCAAATTAAGCAAGCCCTGTGATTCTCTCTCCTGTGTAAGTCGAGCAGCACTTGTGCTTGTGGTGCCCGTGGGTGAGTCTGTGTGTGAGGAGGCTGTGGTGAGACAGCCAAGGCCAAGGTGCTTCCGGGTCAACATGAGAACATGAAAGTGTCTTTCATTCGCTGAGGCAAACACAGTGCCATCAGCAAAGGAGTCCAGAAACACTTGAGAACACACACCAGAATTGGCAGGCTGTCCCTGGAGAAGAGGCCACCTTTTGTTTTTCATGGACATTATCACCACTGACTCGCACAAATGGAAGGGGGGGGGCAGTGTGACCTCTGCTGAACAGAAAAGAACAGTAAGGCTCTCACTGGTTCATGTCGTTCCAAAGGACACAGAACCAGGAAGTGGAAGTACTAAGCCTTAAACCTGAGCCCTATCCCAAACACACACCTGGGGCAAATTTCAGCGGAAGATACCAGAAATTTAAAAACATACATCTTCTGTCTATATACCAAGAACTGTATCTTCCATATATCTATGGAAGAACTACAGTGTGAGAAGCAAATTAAGTGGCTCCAGCTAAAATATTATCAAGCCTTAACAGGACCAATTAGAATCACAGAGCATGCACTCTTACACTTGGGTGACATATATATGTTCATACATATGGTATGTGTGTGCATGCGTGCATGGTACATGTGCATAGAGAAACGCGCCCAGCACCTGGCTTCAACACACATCAATCCACAGTCAACATTATTTTATTTTTCCCCATCTAGTCCCGACAACCTCAACTGTTGGGTTATTCTGAAGCAAATCTTAGCTATCATATAATTCCATCTGTAACTCTCAAAGAGAAGGTCTTGCTCTGTCTTGACATTATCACAACCGTGTCATCACACACAAGGAAATAAAAGTGGGAAGATACTTTATAGGTAATCCTCTAATGCAAACCCTTAGCTTGACAGGGAACACATGCAGGTTCAGGCAGGGGCCTCTGTTTAAGACGGTTTAGAGGCAGGTTAGCTGTATGAGGAAACTTCTCCTTCCTAGCTGCATGCTTTTTCACAAGCAGCAGAGATCAGTGCTATGCAGTTACCAGGAAGGATACTGGTAACTGCTTGAAAAGGCTGGCATTTGGAATAAATGGAAAAGTAAAGAGAGGAAATTGCTTCGGCCAGGCTCTCGCTAGCAGAGAAAGTGTGTGTGCGCACACACACATGCATACACACACACACACACACACACATGCGCGCGCGTGCGTGCACTCCCTTCCCTTCCTCATCCTCTATCTCCACATCACAGGCTTAAATCATTCAATTCTAAATCATTCCTCATTAAATCATCATTCGTAAATAAGCAGCAATAGCACTGGTAAGTAATTAGCAAAGTATTTTGGGAAAATGAACTTCTGTAATCTGAGTTCTAAAGTGCATGCTGTCTGCTGCCCCCATCTCTGCATCACTTAGCAGCATGTGGGTGGTGGGGGCGGGCAGCAGCAGGCAGAGCAGGGACAGACTGGACGCCACTGCCCTCTGTGTTCCGTGGCGCTGCTTGCTGACCTGGCCCGGGATATAAACGGGCCTATTACTGCCGCACAACAGCAGCTGCATTATCTTAGTTTGCCTAATACTTAGGTGCGTGTGTGTGTGTTCTGCTGAGGAATGAAAACTTGTGATAAATGGGTTTTAGTTTGTTGTGTGGAATTAGCATAAATTAATCCCTCTCCAGTTGCAGCCTAAACAAGGTAGAAAAGGGAAAGAACGTGCTGAGCAGTTTATTTGCTATTATCCACACACACAGTAAAAGCAGGGACATGTCCGTTCTGTAAGTGAGTCCACATTTTCTAAGCCTGGGTGCTGGCTCACATTGTTTCTGAAATCCTGCGAAGACTCAGAAGTGCACTGAATTATGTTCTTTTCATGAGGACCTAGGCTGATTATAGTAATGGCATTGCTTATGAGGATAACAAGTCTTCCTGTGAAAAGTGAACGATGTATATAGGGTGTGCTAAATAAATGGTCATGGCCTATGTGCGTGAAAGCAATTTCAAAACTCCATGTCTGGGGTGAAGAAATTGATTATAGTCCCTTTTTGGTACCAGGTTCTGAGTCTGGCACTTCTGGGCTTAAGTGACTTACCCTGAACCTCAATGCCATCATCTACATAATGGAGCTAAAACTAAGTGCTTGTTTTAGAAAGTTGTGAGGATAAACCAAGATGGAATTTTTATAGCACTTGGCATAATTCCCAGCACATAGTACGCGCTCAATGTTCGTAACACTGTCCTGTCTTTGCTATTGTATCCCGAAAGGGTCTTCTATAGAAAACAAGCCTCGATGGATGATGGAATTAACCATGCTAGATAATTCTGAAAATTCCCCATCTTAGAAATTTGCAATGCTCATCAGTAATTAAACTTTCACAGCAGTCCTGCAGGAAGGAAACTCACTGAACTCTACCATAGTGTTTCCCAAAATCATATGGCCAAAGACCCTTTGCAGACCTAGGTCCCATGCAACATACTTGAGGAAGAGCTTCATACTGGGTACCACCTCCCCCTTTGCTACAGGCTTGCCCCTTTGTTTGGTCTATTTCCATGTTGTAAATATGGTGGCATCAGCCGGTGAAGCAGTGCTAGAAATCCTTAGTGCTGTCTGTACTCTCGTCCTAGCAAAGGGACTCTCTTGGAGAACTCCTACCTGCACTCTGACCCTGAAACCCTGAACTACATTTCAAATTCATTTGTACATTTCTAATGCAGGACTTAGTGCTGTCAAGAAACTCACAAAAGCAAGTTTGCCAAGCTTTGATTTTCTTTTTGACTCTCCTGCCACCAAAGCAGACCTGAGCTGGGCTTTAGTAACATGCCCGTATATCATGAAATCCACGTGATCTGAAATCTCTTTTCCAGAAATTAAGGTGATATGGAAATGGTACAAAGATAATCTAGAATGCAGAAAGAGCAACAGGTTTTCATTTACAAAAACACTTTTTGTTTCTGTCAGTTCAAATCCAAACCCAATCATGAGAGCCATAAGGACTGCCATACTGTAATGAGATAAAGCCACAATCCTGGAGGCCTAATGGCCAGATTGTGTGAGAATTCCAGTGAAGGCACTAATGCCTTCACAATGTGAAGCATTGCTACTATTTTTAAATTGAAGATAGTCTTCAGGAACGTCCAGCCATAGAGTTTAGGTCACTTGGACACGTAAGGACAACTATGGGTGATTCGAAGACAAAACTTATCACTGTAGTTGACAGACAAGAAGAGAAAGGTGTATTTTCGTTTTCTAGGGTTGAAAGTTCCAGGGTTGAAAATCTTGCTTACTTTGTAAAGTGTTTCTCAAAGTACAAATTTATAGACTACCCGAATCAGAATCACCTGGAGAATGTGTGAAAATGCAGTGCCCTAGGCTTCACCTGAGAAAAGGAAAATCCATATGTCTTTGAGAATCGATCTCAGAAAACTATATGCAACATGCTACACAGGTCACTGTTGTGCACAACAGTTTGAGAATACTGCATGCAAGGTCCCACCTACTATCACTCATAAAACATCCAGTCCTTATCTTTAGAGTGTGCCTGACCTTTACATTCTCTGGGTCACTAAAATAAGACAAAATAAAAGACATACCCCTTGATTGCTAAACGTAGCTTAACCTCATTGTAACTTTGGGAGAGCTTGTTAAACTACCTAAAAGCATTTCCAATCTCCCCTAAGAGAGTGGGCAGCCTTGTGGAGATTGACTGCATTGCTGGATAAATTCTCTACCCATCTTTGTATCCAAGCCCTCTGCAATTTGAGTTTGAAGCTTTTCATAACAAGAGGTGAAATCTGTTTCCTCACCCCTTGAATGGGGGCTAGTACTACAACATGATATGGCCATGGAATGAAATGGGAGTGAAAGTGTGCCAATGTGAGCTTCAAGGCCCCTGCACTTTTCCTCTATCTCTTGGAATCCTGTCATTGTCATGTATAAACACACCTAGAGTAGCCTGATGAAGCATGACAGATCACATTGATGAGAACTAAGTTCTAGAGCAGCCTACAGCCAGCAGACCTGGCACACGGGGCAGCCCAGCTCACTAGATTCAATAATAGAAGCCACTGAATTTCTGGGTGATTTGTTACACAGCAATAGCTTACTAATACCTTCTCTCTTCAAAATTTCTCTCTACTGGTTAAACACCCAATTCGTAATTCTTTTTTTTTTTTTTTAATTTTAATGTTTATTTATGTTTGAGAGACAGAAAGAGACAGAGTGTGAGCGGGTGAGGGGCAGAGAGAGAGGGAGACACAGAATCTGAAGCAGGCTCCAGGCTCCAAGCTGTCAGCACAGAGCCCGACGCAGGGCTCGAACTCACAAACTGTGAGATCATGACCTGAGCGAAGTCAGACGCTTAACCGACTGAGCCACCCAGGCGCCCCACCAATTAGCAATTCTTATGTTTGGGCTCTACATTACCCAATTCTTGCCACGGAACTCTGGTCTTCTCTGTATTTTATGTGTGTTCTCCTGCCTTCCATTTCATGCCAATCTCTCTATGTGCCTCTCTATGTGCCAAGACTATGTGCCTTGCCTTCCCTTTGGGGAACTGTGTCTCCTGCATCCTAACTATTATTTCTATTTCCAACCTGATGCATATCTGTACCCTGTATCTGAACTGTTCATATGATCCCTCCCCCTGACAATTTTCCACCTAAGAGTTTCTAGAAACATCCTCAGGCCAGGCCAACTCAGGCCAGTTACCATGTAGACATTTAAGGTTTCTTTCTTTCTTTCTTTCTTTCTTTCTTTCTTTCTTTCTTTCTTTCTCTTTCTTTCTTTCTTTCTTTCTTTCTTTTTTTTTTCTTCTTCTTCTTCTTCTTCTTCTTCTTCTTCTTCTTCTTCTTCTTCTTCTTCTTCTTCTTCTTCTTTTTTTTTTATGGGGCCAGAAACATCTCAGGAAAATATGGTGAAGAAAGAATCTATTAGAAGCTAAAGAGCAACCTCAATGCTGGCCTCTGATATATTTATGAAAATAACACATTCATGCGATCACATTGGGGAAAGGAGTATGTTTAGATATGCTGGCACCCGTTATTACCTGCCATAAAGCCATAGTGGCTTAATAGTTGTCGAAAGCCACTGAATCCACACAACTGTGAAAAAGCCTAAATATTTGCAGAGGACAAAAAGCGTTTATTTGGGGGAAAAATAGAAGAAGGGAAAAATACTACTAGGATGACTTTACTCACAAAGATTTGTGAATGATAACTGTGTAGATAACAAGGCAACCGGAGACTAAAGGGATGGATGAATTTATTGGCTGTGGAAGAATTTCACTAGTACCAATTTCATCCCTAAATGGAAAATGTTATTGCAACAATTTATTTCACTTTACAGTTCAGAGCCCCACAACTCCACAATATGGCATCTGCATCCATAATGATGTGACTTAGATGATATTTTACTTTCTAAAGCTTCTCAACTGATGCTAATTCCACCTTCAAGTGGAAAGTCTCTTTCTCAATGTGAAACTGTTGCGCACAATTCACGATGTATCCTGACCTAGGCTGAAATTCTGGTTCCTCACCCCCTCCCACATTTACTCATAACATATCCAAGGGTAGCAACTGAAGCCCAAAAATATTAATTCTCTAATATCTCTGCGATAGTTATCTTTTTATTACACCTAAAAAAGAAATTGAACCAGTCAGCAGCAACGATGGAGGCCAAGATAACACAAGATAACAGTTTTATTAAAAACCCACACATATCCTTGACAAAGGACAGCTTTCCTAAACCTAAACAGCTTCAACAAGGCAACTGCTAGACAGACAGGATGGGATGGGAGTAGTTTGTATTAAAAAAAAAAAAAAAAAAAAAAAAAAAATATATATATATATATATATATATATATATATATATATATATATATATATATATCTATCTATCTCCTGGAATTTGAGGCTCTTCCTTTGAGCAATATTAACCTTTCACGTTTTTTATCATCTGCATCCAAAACTCTGGAGGAGCAGTGACCCCGCTGGAAAGCTGAGGGTAGAAGATCACCCTGGTTCTCTAACACATGCAAAAAATACAGTGAAATGCAGAGGCATCATTTTCTGCTCACACTAGCACATTAATAGCATCTAGATAATACAATTTGTTCAACTTTCATAAAACTCATGGCTATTCAATTACATCTGCCACTAAGATTCTAGTTCATACTTTAATCATTTTTCAACTGCCTCTCGGCCACAGCTCTTGGCTGGCCTTTGCCATTCATCTAGATAACGGATATAGCAGATCTCAGATTCACAGACATGTTTCATTTTTCCCCCCTTCCTCCCACTGCCATCTACCCATTCTGCCAATTAGGTTGGCTCCAGATATGCGGAAAAATTAGATTTTAATGTTTATTACTAATTTCCTCCTACACTTAATATCACAGGCCTTTCTTTTTTAATGCGTGCTTCTGTTTTAGTGGATGCCCTGAGCTATAAATCAGATTTATTGCTGGCGACAGACACGCACATTCCCTTGTTATACAGATGGAGTTGTGTCTGTAAAGTGCTCTATGGGAGTGGTTGGTGAGGCTGGGGGAAGACCTGGCTGTATACACATCATTTGGGGAACTTGTTAAAAATGCACATTACCAGTATCACTCCTTGGGATTTGATTTATGTGCAGCAAGACCTGAACAATCTCTACTTTTGGGAAGCTGTCTAAATAATCAGAAAGCAGAGTTGGGTCAAGAACAGATGCTTTATAACTGGGTTCGTCTACACTGGCTGATACAGAGTCTTTCCAACCATACATGTTTCCAGGGAAGGATCAGTTCCAGCACTTCTAGCTCTTGTAGGTCCTCTGTGTGGCAGCCACACCACGTAAGTTTCAGTTTGTTTGTCCAATAAGTCATTCCTGTGAGATGTAAATCATCCCCATGGTGCTGTTGTTTGTAATGTAGTGTGAATCAATCTAGTTAGGTTTTCTGTTCTCAAATAAAATAGTACCCCTTGCTTGTTCAGCCTTTAACTTCCATTCTCATGCAGAACCTCGTCTCTTCTACCTTGAAAGAATCAACGCATTTTTAAGCTGTTTTCCCCCACTCCCATGGCCAAATATAATCACTGGATTTACTCATGACTGTGGGTTCTCACCGCAACAAAGATACAGAGTTTGAAATAGCTTAAAAGATTTGTACCAGCAATTAGGGCTTTGATCTATCCACTGTCAGCAGACCCCTCCTACCCAGGAATCGGCTATAAGGTGGTTGATTCTAGCTCTGAATTGAATGTGCAGTCTGCTCCTGGTCTCACCAGGGTATCAACCTTCTATTTCCAGCTTCCAGGTAGAGTTTTCCACTCATCTGCTTTATGATATCAAACCCGACCTGAACCACTGATCTTTGGCAACCAAAAAAGAGGCTCCTACTTCTAGGGCTCCATCTCTATCAGATAAGTTACCATCTCTTGCCTCGTGGGTTGAAAACATCTTCTAAAATGTGTAAAAAAAATGTTGTTAAAAAGAGAAAGCTTATTGACTGTTGCCCAAATTTATTATTTAAAAAAATCCTTCTTCCATCTGCCCTTCTTTCCTTTTCCATATGCATCATACTTTGCAATTTCAAGGATGCATTATTGAGGGTTTTCTCACTAGCAAGCATGGGTGATGAACAACAAAAGTTGTAACATAAATGGAGTATCAAATAATGGCAGATTTGATTTCCCTGAATTTATCCCTCTCTCTTGCCTCTGCTCATAATTTTACCTTCAGTAGATATATCAATTAAGGATATTTAAGGATATATATCTAGATACCCCAAACCACATCAAATTATGCATCACTTTATACATAAACCACACAAAGTCACCTTGCTCTGCCTCTGCTCAACACAGCCCCTCAACCTGGCATGCTTTTTTTCTCTTTGTTTTGGTGAATCCGTATTCAATCTTAAAGCTCATCTTTATTGAACCTGGCTGCTGCATGGAATACTTTTCATCTTCTTTATTTAGAATTAGTAAAGCTTCCTGCAAATCACTGTTGTGCCTCAGGTTCAGCCAATGTGGACTGAGTGAGGCTCCTAGCTCATCTCACATCACCAGATGAACCAAAGGTTTAAAGGACTAATTGCAAAGTAAGGCACAGTGTCACTTGAGGAATAAGGTGATAAATCTGAAATGGACCTCGCCCTTGAGTAAATTCCAAGTATGAGGGGCAATGAGAAAAACCGCTGGCATTTTAAGGATATCTTCTTAACAGCTTAACTTTGTCTTTTCATAAGCACCAACAGAGATCAAATGCTCTGCATCTGATTTGAAGCCTTCCTGTGAGTCTTACTGGAAAAACTCTCCCTGGGATGACATCGTAGCTCTTAAGATGTGGAAGAATGTAGGTAAATAAAAATAATACCAAGGAATAATAGAAGGCCAGGGTAAAACCATGGATGAGAGAGAGCTCAAGGGAGATGTCACAAAAGATGTGAAGAAGGTCTGGTTTGACAAGGTCAAGATAGTGCAATCTAACGTGTTGACCCTGAGCTCTGCCATGAAGTGAGGCACAGTGTGACATGGGAAACACTCCTGCCAGTGACCAGGGCAGGGAAATAGGGCTGCTACGTATACTTGGTGCAGTCTCCTTCTGGAACAGCTCTCCTGCCAGTCCTTCTCCTCTCTAGGTTTCCTTAATCTGGGACACAGAACTCTAATTTTTCTTCAACTTTCTCATTTCCCACAACGTGGATATAAACAATTATAATGCCTCTTGAAGGGACATGTGACATAAGAAAAACACAAAGATGTGCTTTCCGCAGACACTTATTGGAGAAGAGAAGGCCAGGTCTACCTCACCAGTTATTTGTTAAGAGGCAAGATGTCATGGAACAGATTCACAATCCAGTAAACTGAAGCTAAAGGTTCACTGAGGGAATGGGATATTGAATATATCTCTAGTGGTTATAAATTATTTACACATCTAATTATTTATAAAGGCAATAGTTATTGAGCACCTGATATGTGCAAGTTCTCTGTTAGGTATAATGGTTACCATCATCACTAGACAAATATAGATTTAAAAAGTCCATGTGAGTTGAAAGAAGGAATAGATGATATCCTGGGTAAAAGTCTCTAGAAAGACAACCATGCAAATGTTGGCATTGATTTAAGTCTTAAAAATCAAACAGACTTAGGAGATGCAGAGAGGTGGTGAAGGTGGTAGATATATTCTAGTTGAGAACAGCATGAGCAAAGGTACACTTCAGTCAAAACACCAGCGTTCTAGTCCGGTACCTGGCTTGATCGATTTCTACTCCTTTTTCCCACTCTCTGGGTTGTTGCGGAACATCATGGCCTTTGTCCACTAAACACGGCTGCTTTCATGTCTCAAAAGCCAAAGAGAGCCACTCTGGCCACAGCCCTCCCTCAACTTCTTGTTAATAGTCTCATTCTCTCCCTACTCACATGCAATTTCAAATCCCTTTTTCCACAAACAGAATTTCAGAAACCTAGCTGTCATGAGTGGCTGAGCTCTCAAGAGGAAGTGAAAAGAAACGGAGAAGCACAGGAGTGGCTAAGAACAAAACACGGACGGCGTTCAAAGTTTAGCTCAGTGTAGATACCAAAGCTAATGAATTCCCAGGTAGAACATGTAGGGGGAAACAGCTTAAATCCAGTCTCTAATGACATCCAGACCTAGAAGTGCTTACCTTGTGTTCCCATAAAAGCAAACAGGGAACTGAATTTGAAAAACAAAATAAGGCCAGTAAATTCCTGAAAGGAGACAGTTCTTTTTCCTTGGAGACAAACCAAATTATGCACTGCCTCTCTCACCAGCAACATACTCTGGCTCAAACATTTTTAAAAGAAGCCTGCTGAACATCTGCTGGGCAATTAATGGAATGCAGCAGTGTGCTGGAATGGTCCCTAGGAAGGTATTAGCAATCCTGCTTAGGAGACATGAAATGTTGCAAACAGTGGTCCTTTTTCCTTTTTCTTTTTTCTTCTTTTTCAATTTTTATTTCCTCCTGCCTGCAGGGGGGATGAAAGGCAGGGAAAGGGAGTGAGGTAGACATTCTGCCTCAAATACTCTTCCTCACAGTTTTCCTCTTTCCCCCAGGGACCTTCGGCCTTCTCTTCCTAGCCACCCAAACAGGAGTGTGCTAATTTCAACTTAAAGAAAGTCTCGGCAGACACAATCTGCTACTCTGTTCGAACAGTTTACAACATCGAATGGCCAGGGCTAATTTAGGAGCAATCTCCAATGGGAAACTGATCCATCACACGTTTCACTTCCTCGTCACAGTCATTAAAGAGAGCACACCTTAACCTAAATCTTGTCTTTTGCAGTCAAAGTGAGGCCAAGAGTGATGTTGCACCAGTTCTAATGCAGTGATGGGGAACATGGCCACACTCAACACAGCAAGTCTCCAACTCCGTTATTCCATCAGCCCTTGACATCCTCTTCCTTTACTCTTCAAACTGGAGCTGATTATCTACATAGAAGTCTACATCTACTCCAGTCACTGGGCCAGTCATAATTGATCAATAATGCCACTTGATCAATGTCTGGAAGTCATCCTGTCAAAAGGCCCTACTCTCCAATCTAACAGAGAAGAACCCTGAATAAGCCACAGTGGTTGGAAGTCAAAGACTTCTTCACTCTGTTCCAACTACCTAGTCTAATATTGGGGTTTTGCCTCGAACTAGATTTTTCTTTTTTTTTTTTTTTTTAATTTTTTTTAATGTTTATTTATTTTTGAGACAGAGAGAGACAGAGCATGAACAAGGGAGGGGCAGAGAGAGAGGGAGACACAGAATCTGAAACAGGCTCCAGGCTCTGAGCTGTCAGCACAGAGCCCGACACGGGGCTCGAACCCACGGACCGTGAGATCATGACCTGAGCCAAAGTCGGACGCTTAACCGACCAAGCCACCCAGGCGCCCCGAACTTCATTTTTATTTTATTCTCTTAGTAATCTTGCATCATATAGATCTATATTGCAGGAAGTTCTTCTTCAAATGTCAGTGCGCTTACCTGAGCACCGGTAACATACCTTCCTTTTGCCACCACTTCTTCCCAGGGATCCGCCCCCCCAAATTCCCAGTGGTGGAACGAACTATAGACATTAATTGGATACATTTTCCAGATCCTCCCAACTTTGCATTATTCCTTGCCTGCTGGAACTTACACTAGTGTAATTAACCCTCATGGTTATCAGGAATGGACTTTCTTTCCTATCTGCAACTATGAATCCCACATGGATGCTTTTGGATGCCTTTGCTATATAGGTTTCCCTTGGCCAAGCTGTGGCCAAACCAGTTTCAGCTAATTGCCCATTTCTTTGATCCCTATTTTTCAGCCTGATCCCAGCTCTACCAGTTGTCATTACAGGAAAGCCTCCTCAGGTAACATTTAAAATAAGATTTCGAATTTAGCAAAATATTCTGAACCATCTCTGGAGTGTGATGTGATAATCAGTTAAATAAAAGTCAGGCACATAAAGTAACTGCTAGAGTAGAAGCATGGGAGGAAGCAAAGGTGGAAAATGCAGGTGGCCTCCAGAGCTGAAGGAGTGGGGTTAGTTCTCTGCCTCATTTAACCGAGGACAGTCCCCTTACCAACAGAGGTCCCAGGTAAACAGTAAGGGAGGTTTTTTTCTAATAAATGAAGCTACTCCACAGAAAAATATGTTGCTTGAAGATAGTGTTCGTTTAGAATCTGAGTAGCTGTAAAGCAAATTTTGCACTATGGGGGATGGACTAGTTGGCCACATCCCTTCAAACCCAGAGTTCAGTGTGGAGTATGGCTCAGTTGTCTTTAACCTCTAAACCAAAAGGGAACAAGGAACTCTAGCTGTCATAGGAGAGGATGGTAAGGTTCAGTCTGCCACCTAAACAAGCTGGACTGTCTAATTGGATTGATTGGTTAATCTATTTATTTATTTTTATTAAAAAAATAATGTTTATGCATTTTGAGAGAGAGAGAGAGAGAGAGAGAGAGAGAGAGCGCGCACAAATGGGGGAGGGGCAGAGAGAGAAGGAGACACAGAATCTGAAGCAGGCTCCAGGCTCTGAGCTGTCAGCACAGAGCTCCATGAGGGGCTTGAACTCGAGAATCATGAGATCATGACCTGAGCTCCAGTCAGTAGCTTAACTGACTGAGTCACCCAGGTGCCCCGATTGGTAAATCTATTGAAAACAATTTGAAGTTGTTACATTCCAGTCATTTGAAAAATGCGTCAATGGCGTGGCTATGATGCCACATGGGAATGAGTGCAACTGATGTCCTTGTACTTTGTTTTCAAGTACAACCAGCCATGTGTAACTGCCCTGTGTCACCACCATTCACCAAAGACCAAAGGTCGACCTTTTGGGAGGAAACAGCTCATCTAGATTATCAAATGCCCTGAGCTAAATTGGCAGCTTTCTTTCCTGCCTGAGGCTTAACAGTTGCTCTCACAGGTGTTATTTAATTGTTCTCGATGTTCTCACACTTTCTCATTTTCTTCATGGCATTTTCATAGCAACACAACTCAAAAAGGGGCATTTGTTAATTTGTTCCTTGTGTGGCTTTCCCCAGTGATGGAAGCTTCATGAAGGCACAGACTCTGTCCTATGCTGAGGACATTGCTTGGATCAGAGTAGAAAGGTACTCGGTACATGCCTGTTCAATGGATGAATTAGGATGACAAGCTGGAGAATAGAAAATCAGCCCTCCTCAATCCTCCTTGCTCTGAAGGGTCATCTGAAGTGATACTCTGACTCAGTTATGTCTCCATTCAATCACCTTGATGGCTTCCCAGAGCCCACCAAAGTAAGTACAAATGGCAGCCTGGCATATTTCCATACTCTACTTCCATATCTCATCCTCACAACGGTGACTTTTAAGTATTTTTTAAGGCAGTGGGATTTTTTTTTTCTAAATAAAATAGTTCATGAAACCCTAATAAAGAATACAAAAAATAGAATCCAAGGAGAAAACAGGCCAGTGGCCAACCTCATTGGCCTTCCTCTAGACCTAGGCACACCTCCAGAATCTCCAGACAACCAGAGAAGGGAGGTGGAAGTTGCTGTTTTTTTTCCCCACTTATTCAGCATCTCCCAAACCCTGAAGACTTTCATGATCCTTCCTTGGGACTTTGGTGCTTGAAATGATCTCTGGAGGTCAATCCTTTCTATTCATCGAGGTTCTTCCCAAAGACTACTTTCTCCATGAAGCCTTCCTGTATCATTCTGACTACACACAATTTCTTTCTGTTTTACATTTCCTATACAACTTTGATTGTTAACAATAAAAAAATAGAAAGAGAAACAATGGCTTACTATTATTAGTGCCAGGCACTACTCTAAGTACATTACCCGAATTAACTTAATCCTCACACAATCCCATGGACACAGGTAAGAGTGCCACCTCTAAGCCTCAGAGATGTTAAGTCTCTTCTCAAGGTCTATATGACAAGGAAGTGAGGGAGCCCAGATTGCAACCTATGATCTGGCTGCAAATTTGCAAAATCTAGTGCTTAAGTACACCAAGTCTCTATTTAAGCATTTATGCATTTTACTCATTGAGATACCCCGTTACTGCCCATTTCCCAACCCCATGGCACCATCACCATTGCTGCCACCAAATTTTGCCACACCACAATCAGATTATATGTTTTTTGAGGACAAAGACCATTTCCTATTGGCCTTTGTATTCCATGGTGTGCCAGAACTATACTCTGTAAAAATACGTACTCAGTAAATATTAATTTATTATTAATGTAACACAAAAATATGTATCTATATACACTTGGAATTACCTGAATTATCACTGAGATTTCTATATAGCCTTAGGAGGAGGATCTCCCAACCACCTTTTGGAGGTGAATAGACAGAAGCTCAAGGATACTGAGATCATGCATGACCAACTTAGGGTTGCTCTTGGCTATGGCCCTGTACAGCTCTTAAGTCCTGGTTATTTCTACTCACTATCCCAAAACTGAAAGAAAGAAAACTCTTGATAACGTAAATAACTGAAAATAAAGTTTTGCAACAAGATCAGAAAAAAGGTTATTTGTACGGTTAACTCTATTTTTGAGACTCCTGCTGAGATGGAGCGTGTCATCATTTGAGGAGTGTGTATCCAGGTGATTCCCTGACAGTTTTGCTGGTGCCTAAGTACAAAAGTCACCTTACTCTTACAGGTCCTCATTAGGGCACAAATGCCAGGCAAGGGAACCTCCAAAGACTGATGCCCTGTTTCTCGTTAGCAGTGGTACCACCTCGTCTTGCTAAGATGAAAAGACAGACTGGGATCCCCCTTTGCTAGAGCCACTAGCCCGAAGCCAGGGACCTGTAAACTGACCTGCTGTTAAGTGAGCCGCATGGACAAGGATTTGGACCCCAGGCTTCAGCTCAAAGTGCACCGAGTTTTGATTGAGCTTGTGGATCAGCAGTTCTGATATCTGAAAGAAGAAGTGTCATAATGAGTCCACCAAAACTGTCATATCAACTACATGTTGAGAGATATTTACTGTAGTTACCAAGGCATCCCATGAGTTATATAAATGAGTCTCGTATGATTTTGAATTTTTATTCCAGAATATGCAGACATAATGGTGTTTTAAGCATGACCGGAATTTACATCCAACAAAATAGGACAAATAGTAAATATAAAAATTTGTTCTTAAAACATTATCCTATATCATCCTAGAAAAAGCCATGCCCAGTTTTTTGAAAGAGCATTTGTTATATATAAAAACTTAAGAGAAGTGATTTTGTACAATTTATGTATTCTGGTGAGGTTTGTATTCATTTATTTTACTTTTGATAGTAGACTCCATCTCATCTGTGCTCCCTTCTCCTTCCCCCAACTGTATACTGTGGCTTTCACAGAATAGATACTTTATGAATATGTATTGAATGGTAAATATAGTTCTGCTTAAATAATAAAAAGCACAATCTAGGTAATGCATTGGCTGATCCTTGTTTCATGCCTATGGACATCAGCTAAACAACTCCCCAGGCTGACACAGGTGTACTGGGCAGACCTACGGAATTCTGGACCACAAAATATTTAACCCTAAAAAGAGGCAAAGGACCATGTTTCAGTAGGAATAGCATAAGGACAGTTTTATAGACAAGGCAGCACTGTTCACTTGTTCAAAGTAGAAAACCCAGCTCAATTTTCTTCTTCTTTCGAACAATTTCTGAAAAGATATTAGGGAAAACCACACCCCTGTTATTTTTATCTGGACTCCTTGCCTTACTTTTAATATTCTAATCATCAATTTAATATCTTATTTAGTATGCTATTTAAGTCCAATTAGATGCTTTCTGACCCACCATTTTTTTCCCTTTTATATTTGTTGAGTTTTATGTAGTCCACCGATTTGCCAAAATGACACCTTTGATTGATTCTTTTATCAATTAAGCAGGGGCTGATGGCTTTGTTTTGAAGCAGAGAGTTCCTGGCAGAAGCCCCTGATGGGTAATGGAACTGAACTGCCCTGCACATGAACTTCTTTGCTTAACAACGGGAACTTGGGAGGACTGTCAGTGACCCGCAGTTCAACACCTGGGATCCAGTGCAAGCTCAGCGTCTCAAATGCTTTCATTTGGCAAACCATGCAGAAAAACAAGCCTGTGATACAATTATGGTGAAAACAACTTTATCCTCTATGTTAGTCTACTCTTTTTCCTGGACACGCAGGATCTTCCAGAATGCTCCAGGTTTATAGGAACAGATTTTTAACACAGACTATATAAGATGTTTTTCCTCTGTGATCTCTAAAGTGTTGCAATGTATAGGTTCCTGTCGTATCTTATAATTCAATTGGTAAGGTTGTTATGGGACTTTGACAGAGGATTTTTAGTAGAGGTCAATCAGAAAAGTTTTGGTTATGAAACAGATACACACAGACACAGAGAGAAATGTGTATAAATATGTGTGAAATATATGTGTTTATATACATATGCATATATGTGTATATATGTGTGTGTGTATATATATATATATAATTTTTTTTTTTTTTGCATTTGTAGTAAATTATTTTAACTCAAATAGGAAAGACTTGTCAGAAGTAATTGAAGAGCTGCCTTATTTTGCAGAGTCCATCTTGTGGCCAAAAGGGAAACATTTATTTGCAAGAGAAAGACTTCCCTCTTTCAACCAGTTGAAGTGATATTTATTTCTTATTCCCGAAGATGTTTTTTCCTCAAGTGAGAGATGCAAATAACTAAACCAGAAAATAGAGTTCATCAGAACAACAAATTTCTAATTTATAATCTCCAGGAGAGTTCCTTGTGAGATAATTAACTTCCAAGATTTGTTTTGGTTTATAACATTACTTCATTGGATTTATCTGTATCATTTACAAAATTAAGCAGGCTATGCCAAAATAATCTGGTAGCAGAAAGTAAGTATCATGTAGTTAACTTGCATCAAAGGACATGCAATAAAGAACACATATCTGTGGGAAAGAAATTATACACAGAAACAAAACTAAATGAAATGTACATTGCACACAAGAATAATCTCAATCATAACCATGCAATTCTCTATTCAAATAAATTAGTATGAAACTGTTGACAGATTTGGACAATATTTAAAATTTTTTCATGCCGCTTGCACCATTATTTACCCTATATTTTTCATCAGATCCTAACTTAAATACTTTTTATTTATATAATACACAGATACATAATATACCATACAATTCATATGCATGGAACACTTTATAGTGGCAGAGTTGTATATTTGTTACTATCTTTCTAACACAGCCTGCTGGTGTCTCCACGGAAAGGACCATGGATCTCACCGGACATACCTAAGTTTACCCAGTTAACAGTTGAAGAGTTGACACCAGACTTTGGTTTTGTTTGACTCCTAATCCTGGGGCATTGTCATTAAAAATGTTTTCCTCGAACCAGGTGACAAAAAGAGAGAGCAAAAGGTACCTGGAAAGAGGTCTGGCTGATCAGGTGTAGGAAATTAAAACAAAACAAAACAAAACAAACTGTAGCATTTCAGTAATTATGCTGCCATCTCTTATTCATCTGTGAGGTGCACGGCTTGTGACAGCAGTCCCATGTCAGCTGACCAGTGTAAGCTGCGCGGACAGGCAATTGCCAACCCTCTCCTCTGGTCTGCCACATCCTGTTCACCAGCTAATACAATTTGTAACGTTTGGAAGAGACTTCGGCTACAAAAGGAGTGGAATAAGCTGGAATCCATAGGGATTGGCATATCCATAGGGAATCCATAGTGGCAGCAGCCTGAATGAGAAACACAAAAGCTGGCATGATACAAACTAAGTGGAATAATGTGTGGCTGCTGGGACACTGAACCTGCTGAAGCCAGTTCCATATATTTATTTTTCTCTTACTGTCCAAAGTGTGTTGTCTTAGCAAATTTCATGTATCCTTTGTGCTGTGATCCCTCTCCTGCTGCTCTCCTACACAGTCCATTTTCTATTCTCCCTCAGCTAAATAATCACGATCAAAGAAACAACATATTATTCTTGGTATCCGCCTCGTGGTGGACTACGCGTGTGATTCAAGTTTCACTTGAAGTACCAGCTAAAAACACAGTGGGGACGAGATAAAAATGCTGGGAAAGCTGCCATCAGAAGAGCATAGTGGGAGGGACCTGCTACAGAGAAAATGCCAATTCTCTTCCTTATCTTCTTCACAACATATAACATTAAGTATAGCAAACAAAATAGGCTAGGTTAGGCAGAGGGAACAGTGTTCGAATCTCAAAGGCTTCAAACAATGAAGGCATATTTCTGGCTTACATTTCCTACCCCTTGCAGGTAGGCAGTGGTGCTCATGATGGTTACATAGGGACACAGCCTGGCGGATGCTTCTATCCACAGCACTACAGGAGGGAAAAGAGCCCTCAAGGGTCTACAACTGGCATTTGAATACTTCAGCTTGGATGTGACACAAATCATTTCTGCTCCCAGCGCATTGGCCAGAATGAGTCACACGGTTCTGCCCACAGAAGAGACTCCAAGGTACAACCCTATCATGTATCCAGAAGGCAGGGAACTAGAAATATGTTTTTTAATGTTGATTTATTTATTTTGGAGA
Organism: Panthera leo; assembly: GCF_018350215.1. Classification (NCBI taxonomy): domain Eukaryota; kingdom Metazoa; phylum Chordata; class Mammalia; order Carnivora; family Felidae; genus Panthera; species Panthera leo. The sequence goes on from NC_056689.1 coordinate 64,106,681, forward strand.
GAGTGAGGGCGGGGCAGAGAGAGAGAGGGAAAGAGTGACCTGCAAGCAGGCTCCGCGCTGTCGACACAGAGCATGACGCCAGGCTTGATCCCACAAACCATGAGATCATGACCTGAGCTGAAATCAAGAATCAGATACTTTAACCGACTGAGCCACCCAAGTGCCCTGAGCTGGACATATTCAGTCTACAGCAGTGACGGTTACCACACAAAGAACACATTTAACATACAAACAATTTTAAATGAAACCAATAGGGGAAAACACACTCTCAGGTTGTAATGGAAGTGTCAAACGCTGAAACATGAAAAAAGAGAAATTTAAGGACAGAGAAGTTGGTAAATCTATGAAATTTATAAGCCAAAGAAATGGTACAAGGTCAAACTACAGACACAAAATGGTCGTTGGCAGATGTATCAATGATAAAGCTACACTGGGCCAAAAGATTAATGTTTATCTCTGAAGTTGGCAGGAGGAATGCAAAGCCTACTGAACGTAGACAGCATTCTGGTGCCCTGTTCAGTGATACTTGCCTGTATTGACCTTGGAGCTGGCCCAAGTAGATCACTCCTGATCCTGTTACATTATTAAGGTCCTTTCAAATAGCGGTTGCAAAATCATCTTTTTGGAGTCAACAAAGAAGGATCTCTTTGAGGGATCCCTCAACAAAGAGGGAGACCTTTCCCGCTTCACCCAGCGTAATTTTTGGGTTATATCATGGAGAGGGCAATGGAACCAAACACTAATTCTATCTAACACCAGCATACTCCATTCCCTTCCTTCTTAGCCCAAAAGAATCAGCTTGATTAAAGTGCCTGAGAAGTTTCCTGCGTGATATAATGAAGAAACATTGGTTATACATATTTCCTTCCCTTGTATTCCCCATCACCAGCTCTAAGTTTCTGTCTCCCTTTGCCATATTCCTTCTGGTCCAACTCTTACCTAATCAACTTTCAATTAGAGTTTCCTGCCTTAATGCTCTTCTTCGTAAACTCCAGAGTATCTCTATAATTCAACTCCCCATGTTAAAAAAATCTGGACAGGGCAGATTATGCAGGTAATAGTCTGAGATTATCAATTATATTTCATAATGAATCTTTAATTCCTTAAAATGCTGCTAGTAGACTGTTCCATTTCCAGAGACACCTTTCCTTTCTCTGGATTTTGAATTTTTTTTTTTTTTAACACTTATTCATTTTTGAGAGACAGAGAGAGATGGAGTGCAAATGGGGGAGGGGCAGAGAGAGAGGGAGACAAGGAATCTGAAGCAGGCTCCAGGTTCCCGGCCGTCAGCCGAGAGCCTGATGCAGGGCCCAAACCCACCAACTGTGAGATCATGACCTGAGCTGAAGTCAGACGCTTAACCAACTGAGCCACAGGTACCCCTAGATGGTGGATTCTGCATCTGTCAAAGGTATATGGTAAGAGAGACAGTTAAGGAGAAAATTCATTGTTGATGGTTGACATTTTTTTCCATAATCGTTTTGTTTCTTCTAAATGTTTTCATGCCCTTTAAGATTCTGCAAGACAACATGTAGGCTCCCTATCTCCCCAGCACAGCATCACAAACAACCTTGGCAGAACATGATGGTCTTTCCTCCTTCCAGGAGAGCCAGATACAAATCAGTTCGCTTCCAAGGACTCAGAAGCAAGGGAGTACAGGGTGGGGGGCCGAGGGAAGGTTGCTCCATACCTGAGAAGCTGAGGAAGCAGGATGTGTTATCCCTGATGAGGCCAGCTAAGGGCAAGTGAGCCTTTTCTTACTCCCCAGAGATCTGAAATAAAGACTGGTAGAACCTCCCAGACAGAGGTCACTTGATTAACCCTGCCCACGTTATCCTGATAACAAGGTCAAGTACTTCTCACTGTGAGGAATTTTCAATTTATTTCACAGACAAGATAGCTTGATCTGAGCCAGCATCCCCGTTCCCCCGGGGAAGCCAAGGGAGGAGAGCCAAGAGCCCTTTGCTGGGGTCTCACCCTTACAATCTTCTGGGTCCATCTGGCCAGGGTCCCACTTCTTCCCCTGCTGGGAGATCTGTGCTGTATATTTACAAGAAAGCAGCTGGAGCATTAAGAGAGGGGTAAGGTCAGCCCTTCCCAAGTTCCATCTGGGATTTGAGTGCAGACTTCAGGGCGCAGTGGGGAGGGGCGGGCGTTCCTTCTTGTTATTTGGATCTGCTTTGCATTCATTTTAAATTTCTGTGGAATTTATTACAAAGGGAGTCACTTGCATGTGTCTGCCTGGTGTTACTTCTCTCTCCCTATTTTTCTTTGAGGAACCATGTCCTTCCCCATCTCTGTCCAGTTGATTCTGGAGAGGCTTTCCGAACCCCTGATCCAGGCAACATATCAAACCTCTGAGTTGTCAGAGGCAGCACTCTGTCTGTCCGACTATAGGGACTTGTAAGAGATGCCTACTTCACCCAGGCTAAGCCAGTGCAGACTCCTGTGGCGCTACTGGGTGAGAGGCAGTGCTTCCTGAATGGGGCTGACCGGCCAGCTGAATAGAGGCTGGAGATTCCTGTGGCCACCCTTGCCTTCCTGCCCGTTGGCTTCGTTCTCAGGCGGGTTCTCAGGCCTGCCCATTGGCTTCGTTCTCATATGGTAGCAAAGAGATGGGGGAAAGAGGGAAGGAGGAGCATGTTTGGTGACATTTTTGAGTGGCTCTGAATTCATCCATGTGGGCACTGTATCCTTGGACCTTCCAGCTAAATAAGCTCATAATGTCACTGTTTTTCCTTAAACCGGTTTAAACTGGTTATCTGTCAGTCGCAATCAGAAATAAAAAGAAAACAGATCCCCAAACTCAAAACAAAACAGAACACTTCTCATTCATTTGGTGCAACAGCCTTGGTATTTTCAGGCCCATGGAGCAGAGTGGTATCTGCTCCACATCTGCAGCAGGGCCGAGTGGGGGAGAGCGGGCTTGAGTTCCTTGTAGAAACAGAAGCTGTGTCACCTCAGGCAAGTCGCTGACTTCTCTGTGTTGGGACCTCAAATTCCTTCATTTTAAAGGGACTGAGTCAGAGAGAAGCGCCCAAGCAGCCTCTTAGGGTTGAAAACTACAGGTTTCTAAGGGCAGCCCATGTCACAGCATCTTGAGCCAAGACTCAGTTTTATGTGTTGATTTTGTTACTGGACTTTTTAAATCAGGATGGGGACACTCCCTAATATAAGGACACTGATTTCCCATGTGCTGGGTTTGATATTTGCTTGCTTTGAGTCCTAGATAAGCTGGATACACTTGTAGTTTCCTTAAACAGACTGACAATTGCTAGCCTGCTAGTCTGATTCCATTCTTGATACAAATCCACTTGAAAACTCTGATGGGTCTTCCTTACTCCTGCATAGTTACTCATGTCCATGCTTTCTATCTCTGCCTGTCCTCCTTCTCTTCTTGATTTTGTGTGATTTCATTCATTTCTCTTTTTCTCACTCTCACCAGCATCTTTCTTCAATACATGCCCTTGACCAAGCCCAATAGTCTCTTTCACAAGCTTAAACTTTCCTTTTGGGGGCATCTGGGTGGCTAAGTCGGTTAAGTGCCTGACTCTTGGTTTCGGCTCAGGTCATGATCTCGGGATTTTGTGAGTTCAAGCCCCACGTCGGGCTCGGCACTGGCAGTGTGGAGCCTGCTTGGGATTCTGTCTCTCCTTCTTTCTCTCCCCCTCCCCCACTCACACTGCTTCTGTCCCTCTCTCAAAAAAAAAAAAAAAAGAAAAAACAAAAAACAAAAAACAAAACTTTCCTTTTGCATTTCCATATATTCTCTTGTTATCATAAGATGACCACACATGTATCCATCATTTACCTACCACTTAATGAGCATTTATTATAAAGCCAAGTACTTTGCATACCATTTCTTTTTTTTTTTTTTAAGTTTATTTACTTTTGAGAGAGAAAGATAGAGCACAAGCAGGGGAGGGGCAAAGAGAGAAGGAGAGAGAGAGAGAGAATCCCAGGCAGACTCTGTGCTGCCAGCCAGCTCAGAGCCCAGACGTGGAGCTCGAACCCACCGACCAACCGTGAGATTGTGACCAGAGCCAAGACCAAGTCTGACGCCCAACTCACTGTGCCACCCAGGCGCCCTGCGTATCATTTCTTTAATGTTCTCTCAAATACCCTACAAAATGGGTATTACAGATTGTGTGACTTTGGGGAACTTACTTAACTTTCCTTATCCTAAATTACTTCATCTATAAATAATGAAAATAATGGGTATCAGAGCTGAAACTAGAAACGTGGTTTACATGTTTCCACTCCCATGTGTTCTAATAAAATGGCTAATTTGCCCAGAATGTGTGCCAAATGCTAAGTCACACAGCTTTCAAACAAGCCAGCTGCCTTGAGACCTCTGATTCAATGGTTCATCAGTGACACCAGGCTGCCTCAGGGACAACCACTCATCTCTCAGAATGTCTCTCTCAGACGAGAGAGAGAATAAAACAAAACAAGAACTCCAGAGAAAAGAGTCAAAACAAGATACATTCATAAACAAGCAAAAGAAGCTTCATAGAACGTACCCCTCTTCTGTCCACATTTCTCATTGAGAAAATAGGATCCTTTTAGGAAAAAAAATGAAAAGTGGGAGAAAGAGAGATGCACAGATGATGTGATAGGAAATTAGCTGGCTCTAAATCTGGACTCTCTTCCATACCTGAAAACATTAGAATCTGGATTTCATGGAGAACTGGTAAGATTTCCAGAGGAGGAACAAATGTATGTGTTTCTACCTAAAGGCTGTGGACACTGATGTACCTTCCGCCCAGCTTCTCAGCAGTGCTGGCAGAAGAGGCAATCCGTTTCTTGCTCCCACCAAGTCACAAGTGCAGATGATAACTTGTGGAAAATAATGGGAAACTGAGTGCCAGGGCTGAGCGGGGTCAGAAGCAAATCTGATGGACTCCCCTCATCCCCCCTATCCCACCCCACCTGCTCTTCAATTGCAGTTCTCTAGGAAATGGACTTCAACAGGGCTCTCCAGGACAGCTTTGTTCTTCCTTACTTGTACAAGGAGGAAATTACAGAGGTGAGCCTTCTGCCAACTGAGAAAGCAGGGTCAAAAGGAGGGTGTGTGCTGGGAGGTGGGCCTGGCTGTAATGTGGGGTTGTTGTTATAAGGCTGTTATAGGAGATTCTCTAGTCAGCCTGGCAGACTACAGATCATGGGACTAGATTATGGGCTCATTCTTTTTATTATTTATTTAATTAATTAATTAATTATTTTTTTTTAATTTACATCCAAATTAGTTAGCGTATAGTGCAACAATGATTTCAGGAGTAGATTCCTTGAGCCCCTTACCCGTTTAGCCCATCCCCCCTCCCACACCCCCTCCAGTAATCCTCTGTTTGTTCTCCATATTTAAGAGTCTCTTCTGTTTTGTCCCCCTCCCTGTTTTTGTATTATTTTTGTTTCCTTTCGATTATGGGCTCATTCTAAGCAAACTGAAAAACTCCACGTGCTCGAGGGGACAAAGCCAGTATTTATTCAGAGCCTGAGAAGAATCCTATTTTTAATCTTTCTGCCAGAAAGAACTGAGAAACCAGAATCGTGCAGTCTCTAATGAGGTAACCAGCTCCAGACTGATCATTTTATCTCAACAGATGACGAAGAAGGGGAGCAGGGGGAAGGGGAAGGAGAGGGAGAATAGGAAGAAGAAGAGGAAGTAGAGAAGGGAGAACAACAGCATAATAATAATAATCCTCACAACACAGATTAAAGAATCTTTTGAAGTTAAAAGGAAGAGAGGGAGAGGCCAAAGATCAAAGGGGGCAGGAAAAAGAAACACACACACACACACACACACACACACACACCAGTCTAATACTGCAGGAGATAGTGGACATGAGGAAAAAAATGGACCCCACGAACCACTAGAGATTATCTGGAGCTAATATTACTTCATTTATTACAAACACAAATCAGGTTAATTTCACATAGTGGGGATAAAAAGGATTGACGATTTGTATACAAGTCATACCTTTTAAAAAAGACATCATGGGGGCACCCGGGTGGCTCGGTCGGGTCAGTGTCCGACTTCGGCTCAGGTCATGATCTCTCGGTCCGTGGGTTCGAGCCCCGTGTCGGGCTCTGTGCTGCCAGCTCAGAGCCTGGAGCCAGCTTCAGATTCTGTGTCTCCCTCTCTCTCTGACCCTCCCCCACTCACACCCTGTCTCTCTCTCTCTCTCAAAAGCATAAATAAACATTTAAAAAAATTAAAAAAAAATAAAAAATAAAAAAAGACATCACGTGTGTCATGCCATTTGATTCTCGTGACGCGCTTGTGATAAAAGTAAGAAACAAAAGGAGTAAATGGGTTCAACCTCCATGTATTATTCAGCCACTTGCTTTTTCCCCCACTTAGTATCTTGGACAATTCGTCACACAGATTTATCTAATTCATTGTGAATACCGTGTTCTCTAGTGTGTAGATATATCCCGAATGGTTTAGCCACTGCCTACAGTCACCACTCCTGCGTGGGTTTTGTGGTGACGCTGTAGTTAGGATCACCAGATCACGGATGAGACACAGAGGACCACAGTACTGAAGACTCCACAAGCAGCCAGTGTGCTCCCTCTCAGGTCCAGCGCCCTGAGAGCTGCTGTGCTGGTGATCGGTACCAGCAGGGGTGTGGCTCAGACTGCTGCGGAACCTGAACGTCACCTGGGGGACTCACCTGCTCCAGGTCTTCCGCTGACCTTTTGCCTTCTCCAGCTGGATCCTGATAGGGCAAGACAAAGAGCTCAGCTGCGGTGGGCAAGCCAGGGAGCACTGCCACCAAGATGTGCTCGCCTGGGACCCCTGTGGCCTGAGGGAGAGACAGAAGCTCCTATAAGTCCCACAGGAAAAGGTGGTGAGAAGCATGGAAAAGCACGGAGTACTCTGAGAGGGTGGGGGGTGCAGGCAGGCAAGAAGGACGTGAGTTTTCTGGAAAGGACCTGACATGGTGCAAGGCCGCCGAAGCCCGTGCCAATGACACTCCCAGGGGCGAAGTTAGCAATCTGTCCCCAAGGGATGTGGGTGCTGCATCTCTATTTCTGCCACAGGACACGTGGCAGGTAGAAGAAGGTTAAACAGTGGCCCAAGGCCACCCAGGCAGTGTGTGGTGATGCTGAGTTTGGAACTGTGGTCTGACCATGAAGCCCGTGTTCTCAAGCACGGCTGTACTGCCTCCCTTCGCCTGACGCTTACATGCAGGAGCCCCTATCCCAGCTAACGTCCTCTTTCAGGGCCTTCCTCGATTTGAAACTCAGACATTATATCTGAATCATCCTCATTATATGCAAAAATGTTGATTGAATGACGTTTGTTTAAAGATTTCACTGTGAAGTGTCAAGAGAAAAATACCATTTGATGAGATAAAGGGAACTGGTTTTTAGATAATATTCTGTTACATAGTAAACTGGAAGAAAAATGACAAAAAAAGTTGACTCCAAGTTGTATCTCTTATAGGGTTTATTAGAGTCCAATTGATAGTACGGTACCTTAGGGCTTAAGGAATTAGCCAAGTGTAACTACCCATCTCAAAGACAGGGTGGGATGCTAGGAACCAGGAGCTGGGTCAGCTGCCTCCTGAGATTGGGTAGCCAAGGAGTCTTTGAAATTGGAAGGGATTGGCCCCTCCACCCTACAACACCCTGTCCTGAGAGATGTTGAGTCAACATGTTTATTCCGTATTTAGCTGATTATGCTATGCGGCAGCCTGGAAATATTGATGAGCAGGAGTTTCTAGCCTTCTGGACAGCTGGTGGAAAGGTAGACGCCCAGGGGATGTGATCCCTAGACTATAAATGTGAAGACAAAGCAGCCTGGAAGACTGGTCACTGCCGAGCTAATGCCTAGTTGATAAATCACCTGGGGGAGTCGGGCAGCTACCTGGGAGGCTTATAGGGATATGGATCCCCAGAATGCTACAGATGGAAGGAAGGTATCTGTGGACTCATTGAGGGGTGTGAGTCATCTCTCTTGGACAGCGGAGGAGAGAAACCAGTTGTCACCCCAGGGACAAACAGCTCCAAGGGCAGAAGGATCCATTCCAGGGGGCCTGTTGTCTAGTCGCTGCGCCCCCTGGTGGCCATGATATTTAGCCACCACCAAGGTCTCGGACGCTGAGTCATGAAGACAAAGGTGAGGTGGCATTTACACAGAGGCACATGAAGGTAGTCCTTCTCCACCCCACTGTTCCATGTATTCCTGTTTCTCCATGTAATAAAGCAAAGGATGGCCATCGAATGGAGTGGTTGGGATCCCACGAGGGTGGTCTGATTCGAGTCTGATTTTTAACAGTTTGGCCGTGGGCAGGATACCTAAGGTCTCTATTTCAGTTTCCTCAGCTGTAAAATGGGAATTATCAGAGTACCTACATCAGAAGCTAGTTCTTTTGTGATTAAATGTGCTAACAAAGGAAAAGCACTGAGAAGAGTTTTTGGAATACTGTTAAGTTCTACATAAATATCAACACAGACAATGGCATGAATGAGGACAAGGCCGGCCCTTTGTCAAAAGGCTGGACATGAGATCTGTTTTTCGAGCAGGGGTTATCTGAATGCCTTTAGCCCATCAGCTTCTTTATGTCACAAGGCATGATGTTCCTGGGTCCAGGAAACAATGGCTAAAACACCCTCAACTGATTTTCCTTTACAGACTAAGAAGATACCCTGGGGAAAGACAGCTCATCTCTGATTTTCTGGGTTTGTGCAATAAATCCAAGCAGCTCCATGAGATGATATTCCCATTCCTCTGCTTACTCATGAAAGTGGCATATGCAGGGGAAGATGTGCCTAAAGAGACTGTTTTCCCAAATTATCAGTGATACTCAGACAGGGATAAACCACACCATCTTGGTATTCTCCCAGAAAACTTAGGGGGTTGTGTTTCATGTGTACAAACCCAGACACTGGACTCAGACCCTTCACTTCAATGCAGGAACTTCATCACTTATTAGCTGTGAGACCTAACCAAGTTATTTAAAGTCTCTGAAACTCAGCTGTTTTGCCGGCAAAATGAGGACAATAATACCCTCCCATTGGGGTGGTTGCAGGAGAGAAATGCCTTTAAAAGAACTGAGACACAGAGAGATGGTTGACCATCACGTGCCAAGGGCTCACTGCCTGTGGGGCTGGAGGCCAGGGTTGCTCTCACTAATCGTATTCATGCTGTGTCACTTCAGTGTTGAGCAGGTGGCTGATCTTACACTTACTAATGACCTGATCATGAACCCTGCCGTATGAATATGATGGTCATAACTGTGCTGTGCTGTGCTGTGCTGTGCACTGTGCTGTGTCTGCCTGCATGGGGATCCACTATGCAGAAAGCAGGTGTTTAGCCAGACCTCCCACGGGCTCTAGCTCGTGCCCTGTCAGCTGTCTGCACAAGAGGCCCTCACCATGCAGCTCTTGGAAGACAGAGAGAAAAACGTGTCGGGACAAGAGAAGGAACTGTCTGCACTCACTTCCACCAGGGACTTTTTGATGACTCGGCTGATGTCCCTCCTCCACTCGGGGATATCAGGGTTGTAGTCGTCCAGGTTCGGAGAGAAGGACAGGCGAAGGGACCGGAATTCCTCTGGGGATACAACAGTAGGGTGATCACCGTAAGTCCATGAGTTTTCTCAAAAGTGTGCTGTACTTTATGTTTTATGCAAAGCTTTCGTAATGTGTCTTTTTCCTCCACACTTGCCAGAGAGCCTTCTGGAAGGAAAATCTGCTATTCCCATTCTAAGCCTGCTACCTCTCCCAGCCTTCGTTTTCTAAACCAAAGCCCTAGGTCTGGCCCATGCCTTGCTCTGCAGCCTTTGCCCACGGTTCCTAGTTCTGAACTGTGCATTCCCAGACACGAAAGGCCCGGCATGCCCTGAATGCATGGCAGGTTTCTGACCCTGAGCTTCTGCACTTACTGTCTGTCCCTTCCAAGGAGCACCCCATCCTTTCTATTGTCCACACACACAGTATTCAAGCTCTAGTTCGAGCACTTACCGATTGAATCCTTTCCCCACCATGTTTCATTGTCTTTTTTAAGGGCACTAGTGTGAGTAGCACCTATCCCCATTATCATTATATGATTGTATTATTATTATTATTATCTGATTACATGATTATAATTATTATTATTGTCATTCTGTTGCTATGTTTTGTTTGTATGGAACTGTCATTTGATGGAATTTTAAGCTCCTTAACCCAAATAATTTGTTCACTCTCTCCGTAGCTCCTGAGTTCATCGTGATCCTCAAGATAGGATGGGATGACAAAAGCAAGGGTCTGATGGGGAGAATACGGGAAGCCAGAGGAACCCGGAGAACCACAGCACCAAGACAGACGCATATGTGACATTTATGGAAGAGAGGGAGCAAGGCTTGCTGACCACCCTGCAGTGTGAAGAAGGTTCAGCAGGACCGTCAGGGAGTCTCCGAAGGCACATCAGTGATGAAGGAGTACCCTGCACCCTGGGAATGGGTCTGCTTTAATATCCCTGTCACACCCTGTCATTAGCTGGGATTGGCACACGGGAGGCGTGGCCTTGGCCCAAGCACAGTGGCGGGTTTCAGAGCCCAGCCCGGGATAACTTAGCTGAGTACAAGTCAGGTCATGTCGCTGCCCTAAAACCTGCTAGTGGCCCCACATGGTGTTTAGAATAAAAATTCAGCTTTAAAAAAAATTTTTTTTTTTTTTAATTTTTTTTTTTTTCAACGTTTTTTATTTATTTTTGGGACAGAGAGAGACAGAGCATGAACGGGGGAGGGGCAGAGAGAGAGGGAGACACAGAATCGGAAACAGGCTCCAGGCTCCGAGCCATCAGCCCAGAGCCTGACGCGGGGCTCGAACTCACGGACCGCGAGATCGTGACCTGGCTGAAGTCGGACGGTTAACCGACTGCGCCAACCAGGCGCCCCTAAAAAAATTTTTTTTAATGTTTATTTATTTTTGAGAGACAGAGAGAAACAGAATACGAGCGGGGGAGGGGCAGACACAGAGGGGGAGACACAGAATCCAAAGCAGACTCCAGGCTCTGAGCTGTCAGCACAGAGCCCCATGCAAGTCTCAAACCCACAAACCGTGAGATCATGACCAGAGCCAAAGGTGGTGTGTAACCGACTGAGTCACCCAGGTGCCCCTAAAAATTCAGCTTCTGAACCATGTCCTTCATAGCCCCACATAACCCGGTACAGGCTTTCTCTCCTGCCTCACGTCCACAGGCTTCCCTGTGCTCCAGGACCCTGTCTTCCCCCTGCTTCTGCGTGCTGTCATGCTCCTTCCCATACTAGCACTCTTCCACTTCCCCAGAGTCAGCACAGGTGGCTCCTTCTCATCATGCAGTCTCTCCTGGGAGAAGCCTTTGCCACTCGCAACCTGAGTTATCCTCCCTTCCGCAGCCTCAGACACCTTTCATCATATGACCCTATTTGTCATCTTCAGACTTCTGGCCACTTAAAGTATTTTGTTTTTACTGTCTGTCTCCCATACTGAAATACTAGGTCAATGAGGACGGAAACTCTGTGTTCCTGGCCCTGTGGGATGGTGCCCTGCACATGGTAGGTTTTTCTAGTCATTTAATTAATAAATTTTTATTGAATGAATGAATGCATAAACTTCTCTAGAGGTTCTCTGTAATCTGTGCATGTGCTCCATTCCTTTCTTGTTTTAAGCATGTCCTCACGTTTCAGTAGTGGCTCAGTAACATCAGCAATGCCAATTACACATTCGGAAAACATAAGAGCCCACTTCTGCATTTCCTAACAATGCTAAAGACTTATTAGACACAGGCTTTGAAGATTCTTAAATTATAAGGTGTGTATTTCGGTGGTTAGCCTGTTCCAAAGTCCTATTTTTCAAAGCTTGTCCATTTTATGAGACACTGGTCACCTATATGAATATCACCACTTCAGTTCTGATGGAGAATAACAAAATGCATCTTAATTAGCAGCATGGAAAATGGAAGCCCCAAGGAATCACTCACTGAACCCTAACTTTTCACTTTAAAGATGTAAGGTAGGGGCGCCTGGGTGGCTTGGTCGGTTAAGCAGCCGACTTCGGCTCAGGTCATGATCTCGCGGTCCGTGAGTCCGAGTCCCGCGTTGGGCTCTGTGCTGACAGCTCAGAGCCTGGAGCCTGCTTCCGATTCTGTGTCTCTCTCTCTGACCCTCCCCTGTTCATGCTCTGTCTCTCTCTGTCTCAAAAATAAACGTTAAAAAAAAAATAAAAAAAAAAAGATGTAAGTTGATTTTTTTTTTCATTTTCCCTGAACCTCTCACCAAACCATAGAAACCAAATCTATAAGGGAAGGTGTTTATCTTAATAAAAAGACACAAACAGAAAAATGATACAGCTCTCTCTGTAATAACTTAGCGGGCCCACTAGCAGGGGACAGGAGTTGCACACTTTAGTTTACTCAACAAGCAGGGGGTGCATGTGGGAGCAGTGGAAAGCATAAGTAGCCGAAATACATACATACATACATACAGTTAAGCCTTGAACAATGTGTGGGTTAGGATGCCCTCCCTCACCCTGGTACACAAAAATTGACATTGAACTTTTGACTCCCCAGAAGCTTAACTATTCATTAAAAAAAAAATGTTCTGTTTTGTTTTGCTTTGCTTTTGAGAGAGAGAGACAGAGTATGAGCAGGGAAGGGGCAGAAATTGAGGGAGACACAGAATCTGAAGCAGGCTCCAGGCTCTGAGCTAGCAGCACAGAGCCTGGTGCAGGGCTCGAACTCACGAACCATGAGATCATGACCTGAGATGAAGTCAGATGCCTAAGGGACTGAGCCACCCAGGCGCCCCAAAGTTAACTATTAATAGTGTATTGTTGACCAGGAGACTTACTGATAACAGAGATAGTCGATGACCACATATTTTGTATGTTATGTTTCATATACAGTATTCTTACAATAAAGTAAGCTGGAGAAAAGAAAATGTTATTAAGAAAATCATAAGGAAGAGAAAATACATTATAGTCCTGTACTGTATTTATCAGAAAAATCTGTATATAAGTGGACCTGTGCAAACCCGTGTTGTTCACAGGCCACCTGTGGGGTGTGTGTGTGTGTGCGCGCACGCGCACATGTGTTTGCAGCATATTTACGTTTTTTTTTTAAAGCAAACCTGTGCCCTGAAGCAAATTAAGGAAAACAATGCAAATTAGATTTTCTTTCCTACAGTCTATTTTGTGGCTTTGGGTGGACAATCTTTTCCTGGTCCATTTCCCAAATATAATGCTTCCTTCAGTCTGACCATGATGGCCCTAATGTTCCCCTTAGCTTGACTAAATTTAGGCAAATTTCTTCCTGACCACAGCCACTGACCTCCCTTTTCCTAGAGCATTTACTACTTTCGAAAACTTGCAGTTGTAGATTCCTCCTCTGCTCTTTTGAGATGCACATCTTCTCAACCCAGGAATGTCTTTCTTAAGGACCTGGGAACCATATCTTTGAAATGCAACCATCAAGAAAGATAGAAAAATAGTATGGGGTTCCTCAAAAAATTAAAAATAGAATGACCAGATGATTTAGGAATTCTACTTCTGTGTATTTACCTGAAGGAAACAAAAACACTAACTGGAAACGATATCTGCACCCCCATATTCACCACAGCATTATTTACAATAGCCAAGATATGGAGATAAGCTACTCTCCATAGAAAGATGAACAGATACAGAAAGTGTGGAATGTATATGTGGAATGTAGAAAAAACAAAAACAAAACAAAACCTCAGATACAGAGGACAGATTTGTAGTTGCCAGAGGCAGGAGTGGGAAGGTGGGCAAAATGGGTGAGGGTAAAGAGGTACAGCTTCTAAGTATAAAATAAATAAGTCACGGGGATATAATACAGGGCATGGTAACTATAATTATTAATGCTGCATTGAATGTTGAAAATTGCTAAAACAGTTAAAGTTAAAAGTTGTCATCATGAGGGAAAAAAGAATTGTAACTACATACACTGCTAGAGGTTCACTAGACTTGTGGGGATTAATTCACAATATATACAAATACTCAATCATTATGTTGTATACCTGAGACTGATAAAATGTTATACGTCAATTGTATCTCAATACAGAAATAAGATTGACATACTCTTGCCATGTGTACCAGGAAAGGAAAGGAAAGGAAAGGAAAGGAAAGGAAAGGAAAGGAAAGGAAAGGAAAGGAAAGGAAAGGAAGGAAGGCAGGCACAATGGACCTCTGTCCATGACACGGAAGGAGCCTACCTTTCATGAGCACCATTTAGCAAACACAGTCAGCCTAATGACGGTGATAAGCCCTCACCTCTGAATTCCTCCACTACTTCATCCCCGGGTTTAAAAATATTCCTGACTTTTATTTTAGGTGAGTTCAATCTTGCCTGTTTAACTCTGTGTGATATAATGTATCTTATTTATTTATTTATTTATTTTTCTTAACATTTTATTTATTTTTGAGACAGGGAGAGACAGAGCATGAACAGGGGAGGGTCAGAGAGAGGGAGACACAGAATCTGAAACAGGCTCCAGGCTCTGAGCTGTCAGCACAGAGCCCGATGCGGGGCTTGAACTCAAGGACCGCGAGATCATGACCTGAGCCGAAGTCGGCCGCTCAACCGACTGAGCCACCCAGGCGCCCCGATATAATGTATCTTTAATAGATCACACACTTCATTAAGATTTTCTAGTAATACAGGGGCGCTTGGGTGGCTCAGTTGGTTGGGCACCTGACTTCGGCTCAGGTCATGATCTCACTGCTTGTGAATTTGATCCCTGCGTTGGGCTCTGTGCTGACAGCTCAGAGCCTGGAGCCTGCTTCAAGATTCTGTCTTCATCTCTCTGCCCCTCCTCTGCTCATGCTCGCGCGCGCTCTCTCTCTCTCTCTCTCTCTCTCTCTCCCTCTCAAATATAAAATAAAACATAAAACAATTAAAAAAAAGATTTTCTAGTAATATGCCTGAAACTCTGACACTTCATCTAACTTAAGATAAATGAAGGATATTTGCTCAGAAATTTGGTTAGAGGAGGGAAGACCACTTCCTTGCTCAAGCTTTTGATAAAGAGACGATTTTAGTGAAGGTAGCTCATTTGATGGAGAGCGATCCACTCTTGGATGACACCTTTAAAGACATTTTAGGGAGAAGGATAACTAAGCCGGGCAAGTGGGTGGAAAGTGGTTAGAAACATTCCCTCTGGATTCAGATTCCTAGGCTCTATCTGTTTATTATACTTAGCTCATATTTCTACATTTGAAAAATAGGAGTAAATATAGCCTATTGTTCACAAGTCTGCTCAGAGAATTCAATAAAACATCGTATGTATCAGGTGCTTTGAACAGATGTTGGTAAGGGCTTTGTCAATGTTAATTTTTACCACTACCATCACCATTATTATTATTACTGGAGCTGTCACTGAATAGCAGAATGACTCAAAGCCAGTAATTTCCCATTTCTGGGCTACGATTTCCTCTCTGTGACATGATGGCATGAGCCAGGTCAGGTCAAAGACCCTCTAGGTTTAACGTTCTCTCTGTGGTTCTGATGAGGTTGCTGATAGGCTTAACCAAGAGAACATCTGTTGGGAGTCATGGGTCAGTGCCCATTAGTGTCACCTATGACATCCAGGAAGGAAAGAGAGGAAAGGGAGTCTCAGATGGAAAAGACATGAAAGCTATTTAGTGGGGGTAATTTCAGAGCATGGGCCCTGGGTCTAGATGGGCAGGGTTAGAAGCCCAGATCCACGACATACTAGCTGGGGCAAGTTATCTGTCCCGCTGAAGTAATGAGAGTATTAACATCGCCTACTATATGCTAGGTCGTCGTGAGGGTGCAGTGCATTCGCTGAGCATAGAAAAGAGATGGAGAAGGAAAGAGAGGCAAAGGCACTCCCCCATTTTGGCCACCTGGCTAAGAGGTTGCCTCACTGATGGGACCTTGTTAGGAAAACCACAGCCCTGGTTTGCTCTCACTTACTGTTTGGGCTTGATCAAGCTACTTTCAGGGGCCTGTGGGGGTGGGGGGGCGGGGAGGGGAGGAGGGAGGACACATTATGACTCTTAACACCCAGCCATGCGAGGAATAATGTCCTCAGACTTGTTCAAAAATGCTTATAAATTGCTTTTTGAATTTGAAGGTCAAGTTCACAAGATGAGAAATGAAAGCAGTACCTGCATCAGAGCCAATTAATTCTGGGACTGGGGCAATTGATAATATTTGGACCACTAGCTAGTTTCTCTTTGTCTCTCTCTTTCTGTCTCACTCCTGGTCTCACCCTCCCTCCCTTCATCCCTGTCTTTTGTTCTCTCTCTCTCTCTCTCTGCACAGCATTTACCTTTCCTATCTACTTTTAAATTTTAATTTTTCATGATGCATATATACCACTTTCATATTAACAATAATTTTCACATTTTTATCATCCACCTATAACACTCAGTGCATACCTATCTATCTTTTGGTGCAGAAAAAAAAATTACCAAAATGAGATCGATATGTATAAACTGTCTTTAATCCCCCATTTGAAGTCAGTGATCTTATCTTTCCATCTCAGTATATTTTCATTCTGTGCAATACTCTGACTACATTCAACTTCCCCAACTGATTAGCAGACTGTTCTGTATCATTGCTTGTTCAACCAATATCCAATCTATGATGATACATGACATCTGCATGATATTGCTTTTAATTTAATCAGAGTATTTTTTTTAATGATATGTATTTCTGGAAGAGATCTTCAGAATATTTACATATTGGTAGATTCTTCTTAATAATCAAGACTCTTAAAGTTAAACTTTAAATTGTTTGAAATGTATTTATTGTGTGTGTGTGTGTGTGTGAGAGAGAGAGAGAGAGAGAGAGAGCGAGAGAGAGAGAGCGCATAAGTAGGATAGGGGCAGAGAGAGAGGGAGAGAGAGGATCCCAAGCAGGCTCCACATTCAGTCCAGAGCCTGATGTGGGACTCAAACTCATGAACTGTGAGATCATGACCTGAGCTGAAATCAGCTGTCAGATGCTTAACTGGCAGAGCCACCCAGGTGCCCCTTAAAGTTGAACAAAAGCCTAAATATTATCTATTTTCTTTTATAATGGGGGTTTTAGTTATTCAAACACCACCAGAATACCAAATGGAATGGATCAGCTTTATACATAATGAAACTCATTCCACCCCACCCAGGTGAATGGGTGTAGAGTTGCCCTTTGTGCCCCAGAGCCACTTTCAGGAAACAGTCCAATAAGCGCCCCCAGGGTCTTATGACAGCAACTATGCCGGGGAACCACCTCTCCCAAGAGGAGGAGATCAGACTTGATTCAGCTCTTTCTCTACCACTACACTCTTTTCCCTGGTTAGAGGTCATGAGCCAGGGTGGCCAGTGGGATGAAAGCACCAGGCTAGTTCATCTGAGCTTGGGCCCAGCGACGGGTTAGCGTAGACAGGGCACTCACCATACACCGCGATGCTCTTTGTGTCTTGCAGGATGGCATTCCCAGCAGAGACCTGGACTGTGATGGTGTTCATCCCTTCAGAAGTAAACTTGAATGATATGCTTCCCTCCAAGGTGATCAGAGGCTAAAATGGGTGAAGGCCCAGAGTCAGAGGACACTTGCTCAATTACAGATGAGACAGCCACTAGCTCTGATCCACCAACAAGCCACTTAAGTCAGCATAGGCTCTTCCTGGTGTGGCCCTGGGTGACCGGCTCCATGTATGCCTCCCCATCATCTCAAGTCCAGGCTAGAAGGGAGCTACGAGAACCACGACCCTAAGTAACTCTGCCCATTCCTTGTGAATATGACACCTCTCTTCCGGTATCTTTACACAGCAGTCTGGGGACACTGGTAGGTCTTGCTGTTTGGTGGGATATAGCTCTCTATCTGTAACCTGCTCAGAGCAGGCAGATCCCTTAACACAAAGAAATACTCAAATCAGACCAAAACAGGCAGTTCATATTAATCCAGATTTAAGCAGTAGTCATTGAAAATCTGTAAGCTTCCAGTTGTTCATCTCCAGGGTGTACCATTTATAGAAAATTACAATGGAACACAGTGACCGTGGACACCAAAACTGTACTATTTAGACTGGAGTGGCCTTGTGTGGCTTGGTTCCTCTGAGAAGCCCTATCAGCAGTTTTTGGAAGTAGCTGCTATGGAAACAAGTACTAATTGGATAGTGGTTTGAGGACTGAAAAAAAGAAAAAGAGAAAAAAAAAGGATTTGGAGTAGTGCCTGTAATCTAATCGGATGCTGGGGTCCTGGAGGAAAAGATTATTAGCTTACTGACCTCCCTCAACTCATTCCTCACAAACATTTTTCTTTCCTGTCTTTTCTTAATTAATTTTAAAATCTAAATTCATGTTCCTCCCTGTATGGCAGAGGGAAGACCAAAGCCCGGCATAAGAAGTCTACTCAACACAATCTGTGGAGAATTTGTTTTTTGCTGAAAGGTTTAAAAAAAAAAAGGAGACACGGAAGAAAGTTGTTTAGTATGTTCACCTTCTAGCACTAGCTTTCAGGCAAATAACTTAGATTTCTCCCCTGCCACTGTGGGTAGTGGGCCCTACTGGGGTCAAATTTATATGCAAGGTTTCAGAAGAAAAAAAAAAGGCTTCTTTTCAGCAGCTGAGTCAAATTAGCCATAGAGGTGAGCGTTTCCTTCCCCTGCCGGGCACGTAGCAGGGCTGGGGTCAGGAGAGGTATCTTCCCTGGGCCTGTGCAAAATTAGGTCTCCAGTGAGAACCAACATTAAGCTCTGGGGTAGAAACAGATTTGTATTGGAATAAGTTGCACTATATTTGAAGAGCAAAGCCCCCCAGTGCAAGAAAACGACTCTGCTGGAGGAAGATGAAGGGTTCTAGTCCCACCAACTCATCCCTGCACCCCCTGGGGAGGCCTGAGGCTGGCTGCCTGCACTGACATCTGGAAGCCAATTTGAATCTCTGAGAATGGAGTCAGTGCAAAACGGAGCTTGCAGCCTAGTATGAGGGGAAAACAATTTCCGTGGGCACGGGGAGGCCTTGGATCTGGCCTCTGGTGAAGCCGCTGAATGAGGCGGGGAAACCACCTCCTGTGTGTCCTCCTCATTTTTTTCTGGAAAATGAAGGGCTTACAGTAAGTGAGGTTTATGGTCTCTATGGAGTTTAAAGGTGCTGCTGACTTCTGGTCACAGGCCATGGTTTTTCACAGGGAAAACATAAAGGGTAAAGCTGTGGCTACGTCTGATTCAGGGTGAGAAGGCCATTTGGGGGCTGGGTTGTAGTAAGTATTTGTTGCTTCGGACTCTCTGTTATCCACTGGCTTTTTTTTTTTATTTTTGTGGACCGTTTTCTCCCCTCTCTTGGACCATGTGGTTCCAAGGAAACTGATTTCAACACCTCTTTTTCCACCCCCACCACTGGGAAGGCTTGGTCAATAATACTCCATTCTGGGACATCTGTAAGAACTTCTATGAAAGACAGTTCATTTTCCCTGCTAGGTGGTGACAGTTAAATAGCTCAGGTTGCTGCAAAGGGTCTTTGCAAAGGCAAATCTCACTGGAGAAGAAGGCCAATGTGGAGGAAGATAAGGGGTAGGGGTGGTGCGGTGAGAGACAGAGAGACAAAGGCAACAAACCGTTGAGATGACTGGTGTACTAAGAGCCTGCTCTCCCCGAAACGAGGACTACCCTAGACCCTTGAGTTACAGAAGCCATTTCATTTCCTCTTTTCCCTTCAGCCAGTGTGAGCTGAGGTGCCACTAGATGCTGCGTGGAAGGCTGACCCACCTCTGTGTTGTTTCCATACCACCACACGTAAGTGAGGGTGCCCACTTGGCTGGGCCACAGCACTGCAGTTGCGTTGACCTCTTTGTTCTTCGTGGTGACAAAGGGAAGAGACAGGTGTACATGCTCCAGGGGACCTGAGGCACAAGAGAAAAGACGAGTCATGGAGAAGGAAGAACTTTCTTTGCTTCACCTTTCCCTGCTCTGAAGAGAATACGTATTAGTTCTGGAAGTCTCCAAAACGTGACAGTCCTATTCCCTGAGGAAAGTGCCAGGGGTTGCCCCTGCTTTGGAGAAAAATATATATCGTGACCCATTGTATCTCAATATTTTCCACTTACTGGTCTTTCTTCCAGGCCTAAAACCTGAGTTATGTATGTGTAAAACTTTAGAAATTTACAAGTAATGTATGAAGTCCTTAAAAGAAGAGCCATGATACGAGACTTCACAGGAAGATGCAAAGTCTTTCCAAGAGGTCATATCTGTGGCGGTAAACAAGGATGAAGGAAACCTCATGGAGTCCAGGTGGGTGGCAGGGGGAGCTGGTGGTGGTGACTTCACAAATCCCCAAACCATTTTAGATGTGATGATTCTTTACTCTTTGTTGGATTTTAAAGATCTGTGTATGTGTAGACACGTGTGTGTATGTGTGTGTGTGTGTGTGTGTGTGTGTGTGTGTGTGTGTGTGTGTGTCGCTGCCCGAGCATATGTAACACCACCTGTTTGGTGTTAAGGTCAGCTTGTCTAGGACAAAGCGTGCATGACCAGGTAGAGACAGCCCTGTGGTTCTCAGGTTCTCAGGATGTGCTCAACTGAAGAAAAAAAAGGGGGGGACGATTCTAACTACGGAGGCCCGCTAGATGGACAATATCATCCACATCCTGACCTTCAACTAATAAAGTTCATGCTTAGAACTCAAAAATCACCGACTTGACTCTGGACTCCATTAGGAGCCAAATGTTCCTAAGAAATTCATCATTTCCTACACGACCCCCACCCCTTCTGTAATCTCCATATCTTAATGAAAAAAAAAAAAAAACCCAACCAAACCAATGTATATCCAGGGCACCAACCCAGAAGCATAAAGTCAATGTAGATTCCTTATTCCTTGCCACTCATTCTATGTTAGAAACCATGGATCGGGTTTCATAAATACCTTTCAGTTAGAGTTCCTCTCACCATCCCCAGTCCTTCCCTGGCTCATACACCTGGACTGTCACGCTCCGTACAGATCTTCTGGCTTCCAACCTGCTCCCATGCTAATCCACCCTCCCGCTCTGTGTGTTCACTGCCTGCCTGCCTCAGTAATAGACAAGCTGCACCGAGTGCCACGGTGCCCAGAACAAAACATATGCTCCAGGGTGAAGGTAGAGCAAGTGTAAAGATCCTGAGGAAGAACTGGATCTCCATGTTTGTGGAATAGCAAGAAAGTTCAAGTGGCTGCAGTGAGAGGTGGAGGGAAAGAGTGGAAGCCATTGAGACCTAAGAGGTATTTGTACATACAGCATGTCAGTCCGTGGGCTCTGAACTATGCATATGTGGGTTGTATGAGTTCATTCTTGCATGTATACAATTTATATGTTCATACAATGTATGGCAATGACTACGTACCTCTCACCCTACAAACTGTTGAGAGTGATTTTTCTAGAAACCCAAGTTGATCTTGCTTACTCACTTGTTCAAAACTAAATTTCGCACTCCCTAATTATAATGATGATGGTAGTTAAGACCTATTGATCTAACATTTGTGAGACAGAGAACACAGGCTGCAAACTTTTGGAAGGTAAGAGTCTTTCATATTTACCTTTATACATAAAGGCTAGCATAGTTCCTGAGATGTAGCAGATAATCGAGTGTTTTGCTGGGTAAATAAACAGACAATGCAATTTCTTGTTTCTGCTTTTGTCTATGCTTCTCTCTCTTTATAGAATTAGAGTCTCGGTGACCAGAATACAGGCAAGAATTGATTTCCTGGTTTATAAGCCATATGATAAGAAGTAGTCGTTCATAAGTCAGAACGGTTCAATACAATAATAAAAGGGCAGCATTCACTGAGTGATAACCATGTGCTACGTATTCTGCTAATGACCCTTTTGAGTCTCATTTGCTCCTCTCCACAGCCTTATGGAGTAGGCGATACTATCAGGTCTGCTTAGAGATGAACCAACAGAGGAAAGTGACTTTCCCAAGGTCACGCAGCTAGGAAACATCCACTCTGGGGTGTGAACCAAAGAAGTTTGATTTTAGAGCTCGTGCTCTAGCCAGCTGACAAATGCTCAAAAGACCTTTCCCTTTTTAACAAATTAGCTATTAAGAGTCAGCATCCACTGATTACTTAAATACATTCCAGGCACTGGCAAATGCACTTTATACATGTTCTCATTTCTTACACAGCTCTTGCTGTTTTGCTCCAGCAGGCTAGGCCCTGTTCTGCCCTGAGGCCTTGGCTTAGACACCCCTCTCAAGGCACCTGCCAGTCTTCAAGTCTCGGTTCCAGGAACCACTCTTCTGGAATGCTCTTCCTGACTCCCCTGATCTGAGTTAAATGACTCAGCTAGAGGACAAGGACTAGATGAGCTTTGTTAGACATGCCAGTTCCATTCTAACGGGGTTCATTGTCTTTGTCTCTGTCACATATGAGTACTTAATATATTTTTATTTTTTTTAATGTTTATTTATTTTTGAGACAGAGAGAGACAGAGCATGAATGGGGGAGGGTCAGAGACAGAGGGAGACACAGAATCCGACACAGGCTCCAGGCTCTGAGCTGTCAGCACAGAGCCCAACGCGGGGCTTGAACTCACTGACCGCGAGATCATGACCTGAGCCGAAGTCGGCCACTCAACCGACTGAGCCACCCAGGTGCCCCATTAATATATTTTTAAAGTCAGAATATCAAAGTGAGGATGGTGCCTGTGTCCTCTTAATGGCAACAGTTGAATCTTCTTAGTGAAAAATGGTCACTAATTCATTCAATAGTTTTAGAGTGCTGCCATATGTCAGACATTATTCTAGGTGCTGGGGACACCTGGTACTTGCTGGGGCTTATGTATTATTGAGGGAGGCAGGCACTGAACACACAAAGCAGGGGTACGTGATAGAGTGCTAGTTTTGTGTCTCAGAAGAAATGACACTGGAGCAGTGACCTGAATAAAGTGAAGGCGTGCACTATTTGTGATGCATCGGGGTGAGGGTTGAGCAAGTGCAAAAATCTTGAGGAGGAAGTTTGCTCGCCATGTTTAGGGACTAGCAAGAAAGTCCAACTGGCTGCAGGGGAGAAATGGAGGGAAAGAGTGGAAGCCAAGGAGACCTAGGATCCAGGACGCATAGCATGTTGGCTTGTAGGCCATGAAGTACGCATATGTTTGCATGGGTTCATTCAAATGTGTGCAATTTACCTTTCATATTCCCACCTTGTCCTCTTGTATTCATTTACTTTTTGTGCATTTGACATACCTAGTTTCTGCTGCCCCAAACCTAGCTTTTAAGCATCTCTTCTATGTACAGAGGGTGCAGTCTGAGCTAGGGGAGCCGTGGAAGCGAAACTCCAGTCCCTGGAGGCCCCCAGCTGGCTGGCTGCGCTCAATCCAGAGCTGAACAAGCTGGCAGAGGCAGCTCCATGACAAACGTGCCTGTGGTGCCAAAGAAGGGCGGCAGGTGGCGCTGCATCACTCCATATGAATCTTTGCTGCAAGGTGGTTGAGGGAAATGGGAAATTACTTGCGTGACTCGGGTTTCCCTTCTCT
Source organism: Panthera leo (assembly GCF_018350215.1). Lineage (NCBI taxonomy): Eukaryota > Metazoa > Chordata > Mammalia > Carnivora > Felidae > Panthera > Panthera leo. The sequence continues at coordinate 64,130,133 of NC_056689.1, forward strand.
TTTCTTGTTTAGTCCTAATGTGCTGCAGGAAGCAGCTGACGCCTGTGAAGCTGGACATCGTGCAAGCGCGCGCGCGTGTGTGTGTGTGTGTACACGTGCAATCACACACACAATGATCGTTTGGGACTGACTCTACCATTTGTCCTGGAGACCTCTGACTGTAGAATTGAATATTGTGTATGCATTACATTGATGTTTGTCTGAAATGTAAAAAATGCTCTAGGAGAAACTAAAGTAGTTCAAAGTATAAAGATGAAATCCTAAAACAGAGTCCCTTAAACTGCAATGTGCATACGGATTATACTAATCTGTTCAAGGCAGATTATGGGCACGTTTCTAGAAATTCCAATACAGCAGGTCTGGAATGAACACTGCATTATTATCATGCAGTTCTGGGGTGGGTGACTCATTCAACCACGCTTTACAAAACTCAAGTCTAACATTTGCTGGCCAAGATAACAATCATGTGAAAAGTTGCAAAACTACATAGGTTTTCAACAAGCTGATCACTTCACCCTAAGGTAAGAGCAGAAAGGCATCTGTAAATGGTACCTATGTTAGGAGGTAATTGCAGAGAGATCTAGAAAGGACTACAAAATCTAGCTCAACTACTTATTTTTAACCTTTCATTCTGCTAATCTGCACAGTATTCGGTGGCTTTTTTCTTGCAAGTCCGGCTGAGATGGGGCAGCTTTCTGACCAGAAATGTGCATGTCCTCTAAATTCTACCCGCTCCCACCAGCTGAGGCCAACACTGGCTGCACCACCACATGTCCCGTTAGTTTGCAAACTAGCAGAGCACAGTAAATACTATCCCCAAGAACTTTCTGTCAGGCTACCACAGATTACCCAACCTCCCAGTGGGAATGGCTCACCCACTCCTGGAAACTTTACAGCAGGCACATCCTCTCCACTTGTTTCTGATGACTTCTGCAAACCCGTATTAAAAACTAAAACAAGAACAAAACCAAAACTCTCTGATTTGGACTCAAATCACCTTTCCGACTTGGAGGGTAGAGAGAATCTTTCTTCAAGACAGGAAATGGGGGAGAATTCTGGGCAAAGGGGTGGGTGTTAGTGAGAGAAGCGGAGGGTAGGCTTGGCGAACTGACCTAACGGTTGCTGCTCAGAACCCACTAAGTAGAAACGCACGTGCTACTTTGTGATGATGGGAAATCAAGCTTTGCTAGTTGACAGGTCACAGCATATTTTGCTTGAAAGAACCTTTGAGAAACAAGATGTGCCTTCCTCACATGACAGCAGAAAATCTAGGCTCAGAGAAATGGAGTGACTTGGCCAGGAGTTTGGGCCAACTCCCAACTCAGTCCAGTGTTTGGGTTTCGTTTTTTTCTACAAAGACCACCCCCAGCCCTGCCCCCATACCCTGGTACTGTGGCCCAAAATGGCCAAGAGACCCTTCAGGTTTGAGATTTGGGGGAATGTTAATCAATTACGGTCTTGTTCTGACTTCGTCTTAGTATACAATGGTGTCAAAGCACTTCTCCCATCTTCGTTTGCTCCATCTTCAAGAAAGGGCCGATGTTGCCTGTCATGGTACAAGTGTCAGGAGAAGCAAAGGAGGGCATGTGCCTTTGCACGGTGACATGAACTTTAGGAGAGAAGTGGGGACGTGAGCAAATATGTCAGACCTGCCGAAACTGCTTATGACGGGGGTTTTAGATGTATGTGAGTTAAAGAAAGTTTAGAAAAAAATCCTGCTTTGATGCAGTTAGGAAAAAAGAGTTCATTCTTATCCCCAAGGCCAGGCTTAGAAAGGGTTCCATTACATGAAGTATGCTTATCCAACCACTTAACCCAAGATAAGCCTAACAAAATTGCAATCAGAACACAAAACTTTCCAGGGGTGCCTGGGTGGCTCAGTCAGTTAAGCATCTGACTTCAGCTCAGGTCATGGTCTTGTGATTTGTGAATTCGAGCCCTGCATGGGGCTCTGTGCTGACAGCTCAGAGCCTGGAGCCTGCTTCATTCTGTGTCTCCTTCTCTCTCTGTCCTGCCCCAACTTGTGCTCTGTCTCTCTCTATCAAAAATAAATAAAGGTAAAAAACAAAAAATTAAAAAAAAAGGAAGAACACAAAATTTTCCATTACTAACCATCTGCCATTAAGGTGAAAGTCAAAGTACTGAGCCACTCACTCAACTAGGCTAATGAGAAAAAAAAAAAGCCACTGAAAAAAGCAGTACATTTCTTCTAGAAGCCATGGCTTCAGCAACCTTTAATCTCTGTGCTGTTTTCCTTCCCAGGGTTGAGTAAGGTTGGGAGAAAACCAGGTTAGGGAGCTAGCTCTCAGAGGATCTGATCACGTTTAAGGGGTGAGGAAGAATCCACAGGGTGACCAAGACACCAAGGTGTGGATGATCTATGGGAGAGCCTGAGAAACTGCGACACAAAGCTAATGCTGAACTTGAACTCGGTATTTACACATGGTTAGCATGTGGTAGATGTTTCATACACAGGTGAGATATGGAATAAAATCACTGTAATTCTTCAGGAGAGCCTGAATGGCTGTAAGGATAAAATCCCCCTTACAGAATAAGCCATGGAAAAACGACAGGTTGCTAGGTAGGTGGCCATTCTCAGCAAATGTACCAGCATTTGTGTGGCAAGTTAGTTTTGCTACTAATAACCAATGTTGGTGAGGTACTTCTGAGAGATTTTCTGATTATTCCTTAGTAAGAAAGATTACTTCTTAGCAAGAGGCAACTCCAGAAAGTCCATACAGGACAGCCTGGGGTGGGACAGTCATGGAGTCAGCAGGAAGGGAGCCTATGGAAGGCACCTTGAACCTATGTAGTGGTACAGCAAGGAGTTCATGTTCCTTCGGGACAATCTGTGAAGGAGAGGAGGGGATAAGGGTTGGTGGAGACAAGCTGCATCACTGACAAGACTGACCTCAGTGATCAAGAGCTGGCACTCCAGAGTCTGGCAGACCTGAGTCTGCAGCCTGGCTTTGCCAGATAGTAGGTCTACAAATGCATTATTCAAATTCCCTGACACCCACAGCTCTTTGTAAGTAGGGTTTCTAATAGTGCCTACTTCCTCAGGTCATTTTGAGACGTGAGATCATACATGCAAAGAGCTTGCTTAGCCCAAAAGTGGTCACATAGTAATTGCTTCATAAACTTCAGCTGAAAAGAGGCAGGAGGAGTGGGCACACTGGGAATCTTGTACAACTTTGCTTCAACCCAAAGGAGGGAGGATGCGTTTCTTCAAAGCCTTTTTGTCATGAGTGTACAGGAGAGAAAGATCAAGAATTATTGGTACTGCTGAAATCCTCAGTAATTAACAATCACTTGGGGAATCCCTGGATACTCTTGTCCTCCCACTAGACCAAAGAAGCTTAAGAAAAAAAGATTCGAGTTGGTATGTCCTATACTCAGTTTAGTTTCATGGGCAAGGGGCAGGTGGGAGGCATGGGATACTGCCTGGCCTTAATATTCTTCACTTAGAATTTGGAATTAGTTTGGACCAGGCTGTCCATAAAAGGAGCTTTCATTTTAGGAGGCCAGTGCCTTCTCCATCAGGCCACTGGGGCTTCACATAGCTACTTTCATTCTAAAGCAAAGCATTCTGTAGCAATCTAAAGATGTCCTAAGCCTGTTTGGGGATGCCCCCACGCCTGCCACAAGGGGCCTTCACGGCTCACGTTTGTACTACACGCAGCTTAGCAGCAGTCATGGTGTCGTCAGACTTAACACATCTTTAGATTCCTCCGTGGGGCAAGCGCTTCGACACCTCTTGGAACTGCTTCTTAATGCAGCTTCCACAACACTGTTTACACTCTTTCCCTCTCTTGACACCAACTTCTCTCTAGCACCGAATCATCACGGATAAAAGCCCAGGAAACACACTTTCAAAACAGGAGCACGAGTCTAAAAGAGTTATCAACAGTGAGGTGTATCATGGGAAGAGAAGAATAATGAGATGGGGAGAAATTCCATCACTAGTGCTAATTCTCAATGCAGTAGACTGAGCCATACATGGGAGTTGTTTTCAAACGTTTCTCGCTTAAAAAAAAAAAAAAAAAAAAAAGACAAATCCATATTCAGTCACATAGCTCAGCAAATTGCTTAGGCCCAGCCGTAGACACAGGTGTTTGATCTCAGAAGCATCTGGAAGACGCACAGGAAGTACCATGAGACCAATTTCGGGCAACGCAAATTCTAGGATTCTTCAAACTCTGTCCCCTGTTTTTATTTTCTCCCCATTTGGCTCTCTTATTCTCCTCTCCCCTTCTACTCAAAGATAACTTGTGAGCTGCTTCTAGATACGACATTTGGGGTTATATGTTAAAAGGACACAGCATTTAAAATATGTCATAAACCAACAACAGTAATAACATACAAGTTACATGTAAGTACAGGACGGCGCTGTCCGACCCCAGACCGTTGTCCACCTGCACCGTCACTCGGAAAATGCCCACGTTGTGATAGACATGTTTGATGCCATCTTCCATGGAGCTGAGGTTGACGTAAGACACTGCCACGCCATCACCAAAGTCCACTTGGATGAGTGTCCTCTGGACGTCACCCTGAAAAACAGCCCAACATCAGGAAAGGGGAGTTGGTGCTTGCTGCCTCCGCTCTAGGGGCTTCTCCTGGTTCCTGGCTCCGGGAAAATGGCATACTCTGGCTCCCTCCTACAGCTGGGAGCATCTGTCTGTGTTTGACAGAATCCCTGTGACATTCCCTAGCAGACAGGAGCTACCGACCAAGATGGACGGTCTCCAAATCTGAAGGGCACTGATGACCGAAAGTTTCAAGGTTTGGAAAAATTCAGTGTTCGTTAATCAGCTCTAATTTGATATTCAATTTCTCAGAGGGATTTGTTTATGCTCTTAGCATCCACGTGAATAAAAGGTATACGCACGCAGCTTTAAAAATTCAGCCTACCCCACATGGTCACAGACCTCTCCCATGTGTTCGGAACACCTGGGCCCCTTATTTCTGGTTCCCTAACCATATAAGGAGAAGCATAAAAGACATCTTGCCTCACACCTGATATGACATTGGACTCAGCCCTGTTATTAAGATAATAAAGGTTAATGCTTTCATACTTCAGCATTTTGTGCTATCAGAATGATAACATTTTATTCTTCACAGAATCTTAGTTGGGAGAGAAAAAAACAGGCCAATATTTGTCCATTTTACAGGTGGGGAAGCTGAACGTTTTAATTATCTGTTCAAGGTTAACATGGCTAATTAGCAGCAGACCTGGATTTGAGCCCATCTCCCTGGATTTGCAGCTCATTCATTACAGGCGGGTAGAGCACTGATGGCTCCCTGTGCTTGGATCCCAGTGTGCCAGTAACAGGCTGCATGACTTTATGCATTCAGCCTCCTTGGGTCTCCATTACCTCATCTATGAAATGGGCATAAGAATACCTTACTTTCTTAACTTGAAAGGTTGTTCTAAGACATGTGAGTTAGTCATCTGTAAAACTCTGCTTCAAAATAAATTACTGTCAAAACAACACAGCTGTGAAGGACCTGCCATAACCCTTTTTACAGCTGGATTGGAATCCTACCATTCTAATATTCCCACCAGTAGGCCAGGAGAGGGAGGATCAGGTCTGCTTTATGAAATCCAGGACCTGTAAGAAAATTGCCTTTTGGAATAACAGCAGAGATTATTTAGGAACAAAGTTGCTTAGACCTTAACCACAAAAAACAGCTTCCTTCCCATGCAGCCCATCTTTTACCAAGTTTCAAGTTTTCTGTTTGTTTTCTTAGCTTTTCCCATTTTAACTGGGAGAAAAAAAACCTAAAAGCAAGCAAACAAACACCTTTTAAATAAAAAAATTTTTTTTCGATTAAGTAAGGTTCATCTGGTATCATATTTTTTTGAAAAGGCCAAGTTTAAAATGCTGACATTTAAAAGGCTAATTCACAAGGAAAGGAAAAGCCGTTCAAATCCTATGAATCTCCATGACCTACTGTTCTGTTCTATGCCCAGCCAAGCACTGTGTGGGGGGCACACTAGCTAACTCTCAGTAGGGCATGGGCAAGAACTCTCCCCTAGGGTGGGAGAAAGAAACCCCATTCAGAACTACGAGACAGATGAGCCACAAGCCCAGACATGGTGCAGTTACCTGAATTCCCTTCACTAATAAATATAAACGTCAACCATTCTTGCTGACTTGTCCTTCATTTGCACAAATCAGACTGATCAATTTCTCATGCTGTTTCTGCTCATTTCTCTCATGTTTTCTGGATTTTCAACAGAGTTGCTGCCAGACAACCATAGGTATGGGCACAGAAGAAGAAACCACCTTAAGATCTCACATCATTTGGGACAAGTGTCCCGGGAATGATCAGGAATAGCTAGGGTTAACTGGGTTAACCGAGGAACAAGACAGGAAATATAATTTCTGAGAGGGCGAGAGGGAGCTAGCAGGAGAGCTCAAGCAAACTAGTGCGCAGGCACTTGAGTAGGAGGGAGGGGCAGGAAGGGAGAAAAGGAGAGACTGAGAGGGACAGTGAGTGAGGGGGAGAGAGAGGGGAAGGGGTGAGAGGGAGGGAGGGAAGGAGGGAGCCAGGGAGGGAGGGAGGGAGTGAGTTTGAAACAGAGACTGAGAAAGAAAGAGAAGTTTAGGAGCACCTGGGTGGCCAATTAAGCATCAGACTTTTTTTTTTGTTTTTTAATGTTTATTTATTTTTGAGAGAGAGAGTGAGACAGAGTGTGAGCAGGGGAGGGCCAGAGAGAGAGGGAGACACAGAATCTGAAGCAGGGTTCAGGCTCTGAGCTGTCAGCACAGAGCCCAATATGGGGCCTGAACTCCAGAGCTGCGAGATCATGACCTGAGCTGAAGTCGGACACTTAACCCACTGAGCCAGTCAGGCGCCCCAAGTGTCCAACTCTTGACATCAGCTTAGGTCATGATCTTGCGATCAGGAGATCGGCCCCCCATGTGGGAGCATGGAGCCTGCTTAGGTTTTTCTTTCCCTCCCTCCCTCCCTGCCCCTCCCCCACTCACAAGCTCTCTCTCTCTCTCTCTCTCTCTCAAATAAACATTTAAAAAATGTTAAAAAAAAAAAAAAGAAAGTGAGCTGAAGGGTTGGTTCTTTGTGGAGACAGAATGGACATCAGGTAACAGTCACCATTTGCAAGAACACAGAGGGGAGATTCACAGCTCAGCTGATTCTACCTTAGCCCCCACGCAACTGGGAAAAGTACAACCTTGGCTGCCCCTGCTGGAGTCCACCTGCCTTGCCCTTCCTGTCTGGTATTCACTGCTCTGCTTTTGTGGGCCTGGATTTAAACCTCTTTCAGCACTTAAAACTCTTCCCAAGTTCTGTCTGGATGACTACTGTCTGTCATGTTAGCCTTCTGGCCTGACAGCATTCTTAATTATCCAGTCACGACAATGCTCCCCATGCATTTAATAGACGAAAGAAGAGAGCCACGGTGTTGGGTCTAATGTATCAGCAGGGCTGACTTCACAGGGGAATCATGCTTTTAGGGTATTAGGTCAGGTATTAGGAAGATCTTTCTCTCTCTCTCTCCCTCCCGCCCTCTGACACGAGTGCAGGCCCCCGGGGTTGGTACTCTCCACCGGGAAGCAAGAACTCTGAGGGGCCAAGGTAGCAGATTTTATTCCTGCTGTTGCAGCTTTGCCCACTCAAACGTATCAAACCAGATGCCACACTTTTGCCCTCAGAGGCTCTCAGGTGCTTCCCAAGCCTAACACAGCTGTACCTGCTTCTCTTTGGGGCTCATCAGTCATCAGCCTCTGACTTCCTTGGGCTGAAATTACCATCTGAGACAGAGCTGCCAAGTCGTTTCAGAGAATGAGAAACAGGGCAAGGGCAAGAGAGCCTAAGTCCTTGATCACCATTTGATTAGGCATACTCCCCTACTTTGACTGGCTTTCTGGTCATTCATTCAACCAACCAATGAACCAACCAACCAACCAACAAACCAACTAACCAACCAAACAACCAACCAACCAATTGGCGGATGCTTACTGAATGTCTATCTTGTGTCAGGCATGAAATGGGAAAATGATGGTAAGTAAGTTACAACAAACCAAGCAGAACAGATGTGGCCTATTGTTTCAGTGAGACAGATTAAATAATCAAACATAAGTAAAAAGTTATTACAGGGAATGACATCGTGTTGCAAGTTGTACAGTCGGGAGAGGTGGAGAGCTAAAGCAAAGGACACCAGTGACTGACATGGAGGTGAGGAGTCCAGGCAAGGGTGACAGAGGGAACCAGATGTGCAAACGCCCTGCAGCAGAAGGGGGGTGGTATAATCAAAGGAAGTTAAAGACACAGGAGGGACACATTATTAAATCAGACTGAAGGGGAGAAAAATTACATTTGGGAACTTGGGGCCTAGTTTCTGCTTTTTACTTTGTTCCTAAGAGCAATGGGAAGCCATTAAAGTGAGGTTTAGTGGAAGACGGCATGATGATGGTTTTAATTCAAAAAGATCACTCTGGTTACAATATGGAGGGTGAATTGGAAGGAGGCCCAGGTATTCTGGGAAGCTAATTAGGGGGTAGCTCAGGGTAGATGATGGGAGATCGAGATATGAGTTGCAACAGGAAATTACATGTACCTTTCTGTCAAAATTAACTCCCATCATTTATTGGTTTTGAAAGCAGTGAATCTCAGATTTTGCTATCAGCATCTCTTGTAGAAATTAAAAGAAAAAAATGCTGATGCCCAGTTACCACTCAAGACCCCTCCCCTCTTGGCTCGGGGCCTCTGGGGAAGATGCTCAGTGCTGCTGGGGTCCGAGAAGGTCCAAAGAGGATGTTGGGCTGTGCCGAAGGTTGAGGCCCGTGGGATCGGATGGTTGAATAGTAGGTTTTCTTGTCATTTAATCCATCTGCAGATGAATACAGCACGGCACCAGCTGATGCTATTCTCCTTCCATCTTGGCATGGTGGCGAAGCCTTCCCAGGATGTTTTCGAGGTCTAAGTGTGAAAGGTGCACCAACAAGTCCAGGAATGAAAGAACCGCACTTGTTGTTCAGTGTCTGGTGCACAATTATGTGCAAAAATTCCACACTATCTGTGGCCAAGATAAGTTAACTTCTGGAGGAAAACGAGTTGCTGGCTAATCCATAAGTAGTTGGTATGAACTCCTCAGTGCTGAGAAGTGTCCTTACTGGCTGTGCCCTCAGTGCCTGATGCAGGGCCTGCAGATCATTCTTTTAATTCAACAAATTTGGACTATTGTCCATTTGTTTGTTCACTGGAGTGCTTCCTTATATATTATCTCGGTTGGCTGTCAGGAGTCCAGGGAGATAGCAAGGGAAGATGTTCTTTTGCTCTGCTACACCAGGAGGACTGGGGCACAGACGGGTTAAATAAGATGCCTGAAATCCCACAGCCAGTGAGACTTAAGGGTTTAAGATTATCTGTGGTTGAACTTTATCCACGCAGTTCAGTCCTTGGTGAACTTCCTTAATTGAAAGGTACTTGTAATAGTTTCCAGTGAGAGAGAAAGATGATAACAAAGGCAAGGCATCACTTTCTTTTCCTGTTAGACTCCATCCCTGGCTTTGGCTCCCCACCCCCCCTCACCCTGACAACAGCTTTGTTTAGAAGGGGAAATATGGATTGATGTGAACACCATACTACATTCTTATGTCTTCCTTCTGGTGAAGCAGTGTCACGTTGAAGCCATAAAGAGAATAGACAATATGGGGAACAAGAGGTACTCATAATTCAGCAGTCAGGAAAATGTGTGTATAATTGAGAGTTACTTCAATTCAATAAACCACAAATCATCATTCCTGAAATGGAACCTAGGCTGGCAAATATCTAGGCTACCAGATAACGTTTTTTAGACCTGCTGCCCTTTCGTCATGTGCCCTGATATAGATATAGGACTATTAGCTCAAAAGATGTGCCCAAGAAAAGCACAAAAGCCACATGAAATCCATATGGGGATTCTACAAGGGCATCACTGACTTCTGTAATAGAAAAACAAATATATCAAATGGGCACTAAGGAGCCGAGATTAACCTGAGGAATGGAAGGTGTATGAACCTATCAGTTCCTGCAACATGGCTTGAGAGGAAAATGGGAAAACAAATGCTATAGTAACTCAACACTGACAGCCTTGTCCCAAGATGAGATTCTAAGACACTGCTGAAGGCATTATAGACTCACTGAAGATAGAAACTGGGCTCATATGTCAGAGTCTGGCCCCTGCAAAGCTCCAGCTTGCCTCAGCCTTCACGAAAATTCAGTTTTGAAAGGGAGCTTAAAGTTCATGTGGCAAAAAGTACGATGCGGAGAATTGACTTGAGTATAACCCATTTTTGTCACAAACAGAAACACAACAGATAACAGTATACGTACTATATGTGTGTGTTCTTATGAGCATAAAGGTGATGGTAAATACAGTGCAGCCTGTTAACACTGATTCCATGGAGGGCAAAGAGATGTGAGGTGCAGACAGAGACCAGCACTTAGGATTAAAAGAGGGAGGGAGTAAATAAGAGAAAGTAAAGATTTCACCAAATTTCAAAGGCGGGGGGTGGAGTATGGTACGACACAAGAAATATCACAAAACACACCATTCTATTTCTACCATTAATGTAAATGTTTAAGTATTGACTAGGTATATGAGAAACAACCAGAAGGGGACACAGATTGATCATAGATTGATGATGGAGTACAGCCAACTTTGGTCTTAGATTTCTGTTCTTTCTAATGCTCTTTGGACGACAAAGTACAATCAAAAACTCATCAGGCAGCATTGAATGACAGAAACAAAAATAAGATATTTCAGCCCTTTCTAAGACTAAAAATATTTAACAGAGTGGGGAGCACAAAGTAAAAGTAACCCACCTGTGCGTTGCATAGCCTACTCCCGGTAGGTTTAGTCAGACTCAGGTTAACAGAGTCTCAACAAGAAACAGGAAAAGAGATCACTATGGTACACTGAGCCCTGACTATCAAACAGGAGGTTTCTTCAGCTGGTGGAAATAAGTTCATGGGAGCAGTGCTATACACCTTGTGCTTATTCAGTAAGAGTGAGCTCTGGCAGGTGACTTCTTATATAAAATATGCGAGTAAGACTATTCTAGAACATCTCCTGGTAGTCGCTAAGAGAAAAGACAGCATTTCTTGAAAGTTCACTGTGGCAGAAATAATAACTGCTCTCTGTATAGTATCTCATTTAATCTTCAACCCCAAAAGACTGTTAAGATTTGCCTTGAGTCCCAAGACTAGTTTGAACCAAACTCTCTCTTAACTCCAAGTTCAGCACTCCTACTACTGGTTCACAACTGAAACTATTTTATTGTGCTCATTCCCAGTGGGTGCTCTTGAAGAAAGGATTCACTCATATGTGAAACCAGAAAGCTTTTGTAAGTTCCAGTAGCTAAAACCCTCTAACGGAATGCCAACATGGATCAAATTGTTCATTAAATAGCAATGTAAGAGGAGCTCAGTATGATATTCCAGGTTCTGTAAAATACCACGGAAGCTGCAGAACTTCTTTGTGAACACCCTGCTGATGTGAGTGCTCAACAGAGTGAGAAGAACTCTAAACAAGAATCAACTGACATGACTGTGTTGAGCCTGCCCTTTTATAATGGTAAACTGAGTCCTTCCAGCACAGGATAACACTAGTCTATAAGAAAAGACAGTTGCAAATGCCCTATCTGCTGTTCCTAAGCAAGTCTTGGTTCTCTCTGGTATCCTTTTCAAGAGCTGCTAGCATTGCTGAAAGCTGAGACTGCCTCACTAGATCTGCTGGGAAAGTGTTTCCTGAAAATGTGGTTCAATTCATGCTCTCTGGGTTTCTCTTCAGCTTAAAAACTGAGCTCTGGACACAATCTCAAGATACTTACATAGTGGCATGATTGCATAATTATAGAGTCAGCTCCTCCCCTTATCTACTCAGAGATGGTTTTCTCTGGCACAGGTGCCTCCCCAAATATGCAGACCCCCACACCTCTTGCAAGAAAAGGTAGCAGCAGTAAACTTGTACACTCTGACCCGGAGGGAGAATATTCACACAAGGGAGGAGGGCAGTGCATATGGGGTTTTACATTTCACCGGAGAACTCAGGTCCAACAAGGTCAGTGATGCCAGAAGACCAGACTATGGATCCACCAAATCATTTGACTGGATACATATTTCACTTTCCCTAGGATGAAATACAGATGGTTGGGCCCTTCACTGAGGACTCTAATCCTTGGGATTTGCCTATCTAAGTATCCAAACACTTCTGGATCTAATGCTCAGACCAAGAATTTCCAACTGGAACATTACAAAATGGTTTAATCCTTCATTTCCAAATGAGCCATAGCACCATGTGTTTGAAACGAACAGCAAATTTCCACATTCTCTTTTTATGTCTTTTGTACTTGGTGTCTGGCTTAGAATGGAACAGAATACCATAAGGCAGGAAGGACATTTGGCTTGTGTAAGCAGATCAATAACTATAAGCCGAGGTCTGCTTACGGCATCTAGACACTGTGGTAGATAGAGCTCATACTTGTGACCCATTATGTTTTAAAAACACTTTTTAGGTAATATAGGACATCAGTACACTGTTACCACTACATGGTGGCTTTAGGAATCCCCACAGCAAGCTTTGGTAGGAAAACTAGGGTGCCACCAAATGACAAAAATCATGTAAATATTTTTAAATAATTTTAAAAAATCAGTCTAAAGCATTCAGGTATGGAATAAGAGCAAAATGGTGCTTAAAAAAAGGAGTAGGGAGATTCCTTTAGGAATAAACTTATGCAATGAATTTTTCCTACATATTTTTATGTAGTAAAATATATAATAGAAATATGTTAGGTTTGGGGCGCCTGGGTGGCTCAATCTTTTAAGCATCCGACTCTTGATTTCAGCTCAGGACATGATCTCATAGTTCATGAGATCGTTCCCCGTATCAGGCTCTGTGCTAACACTGCGGAGCCTGCTTGGGATTCTCTCTGTCCTCTCTCTGCCCCTCCCTTGTATGTGCGCTCTCTCTCTCTCTCTCTCTCTCTCTCAAAATGAAAAAAACTAAGAAAATACTTTATAGAAATATGTTAGCTTAATTAGAAGAAAGAAGAAAAAAAAGAGAGAAAGTCATGGAAAATTCATAAAGAAAATGTAGGAAACACATCAAATGAGGAAAAAGAAAATTCAAATTGCTCATAATTGTATCACCCAGAGATGACATTGTTAGATTGGTGAATGTTATAGTAACCAATGAGAAGCACTTGAACATGTGCAAACGTGTAGACACACACACACACAATCCTGGAATCATTATACTGTTTTATGTTATGCTTTCAAAATTTCTAAATAGCGTTCAAAACTTTTATATCTAGCATCACTTGCTAGACTTAACCAAAGTCATAAGATCTTATCTCTGAAATGGATATATGATTTCTTGCCCCAGATGCTTATTTCCTCACTTTTCCAAATTATTAGGTTCTTGAGAGATCTAAGTGACTTTATAGAGGTCTACGGAGTACTGTATGAAGAAGAAGTGCCCTACAGAGTCATCTTGGGAGTTGGAAGACTCTGGTTATATGCCCTTTGAAATGCAATTTACGTTTGAACCTCAATTTCTTTACTTATAAAAATAGGCATAATGACCATGAGCCAAATCATCAAATTTAGGGTAGGTGACCTGCTATTTTTCATAATTGTATTATTCTTGTTATGGGCATTAGTGAAGATCCACTCATATTCCAACACCCCTTCAGGCTGCTAAAATGATCTCAGCTCTTAGGCGAAGATGCATAGTTCATTCAAGTGCTACTGGTCACAAGGTGGAGACTGTCCACGGACACAAATGGTGGATCACACTAGGGGCGCCTGGGTGGCTCAGCCGGTTGAGCGTCCGACTTCGGCTCAGGTCATGATCTCACAGTTTGTGGGTTCGGGCCACACACAGGGGTCTGTGCTGAGAGCTCAGAGCCTGGAGCCTTCTTCCGATTCTGTCTCCCTCTCTCTCTGTCCCTCCCCCACACGTGCTCTGTCTCTCCGTGACTCTTAAAAATAAAGAACACTAATAGAAAAAATTAAAATTAAAAAAAAAATGGTGGATTACACTAAGGAAGGAGCTGATAAGACAAAGTCACGGAATAATAAATGACAAAGTGCAAAGCCAGAAACCTGAGGAAGCTGCACACTTGGGCAAACCTTGCATGGTTGGGTGAAGTTCTCCTTCAGGGGTAGTGGCCAGCCGTGTGAATGAAATGGGGCACTGGTGTTGTAGGGCCTAAAGCAGACAGGCTGAGAGACTGAAACTCTCGGTAATGAGCCAGGTGTCACTCTTTGCTTGTCAAGGCAAAGTGCTTTGCAAACACTGATTCCCTGAAACCCTAAAGAATAGCAACACCCCAATGTATGTGGACCAGTATTGAGGGAAGGAAAAGTGGAGCCTTAGAAAGAGCTGCTAAAAGGGGCACCTGGGTGGCTCAGTCGGTTAAGCATCCGACTTCGGCTCCGGTCATGGTTTGCGGGTTTGATTCCCGCGTCGGGCTCTGTGCTGATGGCCCAGAGCCTGGAGCCTGCTTCAGACTGTGTGTGTGTGTGTGTCTCTCTCTCTGCCCCTCCCCCAATCACGCTCTCTCTCTCTCTCTCTCTCTCTCTCTCTCTCACTCAAAAATAAACATTAAAAAAAAGAGCTGGTAACCAAGCCAACCTGAACTTCAGATGCTAGGCCTCTGGCTAGAGACAACCTATATTGCCCGCCTCATTTCCCTCTTTCTTTTTTAACTTGAAGCAGCAAGGGAGAAGAAATCAAGTGGCTCAGTTACCTTGCTAGAGTCAAAGAGAATAAAGCTGAATAGAGTATGGGATAATACATGAGAAAGCCTCTTAAGTCCCCACAGCTCATTGAAATCAGCTCCTGTTCCTTTGTGTGAAAGGAGAAAACAGCCGAGGCTTCTGAGTCCGCCCCGGGCTGGCTTAGACACTGATACCTGTCTAGACTGAACACTGCCTACTAACTCTTTGTGCCACTTCTAAAGGCCCCAATTTTCCCCCAGATGAAAAAGTAGGTCAAATTCCTTTACGACTTCAACAAATGAGGTTCTCACAGAAAATTTTATCAAGAGTCATGTTCTCTATCATCCGACGGCTGGGAGCATCCTGCAATATTTATGAAGTGTTATTACACTGTGGTTACTTTTATGCTGCCATAAGTCTTTCAATGTATGTGAAATTACAGATCATTGAAATCCATTTAATGAGGACACAGCCTTCATGTTTTGAAGTTAGGTCTCACCGAAGAAGTTATAATCATGAATTTTCCTTATTAAGTTCCAGTCTTTGTATGTAAATTGAAGTATTAAGACAATGAGATACAGATCAAAGTTTTAATTTTAGTCCCTTGCCTCAGATTTAATTTAAAAGTCTTAAATTATGCAGCGAATTGCATCTCCTTATTCTTACAGCTGTTTAAAACAGATTTAATTATCTTCTGTAACAGACAGACACCATTTCTGCCTACAGTCTTCTCCAATGAATGCCTTCCAAATGGGTTTTGTTGAGTTCTTAAGACTGATTAGGCTCTCTGCCATCCATCCTATGCCTTCAGGTTCTTGCATTGGATTTCTCCAGGAAGCCGAGTTATCGCACTGAGAAGTCTATAGGCTCATTAGGTGCTCATTAGTGGTCCAGAGAACATCCATCTTAAACAAGTCTCCAGACAGAGGGATGCCACCTGTCATTGGATACCTGGATCTCAGGGCAAAACACCTTTGATAGGCTCCCTTAAATTCTGGTGTGGTTGGAAAATGTTTGGCTAGTCAGATATAACTTTATGGACAGTTTCTCTCCCCTTTTGGTTGGTCTCTGGATTAACTATTCTTTGTCCCCAAGGAAACAGTGATGCATAAATGCAGAGTGTATATGTATATGTGTTCTTTAAAATTTGTTTTTAACATTTATTCATTTTTGAGAGTGAGAGAGACAGAGCATGAGCGGGCAAGAGGCAGAGGGAGTGGGAGACACAGAATCCGAAGCAGGCTCTAGGCTCCGAGCTGCCAGCAAGGAGCCTGATGCGCGTCTCGAACTCACAGACCACAAGATCATGACCTGAGCTGAAGTTGGACGCTCACACGACTGAGCCACCCAGGTGCCCCTGTGTGTTCTTGTATTAGCCACGATGAGGGAGTCTGCAGTGGAAGAAATATTGTCTCCTTTGGCTTGTTGCTTCTGGTGAAGGATCCTTCATTAGAGTACTTTGGGAGAGAACATGAAAACGGCAGTGACGGAGTTCCTGACAGTAGGGGCTTTTCCTCAACTTTAACAGACTTACGTGGTTCTCTGAGTAACAGGTGGGGGAGCCAAGCTTTGGGAGTTTGAACCAGCTGTGTTACACAGCCCTTTCTGTCACCTAGATGTGGAGGATGGCCTCACATGCTATTTGAAGGACACCTTCCATTTCTTGCACATGTCAAGTCTGCACAATTTTTACTCTGACACATACTACTGTGTGTGGAGCTACAAGCCAGCATCAGTGTACCTAGCCTTTGAGAATCTTCTGTCAATAAGAAGTTCTCTTCTTCGCTCTGATGTTAGCAAGGTCTTCATTGATATTCTTATGTTAGAATTAGGACAAGCATTAGTACAGAACAAAGGAAGGGATTTAGATTTCAGATGAAGAGTTAAACATGTTTTGGATGAGATGGAAAATTTAAGAGTCTTTTCCTTTTAAGTTTGGGCTTCATCTCTATACTCCTTGGGGAAGCCTATCCAAATCCACATACGCTGACTGAGTTCTATCCATGTGTTAGGCGCAGTGAGAAGAGATGTTGGGGCTACAACGAAGCATGGCATGATTCACACCTTAACGGCATTTATTGTGTGCTGGGCGGGCTGCCAAGAATATTATCACAATATAATGCAGTAAACTAAATTGTATGTTTGTTTTGAATGAATACAAAATGTTTACCATTTTATATTTCATGTGGTTAGATTGTTATTTGAAACTTGATATGGCAGAGACCCTTGTTCACCAAAAACACGGATCTCTACAAAATGAAATAGGTCTACTCGTAAATGAAAAGTACATGCTGTAAACTTGGAACTTAGTAAAATATGTGTTGGAGAACCAATAAATACACACGATAACTATTTGGTGGCACAGTTGATTCCTCAGGCCATTCAAACTTTACTTGATATGTACAGGAGGTGGATCCTACACGGAGGGGCTTGTATGTAAATAACTGGGGGCAAAGAACGGGGCATGATATCCGTCCCTAGCCCTACCCAATCCGATAGACAGAAGACAAGCCTATAGGAGAAGACGGAATTATGAGTAAGCCAGGAGACACATAGGCCTAATCCGTGGTGTCCAAATGACAAAATAGTATACCACACTGGAGAGTCTCATGCCTATTTCTGCATTAATCACACTGTAGTGTAATTATCAGAATGTAGTGGGGACTTCTTGGCCCCTTTGGTACCTTGAGGACTTGTTACTTTAGAAGCATCAGAAGCTTGGCAGTAATGTCCCTACTGTTGTGAAAAATTGGCACTAGGTATGGTGGCAAGAGCCTAATACTGTATTTAAAGCGAATTTAGGAGTGTCAAATTCAAATGAGAAGCGGATTCAGAGACTTTGAGGGGGATAATACAGACTGCGTGTGGTGCCAGTGGCATATGTCAGGGGTTTTGTTTGTTTCTGTTTTGGATTTGATTAAATAATTCTTCTAATCTAATTCATACCCAAGACTCTGGAGAAGTTGGGCATATATGGAGGACAAACTGAGTCCTGCATTCATGTCCTATATTTCCAATATTCTTTAGAATGGATAAAACAATACCAGATACATAGAAGCCATTCAATACAGATAGAATTTTACAAAGAGAAGGAAACCTAGAAAGGATTTGGGATCTCTGGTTGCTCAAATGGTCTTCAACAAATTGATCGCAAGCCATAATACTCTCAGAAAATCCAGGAGGAAAATTTTGCTTTATATATGACCAGTGTGTAAGAATATAGCAGCAGCCATAAGCCAGACTGGCTAGGGCATAGAAAATTTTGCCTGTTTTTTCTACTTCTTGGTCTTTGTTACCATGTGTCTCCAGGGAAGTATTTCTAGGGAACATTAGGAACTACATGAGGTCCGTTCCCAGAACTTGGCTCTTTCCACCAGAGAGAAGTAATAAAAAGGCCAGATACCATACAGCCTGGATCTGACTCCTGACTCTATGTGTAAGTAGCTGTGGGATCTCAGGTAAGTTACTTTGCCTTTCTGTGCTTTAACTGTGCTATCTATAAAATGCAATGAGGAGGGTAACACCTACTCCCCTAGGGTTGCTGTGGGATCTAAATGAAATAATACAAGAAAACATTCACAAACTGGACTACACTTAGTGTTCATTAAAGGCTGGAT